>NW_028317912.1:5396071-5725714 GCF_062004578.1 Staurois parvus
TACAATTTAAAAAAGATACATGAAGCCATGTGCGGAGAGTAACACATAGAAAGGAAGTTCTTCCAATTTAGAACACATAGAATGTTATGATAAAGGATGTCTTGTAAAGGTATATGATGTAATTTAAAAAAGGAAGAAAAAGGAGGAATGTCACAGGACGCTCCCCACCAAAATGTTGAGACAATGGAAAAAAAGGGATTGTGCTCCCTAATTAATGGGAGGGCAAGAGGGAAAAAGCTAGGAGAGGAATACAGAAAGGATGAGAGGAAAAAGAGGGAACAAAAAAGAAAGGTAAGGAGAAGAAATCAGTAGAGTTAAAAAAAAAGGAAAGAAGGCCTAAGGTCAGAAAGGGGGTCTGGCAGTGGTACTCGCTAGAGGATGTAGTTAGTAATCTAGGTAGGCTGAGTAACAAGAAAGTATAAAGAGTCTTTAAACAAAATCCAAGCCAACCAGACCTGTTTGAATTTGTCATTGGCGTTATTGTCCATGGCCACCAATTCTTCCATGCACATAAGGTTTTTGAGAGTCTCCAGTCAATCAGGAAAGGAAAGGATGGTATTGGATTTTAACTGACTAGGAATCAATGGTGGACTGCAAAGATCAAGAATCAGAGGGGGGAGATTTTCGCTTGTGGTAGTGGATGAGCAAGTTCAGGAGAATTCAAAATGAATTCCTAAGTAAATAAGTTGTATAGGGTAAAAACAGAGTCACAAAGCCTTAATATAGGGGGACAAGACCACCAGATATGAATAAGAGTGCCAGAAGAGGCCTGGCAGTACCAATATAAATCTGAATGAGATGGGTAAATGGAGTGTAAACTAGATGGAGTAAAGTACCTTTGTGAAGATAGCTTACAATTACGTTCCTGGGTAGACATGGATAATTTATGTGTATTAACAAAAATGTCACCAGTCCTCATCAGTAAGTAAATGGCCACAGTCGGAGGCCATTTGGTAGTAAGAAGAGGAAAGCCAGTAGAGACGATCGATAAGATTAAGGAATATTGTAAGCTCTAACGAGCAGGGCCCTCTGTTTCTTCTTGTACCAAATTGTATTGTAACTGTAACGTCTACCTTCATTTTGTAAAGTACTGCGCAAACTGTTGGCGATATATAAATCCTGTATAATAATCATAATATACCTTGAAATGGGATGGGCAGGTGATGAAGTAGAGATTCGAAGCTGTTAAACAACGTAAGAGTTTGATTTATTACTGTTGTGGGTAAAATGGAGTGATAAAAGCTCTTGAGTTGGTGATAAGAGAACCAAAGACACCTCAATATTTCCAGTAAGGCCAGTAGTTGTGAGAATGTAAGCAAAGTGTCACCAGCTAGAATGTGTCTAAGTTGGGGCTAGAAGGATATATCCCAGCTTAGATATGTGTCCAAGTGGAAGCCATTTGGGAAAGATGGGTTGTCCAGTAATGACACTGCCCTTTTTAATATAAAAAAGGATCTTAAGTATACTAATGATCTGAATGGGTAAGACCTTGATGACCTATACATTTTGTAGGAAATGATACGTTATATCAAGTCATCCTTATCAGTCTACTAATTCTGTATGTGTTCAAGTGCTCACAGGATCAAATCGGGTGCACAACATCCCTCATGTCTTCCTAGTACTTCCTGAAACCTGGGTTAACAAAATATACTCAAAGAATTGCCTCAATATGCACAAGCTCATGGCAATATACTGCATGAAAACAAATGTGAAGCAAACATTTGGCCGCTTTTGATCCTTTACGCTGGTTCATTACAAGTGATCTAGTTACTGGGCACCACTTTCCACTTCAAAGAGAGTTTCTAGTCTGAAGGCAAGGATATTGCATAGATTTATAAATATAGTTTAACCAATGGGTTAAACACAGATACAAATAGAAAGCCAGGCTATTAAAAAGAAGGCAGATTTGATGGTACACTTGGTCTTTTTCTGCTGTCACTGTCCGATGTTTATATTACTATGTAGTGAATTTGTATATAGAACCTTACCTATTATAAAATTAGACTGATGGTCATTCTTCTTTCTGTTAGCACAGCCATTAATCTGCAGTGAAGTGGTTTACATATGGTTTCATTCACTGCAGTTAGAGCCAGACCAGTGAAATGGTTACGATCCAGCTCCTATTAAACAATGCCTACACAAAGTCTTTTTGAAGACCTAATAGTGTGGTTTCCTCACTTTTTTTTTATAAAACTCAACGCACTATAAGTGCAATTCCTTGTGGGGGAAACATTGTTAAAGTGTCTTATGGATCTAGTATTACAATTTATTGCTGGTGGTAACAGTAACACATCTGCTGGAGATGAGGAAATTTGAATAGTACATCTACAAAACAAGATTAAAATACTAATAAAATTAGTGTTACTGATATCTGCTATAGATTGCATATAAACCTGCTTAACATACATATAAATCAGGGTGATTGTAAAATGGGCAAAAACTCATAACAAGACATAAATTAAATTGTAATAAGATTACCAATGACCAAATCTGAGAGGCAGGAAGCACGTGACAAACAACCATAAAAGTCTCACTTGCATAATTCTTGTTTTTTTTATGAGGAGGTATTTGTGGAAAGTAAAAAATGTCCCTAATCTCTCCCCGGAGGACAACATATTTTGGTACAAATAGAACACAACAATTAGGAATGCTGTTAACTTATATCTCCCATCATGCCAAGCAAATATCAGGAAACAGTCCCACATGCAGGAGAATGTTGGTTATAATTATATTATACATCATAGCCTCCAGATGTTTCTAGTCTGGAGTGACAGTCCCTTTTTCTTTCTTACCCAGTGCTCTGTAATTGTTAGTCTATGTAACTTGGCCTTTCTCAACAAGGGGTTCCATGGAACTCCAGGGTTCCTCCAGAAGTTACTAGGGGTTTCTTGAGCAATGAGCAACTTCTATCTCTGAGATGCAAACTCACTGACAGCAATGTTTGCGTGGGGGGTTTCTTTTCAATTACCACAAATGTGAAAAGCAAGCTTCCCAGTGACTATCACACTAATGTACAGTGAGCTATAGATATAATAAGTATTAGCAGCGTGTCCTGAGCCCAGAAAATAATTTCAAGGGTTCATTCATGTCAAAAAGGTTAATAAGGGCTGGTATAACTAAATATATGAAGTCTTTATAGACCTATACTTCAAAATAAAAGCAACTTTACTCTCAAAATGTATTAAAAACTGCTGAAAAATCTCCGGAATTTTCTATGTACTGAGCCCTAGTGCATTCTTGTTCAAATGTAATTATCTACTGTATGTTTCTATGGATTTCATTGTTAAACTGTAAAGGAAAGAACACTGTATAGGTCAGACTCCATCAGCCTATGTTGGTAATATGTATCGGTGATGCTTTTTCATAACTTGTACTATTATTCTTAAATAAAGAATTTAAGAAAAATAACAACTGAAGGACTTAAAGTGTTAGTACACCTTTTCAGAAAGGGATTAAAGGTGAACTAACACAGTACACACTCTCCACTCCCCCTGGTCCCTGCTGTACTTGCCTCCATGGGTGTTGAGCCAATATAGTGGTCTGGGGATTTGAAATCTCTGCTCTTCTCTCTACTCTTTCACACACAAAAATTTTGTAACCTAAAAATAAAGACACCCAAATGTCTGTCACATTCTTTATTAAAAAAATAAGAATCCACAAAACATGTCCCTCACTGTAAATCATGGTAGAAGAAAAATGCATGCAACTGATACCAACAGTAAAGTTGGCCATAGACAGATAGAATTTTGATTGAGAATTCTTAGAAAAAGTCTTAGGAAAATTTGTATGAAAATTCCCAAAACATTAATTTGTCATTTGAAAGATTTTGTTGGCTTTTAACTTTTGTTTTTGGAATGAATGGCCTGTACCGTTTAAAAACCAAATACACTGTGTTTCATTAGTTCAAGAAAATTTTTCCATCCTGCTCCTTCGAATTTTCTCATCACTGCGGTCAGAAACAAACGTTGATCTGGCCCACTAATAATTAGGAAAACAAACTAATTTTCTTAGAGCCTTCTTTTCCCAAGAATTTTTGTTTGAAATTCTACTGATCTATGGCCAGCTTAACACAAGCTGATTGACAGCTCTCCAAGCTGTCTACAGCTATAAAAGGGAAGGGGTGGGGATAATGGTGACACCATTGACAAGATATGGCCATGGCCATGGTCCATTATTAATCAGTTGATGTACTTTCTGTGTTAAAAGAGGCAGGAATTCCCTGTGATCTCAGTGGTTCCTAGGGACACCATTTGTACAAGCACCTGTGACTTCCTTAGCAACTATTGACAGTGGGAATCTGTTATACACAGAATTGGCAGAAATACTCCTTCTATATATGATGCACTGCTCTCCTCCCAAACAGGGGGACCAGTAGCCTAACATTCAGGCATTCATCTGAATGTCTGAACAGCCAAACTTTGGTCCAAACCTAGGGTTGGACTGAACCATCCGCTCATTCCTATAGAAGATTAAAGAACACAGAAGCTGTAACGGACCACCTGACAGCACCTCTAGCAACCCACTGGTCAGGCTTCCCCGGAGCGCGGAGTCTAAGTTCCGGAGCACTTGTTCACCAGGGCCCCTGATGGTGGGGATGGACTTGGAGTGCTCCGAGACCAGGTCGCAACTACCGGGTATACCCACCAGTGGTAGAGGAGTCCGCCAGAGGCTCCCACAGAGTAAGAGTCTGATGTGAGGGGACCGGGGGGTCCCAGTGAGATGGATGGACGGATAGATGAATGAGCTAAAGCTAGGTCAGACAAGCCGAGTCGGTAGCCGGGGGGTCGGTGTGGTACAAAGCAGCAGGCAAAGAATGGTCGGGTCACACGCCAGGTCAGTAACAGGAGATCAGATCTAAATAGGGACATTCGGGAGCGAGGTCAGGCAAGCCAAGGGTCAGGACAGGAAAAGGCAGCAAAGGTCAGACAATCCGGGTCAATAGTACTCACAGTCACAGGTTTCAGGGAACAGGAATCGCAGGAAGACCATTCGGCAACCAGTGACAGCACAGGGGGATTTAAATATCGCGCCCTGTGCTGTCATTGGCGCCAGGCGCACACCCGTGAACACCAGTGCGCATGCGTGAACTCCGTCGTCACGGCGGGCCGGGACCTAGCGCCCGCATCCCTGCATGAGAAGGCCTAATGCGCATGCGCCGGGACCAGCGCCGCTGTGATCCCTGACAGAAGCTCTCTTCTGATGCTGCATTAGTACTCTATTATATCTGCACTCTTTTGACCATATTGTGGCATAATGAAGGAGAAGATTCTAGTTCCAGGACAACATGGGTACCTTGTGGCACAAGAAAGCTGCTTTCAAGCTAGCCTTACACAGCTCAAATTTCTATTGGTACCACTTGGCTCAACAAAAGTGGACAATTATCAGTCGAACAGTCAGTGCATCCTACATAAGCTTTTTAAACATGATTCTTTTTAAAAGAGAAAGAAACACAAATAAAATTTGTAGTTAACCCCAATTTGTTTTTTAACACTAAAATTTGCACTTAACATTTTGGTTAATCCTTATTAATTTATTTACCCCTTGAATCTCTTTTTTTCTTTCATTTTAAAACATGTTAGAACTTGCAAGGCTACATTAAAGAACATGGGGGATGAACTTTGGCATCATTGCCTTGGGTGCCAGAATCCCTCATCCCAGCACTGCTCATAAGGTTCCTTCCTGGTCTGTTGGCCATGATATATTAATAATGCTTAGAAGAGGCTTTGAAGAACATCTTTTGCACCTGTGTGTAATCATTTTATTCCTCTATGGGCTGCCAGTGTACAGCAATGCATCCAAAATAGACATTGTCCAGTTTTTTCCACATAGTGCACCACAATGTGTGGCATGATAAAATGAATGGTACTGCAGTACATTATGGTGTGTAACACACTTTACCGCAACACTTAGGTCAGAATGTGGCCTTAGCTGTTTTCACATACGGTATGTGTTTTCATAAGGCACTTTAACAAAATCCTGGCTGTTGCATTATGGTGCAGTGTCTAGCAAAACACCTCTTCCATAAGAAATAATGGTACATTTACTTACCATGGATCTAAAGCAAATCTAAAATGTACTGCATTGCAAATTCATTTAGTTTGTTTTTAAGGTGAAAGGGCTTTGAAGCAAATCTTTATTTCAAAGGGGAAATATAGAGGCTGCTATTGTTTTCTTCTTTCAAGCATTTCTTAAAAGTCAAGATGCTGATCCAATGGCTTAAAAACAAACTAAGACTGGGCATAATTTTTCGATTAGCCAGCATGCTGATAAAAAAAAAATGGATTCCCCCATCCGCACAAGTGAGGTAGATGGAGTAATTCTCCCTGCTATGCTATTCCATTCCGACAGTGGGGTCTCCTTTACTGTAAAAATATGCTGAACAGTACTGTTGTCAATTGGCTGCAACTGCTAATTGCATAAAAAATGTTCCAACACATGACCAAATGGTACCAATTATTGGGAGGTGAAATGCGCTGGAAGAACTGGCAACTACTGTGGGCCCAAGCTGTGAAAAGCTCATAATGCCGCTTTACAAAGAGAATAAGAAAAAAATACTCTTTCATTGGCACTATGTCTCAGATGAGCTACAAGCCCTTCACTCTTCAGCTGATAATAGGCACTAGAGATGGAGGAAGACTCATGGAACAATGCAACATACTGTATATATTGGTATTGCCCGCCTAACAAGCCTTATTGGCAAGCTGTCCATACTCTGATTTACCACCTTTTTGAGGCCAGGATTCCTTTTACCCCTAAAACGTTTCATGTATGTCTACCTTCTTCTGGTTTTTTGAAGACATCTAAATAATTGCTGGCACGTTTGGAGCACAATGTTTAGTAGCCCTTTACTGGAAAAAAAAGTGAAACCACTTCTCTAACAGAGCTCAACTCCAAGATCAGGGATGTCAAAAGGATGGAATACCTTACAGCCACCATTAATTACTTGGTTGAAACATACAATGAGGTTTGGAAATTGTAGCATCTACTCTCCCTTTCTACTATTCCTCCTCTTCCTAGCCCTCTCTTCTTCACTGTGCCTTCTTCCTTCTTCTGCTAATTTCTTCTCCATTGGCTAGTTGCTGCACCTAGTCATACCTAATTCTATGACAATTTTCCATAAACTATACCTTTACTTCAGTGGTTTTTGCAATAAAAGGGTACTTGCTTGTTGATTCACTCAGAAAATGGGTTCCCTCCTGAACCTCTGTCCCTATTACCTGTGGCTCCTAGCCTCATGTACGATTTCTCAGTCTTGTTGATTTAAATACCATGATTTATGGATCTTGTCACACAGATTCCTTCTAGAATTACCATTGTATACTTGAACTTTGTTTTGTATGTTCACTGTCCCTGTCCCTTACGTATGCTTTTAAAGTGTATCTTCTCTCTTTATTGAAATCCACAAAACATTTTATAAAAAAAACACTCCTATTTGAGCAGGAACAGCCATGGATGGTCCCTGCCAAACCAGACAAATTTCAATCCATTTTAATGTCAGTTTAAGAATAATGAAAAAATAACTTTTGTTGAGAAAAAAAACAATCCCCTCTGGGTGATCAATGGGATTTTACAAACTTTGTAGCAGATTCCAGCCTTTTGTTGCTGTGAAGAAATAGCACTTTGTTTGACCAGACTGATTGCATACTCATTCTGAATGGGGGGTCTGGTTCATTATTAATCAGTTGATGCACTTTCAGTGTTCTAATGAGGAATGCTAGAGTGCCTGAATTCCTTTGGAAGTGATGAACCCTTGGGGAGTATCTCACCAAAACTTCCATTTCTATTGCGAAGGATACCGAAAATCTGATTTTATCTTAGCTTAAATTTCTGGAAAAATCACTGGAGACAATCACATGAACTGAATATCACATTTTTGGAGGTATTATGTGCACCAATTGTGACAGAATGCCTCCAGGTTGCCATATTGCATTGAATTTTACAGAAAATTACAGCAGCTGCATATTGACAAGGCAAGGTAAATTTTAATAACAATGAAGCAGAACTAAAGTGATCTTTACTAACTTTTCCTTCAGCGGTCTCCATCTCTAGCCAGCCACATGTTATTCTGTGTGCCGGGTTTTCAGCCATCTTTGGTTGGCGTAGGATAATGTCAGTGCTGAGCATACACATGAGCCAGTCATCCCAGTCACAGGAATCACCCTGGCGTTGTAAGTTGAGCTGTGCATGTGAGCAAACAGATAGGTACATATTCTCGCAGAAGAGACATTACATGTCTCCCCTGCCTTGCAGTCTTTCTTAACTACTTGCCTACCGGGCACTTTTACCCTCTTCCTGCCCAGGCCAATTTTCAGCTTTCGGCGCTGTCACACTTTGAAGGACAATTGCGCGGTCATTCAACACTATCCCCAAACAAAATTTCTATCATTTTTTTTTAAGACAGAGCTTTCTTTTGGTGGTATACGTATAATCACCACTAGGGTTTTTTTTTTCTTTGCTAAACAAACTAAAAAAGACTGAAAATTCTGAAAAAAAAGTTTTTCTTAGTTTCTGTTATAAAATTGTGTAAATAAGTAATTTTTCTCCTTCACTGATGTGCGCTAATGAGGCTGCAGTGATGGGTACTGATAGGTGGCACTGATAGATGGCTCTGATAGGTGGCACTGATGAGTACTGACCAGGGTCACTGATAGACACTGAAAATCAGCACTGATAGGCACTGATATGTGGTACTGATGGGCGCTGATATGAGGCACTGATAGGTGGCAATGATGGGCACTGATAGGTAGCACTGATTGGCACTGATAGGTGGCACTGATAGGTGGCATTGATGGGCATTGACAGGCATCACTGATGGGCACTGAAAATCAGCACTCATATATGGCACTGATGGGCACTGATAGGTGTCACTGATTGGAACTGTTAGGTGGCACTGGTGGGCACTGATAGGCGGCACTGGTGGGCACTGATAGGCGGCACTGACGGGCACTGATAGGATGACCTGCCTGACACCGACAGGTGGCACTGACTGGCACTGATTGGCAACACTGATGGGCACTGATAGATAGAACTGATAGGAGTAACTGACTGGCACTGTTAGTTGGCACTGAAAAGCAGCTCTGATGGGCACTGATATGTGGCATTGGTGTGCACTGATGGGCACTGATATGTGGCATTGGTATGCACTGATGGGCACTGGTATGTGGCATTGATGGGCACTGACAGGCAGCAAATATGGGCACTGAAAGGCAGCACTAATGGGGCTGCACTGATCAGGCACTGATGATCAGTGCCCTGATTATCAGTGCAGATGTCCCCTCTGAGGAATGCTGCTTACCGGCTCTCCTCTCCGTACCTACTATTAGTATGAGTAAAGGAGAGCCCATAACCAACATTTCCTATTTACATGTGATCAGCTGTGATTGGACACAGCTGATTACATGATAGAGCCTGTGTC
Organism: Staurois parvus; assembly: GCF_062004578.1. Taxonomy (NCBI): domain Eukaryota; kingdom Metazoa; phylum Chordata; class Amphibia; order Anura; family Ranidae; genus Staurois; species Staurois parvus. Next base: position 5,405,487 of record NW_028317912.1, read on the forward strand.
ACTGGCTCTTTACTGCGATCAGTGATCCACTGTGTCCCAGGGACACAGCACACCACCGATCACCGTGCCTCATGCCCCCATGGGCAGCTAGAGTGGGAGGACGTCGTGTGACATCCTCCCAGAACAAGAGAGCCACCGGACACCTGTCATTTCTTTATATGGCAGGCGGGAGGAAGTTAAAGAAGATTTCAAAAAGAAGTATTATTTTTCCTTTAGAAATCATACTTACCTAGGTGGATGCTACATCTGTCCCCCCGCCGGCTCTAAGACTGAAAACTGAGTGATCAATGCCACTGATTGCTCAGTTCTCAGTGCTCTGGAGCACTGGGCTGTGGAAGTGGTGGGAGTATCTGGCTCAGGCTCTCAGTGATCCACTGGAGAATTATAGCCAAATGATCTTCGGCTGTACTTTTTTTCTTTTAGTTCCACTTTAAATACAACTTGGCTTGTTTAGCAATTGTATATGCTATTATTATTTGTTTTATTTTCTATATTGTTTTCTACAAAGGTGTTACAGATCAAGAGTTCTGATTTAGTTGTTGCAAGATTTTTTTTGGTCAGTTATTTAGAAAGTATTGAAACCAGACATAGCTCAAGAACTACTACTTAGAATTTTTTAATCACCCCCCATATTACTGTAATCACAGGTTTCTTTTAACTAAATTGACAAATGTTCTGCTAACATTACCTCTCTCCTACCTCCCCCTTTATTAGTGCGAGATGCAGCTGCACATTACCAGAGGTGAAATATATACACAACGTAGACAAATTGCACCAGAGATGGAAAGGAGGTGTCGGACATGCTGTGTTGTGTACAGAGCATTTGGTTTATTCACCATATCCCGGACAAAGTGCAGAGAGTTCACATCTGAGATGTATAGGCTTCAGCTACTTGCTCTGAGATGAAGTGTAATGTTGATGTGTTGAAAAGCTGTTTCAGGTGTCTGTGTCTAGAAGTAAAAAGTTCCCATGTGAAACTTAGTCAGCAATGACTTGTGACATTCAGTCAAGAGTAACAATATAATCACACCGTGACTCCACACATCAGCCCAACCAACTAGGCAACTAATTTAAGAATAACTTTTCCAGCTTATTTAAGTAGAACCTTAAAGCCAAACTCCGGGCACATAAATGTTCAATCAAATTTGATATACAGTATATATATATATATATATATATATATATATATATATATATATACTCACCGTGGTCACTTTATTAGGTACACCAGTTCAATTGCTTGGTAACACAAATTGCTAATCAGTCAATCACATGTCAGCAACTCAATGCATTTAGGCATCTAGACATGGTGAAGACGACTTTCTGAAGATCAAACTGAACCTCAGAATGGGGAATAAAGGGGATTTAAGTGACTTTGAATGTGGCATGGTTGTTGGCGCCAGACGGTCTGGTTTGAGTATTTCAAAATCAGCTGATCTACTGGGATTTTCACACATAACCATCTCTAGGGAAATCAACTCAATGGTTTTCCAAATTGTCCCATTTGGTGAGCCTCTGCGATCTGATTACATCACTTTTGGACCTTAGATACCACACAGAGCGGCCATCTTCTTGGTGTCTCTGTGGCCTGTTACACACAGGACTGCTACGGAGAGCTTCTGTGGGTCTTCAGCATCTGCTATTCAGTGTGTCCTTTCCAGCTGGTATGCCCACAAACTCCACCTTCACCACCAGTGCTAAGATAGGTGTTTGTGTACAGAGGTTGGATGTAATCTTTCATTTACACAAGACAGTGGTTTTACAGTGATTATGTTATTAAATTGCCATCACACGGCTTTTATATAGACTTTCTTTGGAAGACGGATTTATTATTGTATTACTCATTCTATATTACAGTCATGGACACCCTCTGTTTATGAGTGCGCAGCATAAGGTTGAGCTCTTCAGAGCTGCGGCTATTACAAAAGTGACTGCGACTGCGGAGAAAGAGGAACCCCATGCACTGTCATAGGAGGGGGGTTTGGGGGTGGGAAGTGGGTGCTTAGGGACATGTTGCACCCTTAATACAAGTGTAACATGTAACATGTTCCTAAAGGTGAACTTAGCCTTTAAATTCCTAAGGGGTTTCAGCGCCGAGAGGCGTGGTGGAGTTTCTGATTATGTGACCATCATGATTGGCTGTCACAGTCACATGATCAGAAAGCTCCTGATGACAAGTAGAGATCGGGAGCATTCTGTTAGCTGCCGGGAGCTCGCATGGGGCACTCTCTCAGCACCGTTCTGGTTTTCTTTGGGTACGCATATATGCGGCCTCTCGGCATTAAGACCCACGTGCCAATGGCCACATATATGCATATGGTCGGCATGAGTTAAGATTTTGGTGTAAAGGTCTGCTGAGCATTGTCTAGTAGCATGCAGTGGAAGGTTGAAGACTTCAGATACCAGCATGCAATACAGTTTATAATCAAATCTTGACTAGGTATGAGCTCTGGAGTGTTTGAATCCTAGTCTAAACCCACCCAAGCAAACATGCCAGGAATCTGTGACTGTACTGAGCCAATCACAAAAAGGTAAGGTATAACCCACAGCTGCACGTATACACAACCTTTCTATGTGGGTGGCTGCTTGTGATTGGCCCAGTACAAATGATAGCTTCCTGTGGGGATCAGACTAGGATCCGATGACATCTGAGCTTGTCCATAATCTTGTGAATAGGCAATTCATCATGTATCCTGAATATCTTTTTTCAGAGTAATCTGTAGCAAGTAACTCAATTCAAAATTCCAGTCAGTCATGAACTGTATTGCCAGGCTGGCCAATCAAGATGGATGGACGTGCCAAAACCCCAGGTGAAGATATCAGTGATGGTGAAAAGGTACATTGTGTCTGTCACAGTGCTAGAGGGGTTCCTTTTGGTAGGTATATAGCAACATCGGAATTCTCCCACTAAGCGTATTAGACTCCTATTTAGTCCACTCAAGTCAGTATCCGTCCACAACGAGGAGAAGTACAAGACCAAGCAACACCGGAATTCTCTCACTAAGTGTATTAGATGCTTATTCAAACCTAAGAGTCCACTGAAGTCGGTGAGTGAGGGGGAACACCGGTGGGGAGCACAGTGTGTTTATAAGCACCATTTAAGAAGAATATAGCACAGATACGTTTTTTAGAGGATGCACAATTTTTGACTGTTATGGATTTTGAATGATGTAATTGTATTAGATGACACTACTTATATTTATATATGTATTTGTGTACTTATGATTAGGCAGCGCTTAACTACTCCTACTGTTTAAATACTGTATTCTGTGCATAGTTGAATATCATGGGAAAAGCCCAAAGTGCAAATGTTATCTCATCAAGTGGTCAGACTAACTACTGAAATGATTACTGAAAGCAGAACTTTACCCATAACAACTTGATAAACATCCATTCCACATTATTAATTATACTACCAAAATTAGTGTGTGCTTTATATTCCCTCCAGTATTGTTCCTGTTGCTTCTTGCTGGAAGCTACCATTTTGCTGAAACCCAGAGCCCCTGACCAGTAGTAAATCTTTACATTTTCAGCACAGTGCCAAAAAAATAGTGCAACTGGGCATGTGCAGAGCAGGGTGAGACCATGTATTACTGGATTTTAAACACTATAGGCACTTATTTTTAATGTTTTATATAGCTATACTTGCAAAGGGTCCAGCCTGAGGTGATCTAACAGGACTTAATTTTCTGACTTCCACTTTAATAGGCTTTCTATACGTGCATTGTGTTACATCCCTGATTTTCTGAGATGTTGAATTCACTCAGGATTTGTTAGAAAATGACTCAGCATTCAATCATTGTTGTCTGAAAACTATCCCATGGTCAGTCACTTACTGAAAACTAAACCAAAATAATATCACATGTTAGATACAGCCAGATTAGCGCATTTCTGGGTAAGAAATGATTTGAAACTGTGGGAATAATCTTGACAGTTTTCAGGAAACTGCTAAAATCTAAAACTGCTGACATAAATTCTTGCTTCTCGAAGGGGCTAATGTATGCAAATTGCACCAACAAGAAAATCTCTGGTATCCCCTCTGCTTCGGCCCCTCTGCTTGTCTCACTCCTCTTGCAGCAGGAGGTGGCATCTCAGTCTGCCTACTGCATTCTTTACATTTTAAAATGAAAGACTGACTTGATTGCTTTTGGACATACTTAGACAAATATTTTATATTCAGCAGAACCAAAAATCAAAGAAGCAGATGTAACGGGGTCATGAAAACACAGTATTAATACCTTGATTAAGACCTCATGCACACTGGACATTTTTACAGCTGCTGTTTTTGGCTTTTGATGTTTTTTTTCTACAGCCAGTAAACTCCCCAGCATGTTATCCTATGTGTCCATGCACACATAGACTGTAATCAACATTTTTGGGCAGTGACGTTTTTTGGCTGCAAAAAAAAAACAGAACTAGTGGGCTGCTAGAAAAAGCTGTAAAAACAATTTGATGCTGAAAAACGCATCAAAACACAGTAAAACGCACTAAATCACAGCAAACCAGCATTGTTTGGACTTTTTTTTGGTAAAAAAAAAACTAAAAAAATACTAAAACAAAAAGTAAAAACACGCAAAAAAACTCAGCAAAAAGCCGCTAAACACTAATACAAAACCGCTAAAAAACACTGAAAAACTCACGTTTTTAACAAGACTTTACACATCTAACGTTACCAGTGTTATTAAAATGTCCAGTGTGCATGGAAACTAATAATAACCTTTTCCCATATTTCTTAAAAATGAGCTACAGCCTAAGTAGAAAAGCCTGTCCCCTGACAGCATACTGCATAACGGGACCCTGTCTTTGTACGGATAAGCAATGATCTTTTTGCAGAGGTACAATTTTGTGCTGAATCAGAGCCTAAGCTCTCCAATCAATGGGGAACATGAGCTTTGCTATAAAGCTACAAGTCTGACTCAGTGGAGGGCATATTGGACCTCTGCTTCCACACAGAGAGCAAAGCTTCCACTCTGCAACAGCTGGCAGGGCACAGGCCTTTTTCTTTAGGCTGTGGCCACTTTAGAAAGAAAACAAACCGTAAAACATTGAACACCTCTTGTTTTGTTGCACCTGAAATGTATTTAGTGGATTTAAACTCAAAGTTTAATTGGGTTTTAAAGAACTGACAGATAAAAAGCCAATGGATAATTCCAACTACAATTACTCTGCAGCTCCAGGGTAACTAGATTATCCTGAGCTTTGGCAAAGTGGGAGACAGGGTAATCAGTCTTTTATTTCTTAGTGCCTTCCCCTAAATATATTGGAATATCTGGAACTCTATGGGGTTTAGGTATACTGGCCAGCGGAAGCTGGATGGGTCTCAGCATTCAGGAGCCACAGGTTTCCATTGTAACAATGCAGCCACAACACAGATGGTTCTTATGTAACGTATGCTCCAGCTTTTTTACTCTAGCATAGGACTACTTCAAGCCCACATAGTGTACAGCAGCGGTCTCCAAACTGTGGCCCAGGGGCCAGAAGCAGCCCTTTGCTTGCCTTTATCTCGCCCTTGGGGCACTATTTCTTCAACTGATGAGTGTGATGGGGCACCATTGACACCAACAATGGGACACTATTCGGCCAACTGACATCAAAAGCGGGGTGCTATTCCTCCCAATAAAACCAATAATTGGGTATTGCGTACTCCCATTGATGGCAGGGCATTTTCTTTTCCCACCAGCCACAATCTAAACCCTGAAGGACAGTCAACTGGCCCTTTATTTAGAAAGGTTGGAGACCCCTGGTGTACTGGTACAGGCATACAGCCTGCTCATGAGGGAACCTCTCTGGAAAATTCTAGGTGGATGTGGGAATAACTCTTGCTGAGACCTCCCTGCTGTCAGAACACACTGAACAGCGCTGTCAGCTATAGCTGAAGTGCCGACTGAGTGGCATTTATCTGACAGAATGATTGTACACGAGTCAAACGGTAGATTGACTTCTGTAAAACCAGGTTGACATACATTAATCAGAATTCGAAAGTCCCTGCTGAACCAGCCAAATTTCGATCCATGTAGTTAGCCTAAGGATAGAAGACTATTAAACAACCATTCCATAACGATACCCCTCTGTTTTATCAAAGCATGGTTCAACCCGCCGATAACAAACTCACCAGGGGTTGGTCAGTTGACACAGCAAACAGAACTCTTGGTAATCACACTTGTCACCTAAATTTGGAGCCTTCCCAACAGATTCTGGCAGACTATGTAATACAGATTTCCCTGCACCCAATGGAGTTGATTTACTGTAGGCAATACTGTAGAATGTGCACTTTTCAAGTGCAGTTGTACTCTACAAGTGTAGTTGCAGTTATTTTTCTTATAACTGCACTTGCAGTAATGTGGTATGCTTCACTTTGTAAAGAATACCTAATCTGGTGAAAGAAAAATTAAACAAAAAAACATTTTTTGCTTGCACATGATTGGATGATGATAATACGCTTTACCTCATTTACTAAGATATAGGGAAAATTAGTGCAACTGCTATTTGTCCTTAGTTAATTCACCTTGCCGTTCCACAAAAACATTTGTAAAAAAAACCCTTAGAATTAACACTACTTTAGCATGGCTGTTAGAGACAAATCCTTAGATTAGTTTTAGAGAGAGTGATGGAGGATTAGATTCCCTGTTGGGGTTTTCTGCTATCTAGGGTTTATTGAAACACAGACAGCCAGCATCAGAAAGCTGCCAAAGGATCTATCTTCCCCAAAAAATGCTGCTGTATTTTTGTCTGTTACTGTAGGAGATATTTCCTCCCTTTCTCTTTGGTGAAACCATTCTCACTGTGACAGTAAGTGGGAAACAATCTTTCTAACAGAGCCCTGGAATGCAGTAAAACCTGACAGAGGTTCTAATTCTCCCCTATTCTGTTCTAAACTAAAGAAAACGTTTTGGCTGGGCATTCACTTTAAAATCTATAAGGTAACCAGTGAACAAACCAGACAAAAAAAATGCCAATATATACCTCGGGACTGGTTGTGTTGCAGCAATGCATGTGTTACCACAATTTGTAGTAGTACACATTATGTGCATCAACATGCTGGAGTTCCAGGGGCGGACTGACTATTTGTAAACTCTGGCACTGCCCGAGGGCCCGGGGTCAGTAGGGTGCCCCAAGAGATGCCCCTGGTACCTTTTTCATAGGCTTTTTTGAGTTTGGGCAAGGACACAGGGGCCCCATGATCCCCTATTGAGGGCCCGGGGTCAATAAGGGGCCCCATGAGATGCCCCTGGTACCTTTTTCATAGGCTTTTTTGAGTTTGGGCAAGGACACAGGGGCCCCATGATCCCCTATTGAGGGCCCGGGGTCAATAGGGGGCCCCATGAGATGCCCCTGGTACCTTTTTCATAGGCTTTTTTGAGTTTGGGCAAGGACACAGGGGCCCCATGATCCCCTATTGCCCGGGGGCCCCATGAGTTGTCAGTCCGCCCCTGTGGGGTTCCATTCATTTTGAATGGCACCCCAACTCTCAAAGTTTTTGGACAAAGTCCTTGGACTGCATTGTGTTACATTCCTGAAAAAAGGCAAGGTGTAGTTTTAGCTATGATTGTGTGCCATGGCAGCCCATTCGAAATGAATGGCCTGTCTAAACACAATGCATGTTAACGCGCAGTAGGGTAAGTGCATTACCAAACCATACAAACATGAACCTGGCCTTACCGTATATTTCTAAAATAATTGGGTCACATATGAAAGTCTATATACAGCTTGCCAGACTCCATTGTGATTGATCTTACCATAAACATATAAGACATTCTGGTCATTAGCAACGCTGCTTACAAATTGTGTCCAAAACATTTTGGTACAAACTGCTGAACCATATATCATTTTTTAAAATTTATATTTATAAAATTATTTACCTTTAAAAGAAACTACACCTTTTAAATACTGACAGGCAATTAAATTGTTAAAATATGACTCTATGCAAAACATTTTTTAAATGTGTGAAGAGTAGTTATATCCTCTGTCAAATGTTTATTGTGGTCTGTGTCCCCATTGGGGAGATTCACCCCACTCTGTCTGTCTGATCATTGTGACTCAGAAAGAAAATGAGAGAAAATCCAACATTTTAGAGCAGTTCAAGAAGTAAGGGAAAATCTTCCAATGGGGGCAACTGTTCAGGGGTAACTCTGTAAGAGGTGAACTTCCCTCACTTTTGGAAAGATCTGCAAAGTTCCTGTTGCATCTATGGAATGCAAAGTGATAGGAAATTTCCTCAAAGACACACAGATAGCAAAAAAATAAACCAATAGAGGTTTACTCTATTCAAAACAAAAAATGTATTGCTTATACAGTACATAACACATTTCAACTTACTTATTAGGGGATTTATTATCTTTCTCTCTGCTAAAACTGTTTTAGCAAACCTGTGTATTTGTGTGCATGTTGTTTACATCCCCCGATGTTCTCCTTACATTTTGGGCTGTAGTTGATGGACTAGGATTACAAATTATACATAATTTTTGGATGATTAAAGCGCTGCATAAACTGTTGGCGCTATATAAATCCTGAATAAAAATAGTAATTCAAGATTTAAGTAATTTCAGAAAGAAGGAAAAAATACTTTTTTTTTCTCTTAGAACAAGGGTTATCCTAACTTCCTGGAACAGGGGAACTGAGATATGATCTCCTTTATAATGTCACAATATATATATATGTATTATCTCAGCTTTGGTAAATGCTGTAAGAGTTTTGACCAGCCTTAATTGATCAGATTTTAATCCCAGCACACTGCCGGAGTCAGCAGAAAACTTGATCTGTTCGAATACGAGCAGATAGATCAGAAAGTGTCGAGAAATGTGTCTCGTCAGCTTGGAAAAAGGAAAACAAGACTGATTTATGGGGACAGTTTTGGTGAATCACCCACCCACCAGCCATCCAGATGAAATGCTAGCTTCTCTTCACTCTGCCCTGCCAGACACTAATACAATCAGGCTGCAAATTGGAGAACTTTGTTTCTTATTCTTTTTTCAGGTGTGAAAATGAATTAGAGATCTTCCTACGGCAAAGGGAATTGTGACTCATAGGCAATGACATATTATTTATTCTTTTATTTTATAACAAAAATAATTAAAACAAACCACAATCTTAAATGGAAGCTAAAATGTTTTTAAAGTGCACCTGTGCTTTACCCTACTCTGTCCCCTTGCTCCACTAGGAATAAAGAGAAATACCCAGTACTTCTGGGTATGGGGAGCATGTTGTTTACTACGCCTCCTCCCATTCTTCCTTCCACTAGTGATTGGTAGCTCAGGCACCAAGTGCTGTCACATGGAGCTGGGGAGTGAGCCCTTAACCCTTTGGTTGAAGCTTATACAGGACATCTTCTCTTCTGGAGCAGCTAAGAAATAAGGTACAAAACAATAGGCAAATCCAGGTTCATTTTAAAGTCTCTTAGACATACATATAGTTATGGTCAGCTACATCTTAGTATGTCCTAAAAGTGTAAAACATTTTTATGAATACATTGCAAATTACAGATGTATTTAGAAGCATCCACATTTGTACATACAGGCTAGGGAAGAACTGGGCTGGTATGGGCCTGTGAACCTTGGCCAGTACTGATAGGAGAAATTGGACTGGTGGTCTTGATTAGAGTAGGACCTACAGTCAGAGAAACATGGTCAGCATTATATAGCAATTTGCTCACCATTATGACCTGAAGCTGTATCAGAGGGAAATCTTTAAGCACTGATTTCCTGCGTGGCTCTGAGATGTTATGTGGCTGAATGCCGAAAGTCACATAAATACTGGAAGGTGTGAAAAGGTGTCACAATAAACCATGTCCTGTAGGAACACCCATCTTTAACAATACCAAGTAATTATTGTGAAACCATTTCATACTTTGCATAGTACATTTTAATTGTTTTAGCCTGCAGAAATCTGTACCTCCAGTGGAAAGGTCACATGGTTCCCACTCCAACCCTGATGCAGACTGTATTCCAGGAACGTAATTTTTGGAAAGATGTAGGCTTAATTCTTTGTATTGAATTAAATAGTCTGCAAACCAAAAACAGCATTGTGCTAATGTGTGAGTAGGCTAAATCCTTATTTGGCTTCTTAGTCCTTTGGTTCTGTTGAGTTCCAGTATAGTTAAAGTGGTTGTAAAGGCTCAAAGTTTTTTTACCATCATACATTCTATGCATGAAGGTAAAAAACTTTCTGTGTACAGCAGCACCCCCAGCTCCCCCAATACTTACCTGGGACCCATCACAATCCAGTGATGTGCATGAGAGCCACAGCTCTCTTGGATTCTTCCCTCCTCATTGTCTGAGAGAGTTGTAGGAGCCATTGGCTCCCCCTGCTGTCAATCACAGCCAGTGAGACAATGAGGAGAGAAAGGGGGCAGGGCTGAACCGTGCTCTGTGTCTGAATGGACACGCAGAGCTGTGGTTTCCTATTTGGGTGCACTCGACAGGAGGGAGGGACCAGGTGCGTCGGCAGTGGACGAGAAGAGAAGGATCAGGGCTGCCATTCTTAACTGTTCTACCCAGATGGAAACCTTAAAATAACATAGATCTCAGGAAGCCCCTGCCAGCTCACTGTACAATACCCTGTGTCTTTAACACTCTCCTGCTCTAAACAACAAAATTATTTTCAGTAATGATCATGAAATTTAGACAAGTAATACAATTCCTATAAAAGGAATGCTGACTGTAAAAAACTGAACTGTCCCCTTACATTTGGAGATGATGGAGAACCACCACCCCTACATTGATGGTCAGTATTGTGCCTCCTTATTATGGTGGTCAGAGTATCCCCTTCTTACATTGGTGGCCAGAGGTAGGGGTGCCCCTTATACTGGTGGTCAGTAGGAAAGGGGACTGTTTCATTTACTTCTGTTTTTAGGCAATAACCATTACTTTTGTCAACCAAAAACTATTTTTTTTAAGAACTAAAAATAAAATGGACATGTGAAAAACAGAAGTACACTGATGTAAACTTAACTGAGCAGATCTGAAGATGGATGTACAAACTGATATAAAAGGATTTGGTTTTCATGCATTGTTTTTTATAGAACTGACTATGGTCATATGAAAGGACCCAAAAATGTGACTGATGATGCAGAAAGCAAAAAAAGGGTATGTTACACAGCATATGCTGAGCTTCTGGGGGTACCCTGCTATAGTAATGCTACTAGCTCTTTAGGCCTAGTTTATATTTATAGTTGAAGGCCATAAAAATAAGTGCCATGGTTTTATTGCCCCCCTTAAGGTGCAAAGACTGCTGGATGTACACATGCAGTGGCCGTGATGCCCTGCTTTGAGGTCATGGCAAAAATTATACTCCATGTCACATTTGGTGGGCAGTACTGCCACTGAACACAACCCATTCAAGTGAATGGGGAGGTGTAGGCTTTGCAAGGTGAACAGGTAACATAACACCTCCCAGCCACCTGTCAAATGCCCTCTAAGAAGATAAACTTCTGATTAAAGCAGAAAAGCATTAGTAGCTCCCATACTGATGTCACTTGTTACCTATAATCACTCTTTAACCAAATAGATGGATCATGAAGTTTCTTCTTGAATATAATAAATAGCAAGTTTTTTTTACAGTTCACAAACTAATTTTCAACTCAGTAGAGGACTGACAGTCAATCATCATCCCCAAGGTGCACGTTATCCTCAGATGTCCTTCTGTTTATCTTGGATGCTGGTCAACCTGTATCTGAATTTATAAAGCAGAATGATGTCTTCTCAACAGGACAAGATGTTAGCAATATCTAGCGGGTTAATGTGTTTTGCCTTTTATATAATTATTACATGTTTTTTCATGCCAGAATAAAGACACCTAATATTAACTGACACGTCAAGCACATTATATGACACCAAATTCAAATAAGGCCAAAAAAGCACTTAACATTGCTTGCTTTATTTGCCTAGTGGCATGCTTCAACCAGCTTTAGAAAAAATGGCTTGTTTTCATGAAAACAATGCCTTTTTGTTCATATTTACTTGTGAGCTAGATTCACCTCTACACAGCTTTAAATGAAGGGATGATACTGAACAGGTAACACACAGGCCATGTCACTCAGCCTGAGCAATGAATAAAGAACTTTAAGCCAGTCCATCATTTTGTAGCCGATGTAATGCAGCAAAGGTGAAGGGTAGAGAAAGGTACAGGCTGTCCTTGTACTTCTCAGTTATACAAGATTTAGTATATTTTTGGAATATGATGTTAAAGATGTGTCCTCACTCTGATTACGCCCCATCATGTTTCCATGTTACCATAGAAGTCAAATAAAGTAAACTGCATCCATGGTTGTAAATCAGTCTTTATGGTTAAGGCCTCATGCTCACTGAGCATTTAGCCCATGGTACAATGGTTCTTGGCATTTAGCTGCAGATAGAATGCACTGGCATACAATCCAGCCCCACTGCCAGCAGCATGCCAAACTCTATGACAGTCTCAATGCTGCTGCTGCTATAGGTGGCTTTTCCCTGTATAATTATCAAAACACACATTGTTTTTCTGTTATCAGTAGAAATATAAACTTATTTACACATGCTCTGCCTTTCTAATCTAAGTACGGAAGTGTGGTCTCTATAGCTGATCCAGTTGTGGCAACATAGCTGTAACTTACAGTCTCAGTAGAATTGGTGAACAGTGACTTCATTCAAATGACATCTTGCAGATCATAGAAAGCTTTCATCCAAAACTTGTGCAGATCTTCACAGATGAACATAGGATAGATCAAAAAAATCATAGTATGTCTGTGCTCAGAAAAGAAACTAAAGGCACACTAAAAAGGGGGTGGACTAGCTATATAGAACATCTCTTAGCTATGGAATAAGGAAGGGACATTATTTAAATGCAAACAGATAATACATGTGTAGCATGATACCACATTTGGATTTACTAAAGGAGTACAGACTGTTCACTCAAAGTGAATGTATAGCTTAACAATGAATTTCTCTTTTTTGATTCTCTTTGGTCGCTTATTATAACATTGAAAGGTATTGATCTTTCCAGATACTGTTGATCTTGCCAGTATTCTTGTGCTGTCCTGTGTCATCTGCATTGTGCAGTGTTATTTCAAGCAGTTCTATCAGCCCTGCCCAGTAAACTTATGTGAACTACAGAACACCCCTCCCTTCTCCCATCTCTATAACAGGGAAAGATGTTCTGTTTTTCAAACAGTTTTTTTCCTATCATTACAATTCTGTGATTCACCCTAGGAGAGTAAGCATGTTACTGACAGGATCACAAAGAAAAAATAAAAGCAAAAAGCCTGTAAAAAAAGAAAGTTAATGAAGCCATAACATCTAAGGCAGGAGTGTCCAACCTTTTGACCTTCCTAGGCCACATTGGAAGAAGAGAAATTGTCATGGGCTGCACATAAAATATAGTACCAATTAGGACAGCTGATGAGCAGTTTCTCATGCATCTCTGAGAAGGTAGCCGCAGCATCCAACCTCGTTCACTATAATGACAGGTCTGCTGAATAATACTATAATGACCTACCCGCTGAAAGCTGCTGGAAGAGCTGCTGCTACAATTCACACTGGTCCTTATTGCCGGTGTGAATGTAGCATATGCATGTACTATGTGGGAAGGTAGACAAGGGGGTTGTGGGCAGGGGGCCTTGGAGGGGCACAACTGAAATTTGGGGGGCGCAGCTCACCCCAGCACTCCAGTAGATCCAGCCATGCAGCATTAACTTACCTGGTGCCCTTGCATTTACTGGTACCAATTCTATTGCAAACACGGCAGCCCCTGCAGCCCTCAGACATGCATTTGCCTGGCTTGACAATGCAGGCTGATGCAGCTGCTATGCTTGCAGCCCCTGCATGGGCAAGGCTTGTCAGTGTAGGCTGCTGTGGCTGCTGTGCTTGCATGGCATCCCTGGCATCCTTCCAGATGGGCCGGGCCACATGCAGATCACAGTGGGGCTGCATGGTAGACCACTGTGATCTAAGGTTTGGTAAGCTGCAATGTAGTACATTTCATTTTTTCTTGGGTTTAAATACACTTTTACAAAGTGAATTAACATACCCAGACATATGAAAGAAAAAATAAACAAACAGGATGGTCTCATGCACATGATTGGGTGACTGAAGTGAGTAAAGTTGTACCCTACTATGCTTTTTGTTTCACTTATGAAACATTTTTATTTCAATGCTTTATAGCAAAATCATAATTTTAGTGCCATTATAGATGGGACACATTACTGAAGAAATATAAATACTTTAATTTACTGTAACACTAGTTATTTTAAAACGAACCGCATAAACATGCATAAACGCGTTATGCAAACTAGGCTAAACAGATGTTTTTTAACCTAGGTTTTCCAGTAGTCAGTTTCCATCATTCAGAAACATCCCGTGTACATGGGGCCTAATAAACATATTACTTTGTTATTATAAGCAATGACAAAGTTATAGCTCTGGTCACAACAGCAATACAGATGCATGAACTGAAGGGGTTAAGTAAAGTGTGTGTACGGTGTCTGAAATTTTATTTTAAACATCTCTCTTTTGCCAATTCCTTTTCCTTTTAGCAACAAAAGCAAACATTTGATAAATAATTCACAAGTCCTGAACTAAACTGAATGTGGTGCTTATGTAATAGAATTCCTTAAGCAGAAAAGTTATAACAAGTTATAATTATTTAATATCCCTTAGAGGGAAATAAAAATTTAATAAGGTATTCCCCAGACCTGTCAATATCTTTCTATTGCAGAGGCAGGACAAGAGGATTTCCCTGCTGATATTTATAAATGCAGTACGACCTAGTAAAACTGAATTTATTATTTACTGCGAAATGTTAATGGCATAAGATAACCTTAGCAAGTAATCCAATGTCACGTTACTGGAAGACTTGCTTTGGATGTAATGTGTCATTCAGGAAAGTGCAAAATTAGGTCTTTGAAAACCTAGTCCTGTTTTGTTGCATAATATTATTTTTTGTACATTTGTATTAATTGATATGGACTAGGCAATGGCCTAAAGAGTTTCTTCACTAAATCCATTTGTAAGCAGGTTGAAAGTAGTTAGATAGGTGCTGCTTTGGAAGGGAGGGTAGGGTTTAATGCCTTTCCTGGTTGTTTGGCTCTTTGTCAGGATCCTTGGGTCTGACCCACTGCACCTCTGATATAAAAGGGCCGAGTCTGGAGAGTTTGTTCGCTGTGATGATTGCCTGGCCCTGCTTCTTCTTGTGTTCTGTGGTCTTTCCCGGTTCCCCCAGAAGAGCTACACCCGAGAGGAGTACAAAGATGTCACAGTCTGCCACCAAGATGTAAAGTCATCCGAGCTTGGGGTTAGCCCCAAAGACATCAGTGCTAGAGAATGCCTTGGATGGACAATGTAGTTATATGGACTCTACCTGTGAAGGAACGCCAGAGTAGCACAAAGCTTGATTAGGAGTAGGGACTAGGGACTTAGGGATGTTGACTGTTCTATTGGAAGTCTGCTGGACTGTCTTGCCTGCTTTGTATTCTTTTGTAATGTTACATTTAAACTAAAGTAAAGTGTTGAACTTTGCCTTCTGTCTGGTTTGAAGTTCTTGATGCACTGCAAGTAACCGGCACTAACACATAGTTTGTCCACAGCTTGGGTCACTAGCACATGGACTATGAAGCGTTAACGTACTAAGAGTCATGTGGTTGCTATGAGCAATGGCACTTATAGTCACCAAGTAGCCTGTCAAAAACGTGTGCCTGGTATAGATGGAACTGCCTTTAGCAACAAGGAAGATGTTGTTGGCACTCCCTAAGCCACATTTTGTCTCCCATAGCAAAAGGAACAGAACTGCACTGCAGAGGTCCCCATCCTGTACAGAGGCACAGAGGTTCAAGAGTTAATGTCAAATGCACGCTGGAGCCTGCACTATGTGCATGGTGAAGTTCCATGCTACTATTGGGGCCGGCAGTGGGAAACACTGAGCAGGTGACTGTGGTCAGTGTTTAGCACAGCCCGCCTAATTACAAGCTACAGTGCGAAGATGTACATTTACATGGGGAAAGTAACTGGAGAACAGTTGTTGTACAAGTGTACACTGTGCACGTGCATCTCTTAGAATAGAGGCCCACCTTAAGGTCAAGTATTTCCTGACAGCAACTTCAGCCTTGTCCCAGGACATTGGTGAAAACGGCAAAGAGAAAAGGTATCTCATATATGTGAAGTAGAGAGAGTGACCCTGTCTCAGGTGCCTGGCGTAGCCCAGAAGAACCCAGCCCGGGGGTAGGCTTATTTTGTGATCCTTGCCTTTCGCCAACGAGGAGAAAAACATGGAGGATGTGACAAACAACCATCATCATACCCCTTACACACTTTTAGGTGATCCTTGAAACCCATCTATTCAGGGAAGTCTACCCTGCCTCCATCAGCTCATCCCCACAACTATTACCTTTTATACCACTTCTTCCTCCCTTTTAAATTGTAGAAGATTATTCCATGAGCAAGGCCCTCCTAATCCTCATGTATCGAACTGTATTTTAACTGTTCTGTCTCCCTTTATTCTGTAAAGTCCTATACAAACTGTCTGTCACGTATCTGTTTAGGGGCTGGAGTGCTGAGAGGGCTCCCCTTACAGCTGACTGCAGAACATCCCTGAAGGTAGGAACAGAAGATGCTCGACGCAGAGAAGCACAGGTTGCCAGCTGCCGGAGCCTGAAGAGCTGAGATGAAAATCACTTGAAGATGACTGGATCTGCAGGAGAGGCTGCAGAGTTGATGTTCTCCAGACATAGAAGACAGAACTTGGCAACAGGCAGATGTTCCCCAGACATAGCAAGTGGAACTTGGCAGCAGGCAGATGTTCTTCAGATGTAGTAGGCAGAACTTGGCAGCAGGCGGATGTTCCTCAGACGTATCAGGCTCAACTTGGCAGCAGGCAAGAAGCAGGGTCAAGAGCCAGGCGAGAGGCTTTGCACACAAGGTCAATCAGGAGCAGAAGCAAGAAGCAAGGTCAGGAACAGGCCAAGGTCATACACAGGTGATCATGCAGCAGCAGCAGCATCAGTAGAACAAGCCAGGGGTCTGAACCAGGAGAAGAGACAAGACAGGTCAGAGGCAATCTGGGTCGGCATCAAAGAGTTCAATAGTAACAAGGCAGAAGTACAGGAACACAGGGGGCTGACGATTATCCAGCGACTAGTGATGAGAACTGCTGTCCTTTTAAAGGAAAATGGGCACCATAATCTATTGCGACCTGCTTGCACTACTGTGCATGCGCACCAGCCGATTCACGCATGGGAGCGCGCAACCTGCAGCCATGATGAGTATTGGCAACAGTGTCGATCTTTCTTTGATTAGTCCTCTGACACTGTTGCTATTTAAATCCTGTCTGATAATAATGTAAAGTTCACTGGAGGTAGGGAGGGTCTCTAATTGCGGTGTTCATGCTTTTGGCCTGTAGATGTCACTGTGTACAGTTGTTAAATGTATAATACTTTCTATACTCTGAAAAATGACTCCCTGTTTGTGTTATAACATGTTATAAGTGATGCTTGAACTTGTTAATAAAGTACTTACGCTCTCTCCCAGTCTACAGGACACAACAAGACAAGGATGGTTGTTCTTTCTTTACAACAGCCTATACATTTTCAGCCACACCCTGGTGAGCTTGCAATGCTGTTTACTGCATGGATTTGTATGTTTGAGAACTACATACTTGCTGCTAATCAGAAGGACTTACCTACCACTAGAAAGTGTGTAGGTAGGTGAACTTCACCCTCCCCTCTGTAGGTGGTGCTGTACTGCCGACCACTGTACAGAGGGATTGCAGGATGAGAGGAACTTTGTTCTGCTGAAGCTTCCATGGGTGTCACCAGGGATCACACCTGTCACTACGTTCCGTAAGCGGTCGGCGTGCCCGGCTTTCTGTGATGATTGTAACGAAATGTGTTTGTTGCTAGTGTTGGTTAGACACTTTTCCATATGAGTGGCTTTTGATGCGTTTTTAAGAATAAATGTGCCATACGGTATCACACGATCGTCTGCTTTGTTCTCTGTTTTTCTTCTGAGCCTGTGCATAAAGTATCTGGAATACCTTTTGGAGGATTTCACTGCCAAGTTCATAGATCTGCAGAGTTTTGCTCCCAAAGAGGATACATATAATAAGTGTCTGGATATCTGGGTTTCCCTGGTCTGCAGAGTATTGCATCATTAGCTGAGAGTGAATTGATTGGAATATCTGGTCACCACCGGGTCTGCTCCCAGAGCAAAGAAGTGCAATTGCTGGTTTATAATTTAGCTGGCAAAATGCTCTGGCGAGTTTATTCATTTCTGTTGGTGGTGGAGTTGCACAATTATTTTTGGTGATGGACGTTTTTCACAATTGATAAAAAGAAACATTTCAGAGACTTTTTTGTTCATAATTTATATCACAATAATTTAATTTGAAAATAGCGCTAACTTTTGTTGTTTTAGTGTCTTTCATATATGCCTGATTTCAGCTTTAATATTTATCATGTTCACCTAGCAGGAAGTAGTTTACTTCTGTGCTGCAAAAAAGTTTAAATTTTGATCACCTGCTGTTCTGAACACACACAGCTGAATGATAAGAGGAGGGGCACCCCCAAGGCCCCCCTTGACTGTCTCTAGTTAGTATGTCACCAATGCACCTTGTAATAAATGGTAAATTGTACAATAAATATTTTACAAGGGTAACTAAAAGGTGAAACCAAAGTTTAGTTTGTAAATGTCTAAACAATCATAAAATGCTATCTAAATAACCCAAAAGCTATTATAGTTATTACCTAAACTCTTTTTTTGGAGTTTTAGGAACAACTAATGGAATACAAATACACATTATTTCATAGATTGTACACAATGCTGAAACACGATCATTTGTTCTAAGCACATCAGTTAAAGTGAATCATTCACAGGATCTCTCGTGATGCACTCCTACATTTAAACTAAGTCGTTTGCACTTTTTTGTTATTTATCTTTGACTTCAGGACACTTACAGTTTTGAAAAAGTATGAGTTGGGGGAGTTGGGGATTTCTAAGGTAAAATCTAACAGCGAAAAAATGTACTTTAGACTAGATTGAAGGATTCATATAATACACGTTTTTGGCTTATACATCCAAGAGATCTTCATGTACCCATATGTAATACCATACTAGGCAAACAAACAGATTTACTTTGCGCTGTACTTAGTACTTCTCTTTCCTACACACTTCCATGTCTCCACAGCAATGCCTGAGAAGCACCTGCTCCTTATGTTCATCTGGGCTTCACCAGTATGTCCATGTTCAACAGGGAGGACCTTAGTTCTTATTGCTTTCTGTCAGAATCCCATTTTTTTCTTTCTTTCTCTTGTTTTGCCAGTAATCAGGTGATTAGGCTTGAGAAAACAGGCCCATGATATGAGGTGGTTAAGAGTACTTTCATTCGGGTTTTCTGGTCAGACACACCTGTCCGTTTTTCATTTGGACCTGATTGGAAGCTCTATATAAGTTTATGGGCAGATAGATGTAAATGGACAAATCTGTTCAGGTCCATAAAAAATAATGGAAAAAGACTGCACCCTATTCTGTTTTTGCAGACCTTAATGTGCGTCCATTTTCATCTGGCTGTCCATAGATTGAATATGAGTCCAGAAAGGTCTGTTGTCATAAAGCAGAAGAAAAACTGAATAGGTATGGATGTCACAATAGTGACAACCATCCTGTTCAGCTCCAGCAGGGAATCTGTTCACGTAACTTGTTCCTTGTTCCGACAGATCCCAAGAGTCCTTTCCGTATCTGTACACATAGTGTGTGAACAGCCCCTTAGGAGTCAAAGCAGCAACACTGTTTTACTTGGAAGTGGGACAGAATGAAGTGGGTAATAGGTGGAGATCTGTAGTCCAGCAGGCACAATACTGGTTGAGATTTCAGTGCAGCAAAATGTTGGCAGCATAAACGGAAAGTAAGGAGCAGACTGGACTTTTGGCACATCAACAGGTATTTTCTGAATTTTAAGCACTTTTAAATACTGTATGGAGAAATGTGAATGTATTGGAGAGATGTAGTGAATGTTTTTTTTATAATTTTTGTTTTTTCCCAACCTACACTTTAAGGTTTTTAAAGCAGTATTAAATCCAAAAGCAACCATTTAATATATTGCAACTTACCTATTCTTAGATGTGATGGCTGCATTTGTTTTCTTTTT
This sequence comes from Staurois parvus, assembly GCF_062004578.1. NCBI lineage: Eukaryota > Metazoa > Chordata > Amphibia > Anura > Ranidae > Staurois > Staurois parvus. The sequence continues at coordinate 5,425,587 of NW_028317912.1, forward strand.
TTACTGTATTTCTTCTGTTTTTGTCTGATGATTCAGCCTGAAGCTCTGCTGTTTTTCAGAAGTTCAAGCCCTCCAGCAGAATGTATCAGCTTACATGGATGAGACAATCCATGTATCATGGTCATTGGTGAATAAAATGATCAGCTTTTATTTATTCATATAAAATCTTTATCCCAAAAGGAAAAATAAGTATTTGCTGTAATTGATTATAAAGTGTGAGCTGGAGTTTGGCTTCAATTTGTTATTGCATACAAATCTATAAATACATTTAACACTTCCATCCCCCCACACTGAATATGCTGCTGTCTGCTGTGTCCTGTGATCATTCCTCCAGAGTGGTTTCTCAATAATACTGGAGGTATGTTACTGGCCATATCACCGGGGAAAACAGGAGAAAAAGCCAAAGAAAGAAAACTGATGCTCATCACATCTAATGATTGGTAAGCTGCAATACAGTGTGCTTACAGTGAAGCTCACACAGAGCACACAGTAAAACAGCACACAGCATACAGTTAACCCTTTGATCACCCCAGATATTAACCCCTTCCTGCCCAGTGTCATTAATACAGCGTCAGTGCTTTTTATTAGCACTGGTCACTGTATTGGTGTCACTGGGAATGTCAGTGACACCAAGTCCATTCCCCCCCAGTGTCAGATCACTGCCATTAGTAGTAGGGAAAAAAAAGCCCAGTATATACAGTATACTGCCACTTGTAAATGCTATAACTTTCACGTAAACCAATTAGTTTACACGTATTGGGATTGTTTTCAGCAAAGGCGTAGCCGAATACATTTTGGCCTAAATTTATGATGAAATTTGATTTTAAAACTTTTTTACTGGACATGTTTAATCGCAAAAAGACAAAAATATTGTTTTTTTCTCAAAATTGTCAGTCTTTTTTATTTTATAGCGCAATTATTAAAAAATGCACAGGCGATCAAATACCACCAAAAGAAAGCTCTATTTGTGGGAAAAAAGGACATAACTTTAATTTGGGTGCAGTGAACATGACCGCACAATTGTCAGTTAAAGTAATGCAGTGTCATAATGCAAAAAATGGTCTGGTCAGGAAGGGGGGCAAATCCTCAGGAGGGCAAGTGGCATTTTCAGTTTGTGGCGCTCAGATGTAGTTTAGTTCTGTTTTAAGACTTACACACACAATTAAGTAAGTTAGCTGAATGACCAAGAAGGTGAGTATATCCCCCTTCTGCTCCAAGTAGAGATAGTGCCATTTAGATCTTGAGTCTACATTTGCAGAGCTAGTGCTTTGCTTTATTAGAAAGCTCAACATTAAAATATCAGTTTAGGCAAAACCTAAAAACTTTAAAGGAAAATGAAAAGTTTCATTGAACTCTTTCCCTCTCAAAGCACATCATATCAAATATATTGTAGACGATTTAGCTTAGGATTTATGTACAAAGCGATGTTTATTTATAGATATGTGACTTTTTAAAGCTGTTAGTGCTTACTTGTCATTTTGTGGTTAGTAGATGCACATTTTTGAGTGCCAAGCCTTGTAACTCATTGTGCACAATGTATTTTAATATTGGTGAGTTTAATGTATGTCAGTTCAGGTTGATGTCTGGGTTGTTCTAGCTAGCGACACATGACTAATTGATTGCTGCAGTCTTGCGCTTAAAGTGGAACTACAGTGCATCTGAGCACCACAAACCAAAAATACTATGTAATTCATATTTAACCATTTGCTGAGCAGCCAATAGTAATTTTACCACTGGCCGGCGGCTTCACCAGGTCACGGTGCTCATGCGCACTCCCCTGCCATGCTCGGTATCAGTCAGTTGTGAGCTGTGATCGTATGACACCTAATAAACAAGACTCATGAATGGAAACCATTCATGAAATAATTTTTTACTACGTGTGCAATCTGTAATTGGTCACCAGTGATCACATGGTACCAGTGCCAATCACAGCACCCTGTACCGGGGTGGACTCATCAGTTGACGAAATAGTGCCCCAAGGGCCAGATAAAGGCAAGTAAAGGGCTGCAGCTGACCCCTGGGCCACAGTTTGGAGACCGCTGCTGTATACTATGTTGGCTTGAAGTAGTCCTATGCTAGAGTAAAAAAGCTGGAGCATACATTACATAAGAACCATCTGTTTTGTGGCTGCATTGTTCCAATGGAAACCTGTGGCTCCTGAATGCTGAGATCCATCCAAATTCCGCTGGCCAGTATACCTGTAGGAACCCCATAGAGTTACAGATATTCTAATATATTTAGGGGAAGGCACTAAGAAATAAAGGACTGATTACCCTGTCTCCCATTTTGCCAAAGCTCAGGATAATCTAGTTAACCTGGAGCTCAGGGGCGGACTGACAACTCATGGGGCCCCCGGGCAATAGGGAATCATGGGGCCCCTGTGTCCTTGCCCAAACTCAAAAAAGCCTATGAAAAAGGTACCAGGGGCATCTCATGGGGCCCCCTACTGACCCTGAGCCCTCAGGCAGTGCCCCGAGTTTCCAAATGGTCAGTCTGCCCCTGCCCTGTACCATGTGATAGCTGTAGTCCAATCACAGGATCACAATAGTAAACAATGAGCCATGAAGGAAAGCTATTCATGACAGTTCAAATGATTGCTGTTACAGTGATCTCACTGTAACAAGCAATCACAGTGAAAAAAATCCACTGTACTACTCTCATGATCAAGAAAGATTATTTGTTTGAAAACTTTTATAACCAAAACTAAACCAGAAATTTTTTTTTTTCAAAATGTTCAGTTTTTTTTTTTGTTTATATAGCAAAAAACAGAAAACAAAACAATGGTGATTAAATGCCACCAAATGAAAGTTCTATTTGTGTGAAAAAATGTGTAAGTTTCATTTGATTACAGTGTTCCAGGACTGAGCAATTGCCAGTTAATGTAGCACTGTGCTGAATAGCAAAAAAATGCCTTGGTCATGAAGGAGGTAAAAGTGGTTAATATTCAAATCAAACTCTCCCATCCATCCATGTCTCAAGCGGTATTTTGCTGAGAAATCACTTTGAAGAACACCTGCTAGCATTTCTGGCTGTGGCCATCTTGAGTAAAGGCAGATAATTCATGTAGAATTTACTTCCCAGAACCCAGCTGCCCTTAGCTCAGGCATGCAGGCGGGAAGGTGTTCTTAGCTGAACAAAAACCCCTTCTGAAGACTCCTGGGTTGCATGACATCATTTGCCTAGGACTGGAAGATAGGATGGAACTGAAGAAATATATAACAAAAAGTTTAAAACATGATATACTTTCCTGCCTATATACTAATGCAAGCAGCATAAGGATTAGAAATAGTTTACATTGATTGAGAGAGTAAAGTTCTGCTTTAAATATGAAAATAGTTTTGTTATTGTTACAGGGTATAGCCTTTCTTAATGGCAGAGATTACTTCAAAAACATACACAGATAGGTGCCCACATATATGTAAATATAAAACCTCTTAATGCACACATGTCATGATTTTGTAGAAAGTATGGTGCAAAGGAATTGTATTTCCATTCACAATGTATCCAGTAATTGCGAAAATGTGACTTTAAGGCCCCATTCATATCTGAGTGATTTTTCTGCTTGCAGCTCTAAACTCTGAACACGGGAAATACCATTCATTTCAAAGGCCCCTGTTCACATTTGAGTTTCTGTCGCCTGTGCAAAAAACCTGTTGCTAAAAAAAAGTGTATGAGCCTTTTTTGGTAGATTGGAAGCAGATTGGGCCCCATAGGATTAAAAGTGAGAAATACTAGCAAAATTCACCTGGTTGTTGGTGCCATGCAGAGTGCAATTTGCTTGCAGAATAAGTCCAGTCCGATGTATCAGAGTCACTGGCTCTCAGAAATAAAGTATCCTTAGTAGTTTCAATGTCAAATTAAAGCTGCCAATTCAAGCAGCTTTTTGTTCACCCCCTCGAGGATGCTACTGAATTAATTCTACCCAATCAAAAGGTCTGAGGGGTGTGCTGAAAGGGTGTTTGTTAGAGATTCTGTATATAGCCCTACTGAACAGACAGTTCCCAGTCCACGTGTGTTTATCTGCTGCTTCTCTACAAACAGGAAACTCAAACTTTATTTAGCGAAAAGTCATAGAGTTTATCATAGATGCATCTACACGCTTTTAAACACTGCCATCTCCTGATTGAAGAATATATCTTTACTGAACACTAAGGTGTAGTTGTTGTACAAAACTATATGAACACTGTATTCCAACACCCTCATTGGCTCTGGTTTTAATACTACGCGAGCAACAGACATTTGGCTGGGATGCATTTATTGCTGCTCGTGGATTCTCTGATTGAAGTCTCTTGTGGCCTAGTTTCTTCTTTTACAATATTTGGATTGTCTGCATTAATTTCTATTTCTGTGTCACTTTGTTTATCTTATGCTTATCTTCATGTGACACTGATGTGGAATTTCCCTCAGTTTGAAGCTTTGGTGTTAGTTTATGAAATTTTTAACACACAGAAGTGTAATTGACAATACCACTTCTACTGATGGTCACCTTGTTAGTATCTTGGTGTAGAATTCTGTATCCCTTTTGATATTCACTGTACATCACAAGTACACCTTCCTTTGCACAAGCATCCCATTTTTTCTTTTTTCTTTAGGGATGGGCACATAAGCTTTGCTTCCAAAAATGTTTAGATGGATCAGATTTGGGGTCTTTCCATTCCACAGTCTATATGGAGTTTTCTCAGTTGATTTTCCTGGTAGTCAATTTTGGAGGTAGCATTCGGTCATGATTGCCTCCCCCTCTCCTCCTGAATAGAGTAGCTGGGCAGAAGGGCGGGCATAGTCAGGCAATCTTAATGCATGCCTGTCACAGCTCCCTTAGTTCTAGTAACCTCGCAATGGAAGATCATGGTAGTGGGGGGCATCGGAGGAGGAAGATGTCAGTTAAACCAGGAGACAGGAACTTCTTACTGAGAAAGGCAACACTACCCATCACTCAAGAGAAACAGCAGATTCTTTAAAAGGGTTTTACAATAATTTATATGAATTCAAATTAACCCCCCCCAAACATCTTTTGACCTTTTTGTCCTCCCTACAGTTGCTTTGCTTTTCCATATCAAGGTGAATTTAAATGCTCCTTTGCAGATTAAGAAACTTACTAGAGCAATTTCAGAAACTTCCAAGCAGAAGGCACCCTGTGTGGTTGGCTTACTCTCCCAAATTTACAAGCATTATGGGCATATTCTATTGCCAGAACATCTGGAGGTCCTCATTGCTGTGTTTGAGCAACAATCGCTTCCTGCATCTACTAATGATGCTATCATCATAGCTATACCAAAACAAGAGAATGATCTTTTATGTCCAGACTTATCACTCAGTCTCTCTACTTCACTCTGATGTGAAAATTTTAGTGAGAGTTTTGGTGAATAGACGGAGTAAAGTTATGCAAAAAATGGTGCACACTGACCATTTGGGCTTCATTCCCACAAGGCCACTGCAATTAACTTGCAGAGGCTTTTACTAAATGTGCAGTTACCTTCTGATAATGTAGGAGACCGAGTCATTTTGTCATTGGATGCCACCAAGGCATTCGACAGTGCCGTATAGTTGTATCTGTGGGAGTTCTTGCGCCTCTTTGGCCTGGGAAAGAGATTCATACTCTGGATCTGCCTGTTGTATTCAGCGCCACAAGCTTGCCTACAATGGAGCATGACTTCACATTTTTGCATGAGGCAGGGATGCCCACTCTTATCCCCTTCTTTTGCCCTAACAGAGGAACCCTTGGCCATGGCCATTAGACAGTCTACTTTCATCAAATGTTTTAGGAGAGGTAATAGAGTGGATGAAATCTCACTTTATGTAGATGACACACTGCTGTTTTTGGGGGACACAAGTAACTCATTGATCTCTTTAAAGACTTTAATATCCCTGTTTGGCTGCTATTTTGAGATTGTTATAAACTGGGATAAATCATTCTTGCTCCCTTTGGATAATCCTCCACCCCTTCCAATGACAGCAAATTAAAATTGTGAATTTTTTAAATATTTAGAAATTTTAATATCTTCCAGGGTAGATAAATGCTTAGTCCCAATTTTGCTTAAAGCTGAGTTCCACTAAAGCTTAGTGGAAGCTCCTCTTATTTGCCACCTCCCCCCCCTCCACTGCTATATTTGGCACCTTTTGGGGGAAGTGGATACCTGTTTTTAACAGGTACCCGCTCCCACTTCTGGCACAGTTCGCCACGGCAAAGTGAGCCGGACCTTCGGCCCCCTCCTCCCTCCCGAAGTCTCCTGGGAACTTTCACAGGTCCAAGAAGACTGCCAGACCGATTAGGAGGCGCAGCGCTTGTGCCTGGTGCCCACAGTTGAGATGTCGGCACTGTGGAGGAAAGAAGAGGAGAAGGGACGGCACAGGTGAGAACATCACTGGACTCCGGGACAGGTAAGTGTGTGTTTATTAAAAGTCAGCAGCTACAGTTTTTGTAGTTATTGACTTTTAATAAACACAAAAATAGCTGGAACTTCGCTTTAAATTCAGACTGAAGAGTTAATGTTGGAATAAGCTTTCCCCTTCAGTTGTGGGACAAGCTGACCTGGTTAAGATGATCTAGGCCCCTCAACTTATCTATGTGTAACATAAAGCCTAATACACATTATTAGAAAATTGGAGAAATATATTAGTATTTGGAGTGACTGTTGGACTTTTTTCTCTTAGTTACTACAGTACAACAACCGATTTTAGTTTCTTTAGTACAGTATTTGTCTTTTAAACATCGAGTGAGCAAGGCTGTGCATGATCGGAAACAATGTATGACTCGGAAGAAAAGGGTAACAAAAATAATTTTTGTAAACACAAAAGAAATTTTGAATAGAAGATAATAAAAGATTTTGGTATAATTGAATACAAGTATACAGTTTACCAGTATACGAATTTTCTCTTGGACTACAAATAAAGGATTACGATACAGAGTTGTTATTACTTTTATTAGCAGTAGTAGTAGTATTATAATTGTAATTGTGCTAGTATGCCTTGTGGACTATATTACCTATATAAAGTGCAACAGTGAAACTGCAAAGTGGAAGAGAAATGATTGTCTCAGACCATCCGTAGCAGTTGGGGAAGTTTTTGTTTATCACATCAGACCAACAACCTGTAGCTACCATCCCAAACGTTATGTTAATAGAATACACATCTCAGTAGAACAAATAATTTTTATTTTGTTTACACTTTTGTCTGCATGACATTTTCACAGAAAGCACCAGCACCTATTTTGTGTATTGTAATCATTTGTCAACTCCTTAGCACTCCAAACATATGTCAGGTGTGGCTAGAAGAGGAGTCACATGCACATTACATTGTTTCTGATTCTATGTTGGAATGTAGATATGTATGTGGGAAGTTGTCGTTCAATCATTTTTGTACCATTAATGGCACTCTCGTTTTCAACATGGGACAAGATGGGATTAAAAAAAAAGAAAAGAATAGACCCCCTATATAAGATTTTAGTTTGAAAGGTAAAGAGTCCCAGAATTATATTGCCTATTTATAGTTGGCCAAGGACAGAGAGGGATTGGCAGTTCCAAATGCTGAACAACTTCGCAGGTTGGGGGACAATTCAGAAGGAAGATCCCATACAAGCTATTCATTTACCTCAACCACTTAAATACCATCTTCTTCTACAGAAGGAGGCAGATTGCTTTTCTGATCGAGCATGTTACCCACCTTAGTGCTAATTAAAAAAACTTGTTTAGAAATGAAAAGGATCATGAATAGTAGGGCTATTCTTTGTATCCCCCGATTGTGAGATAATATTCAATTTGAGGAACTGGGAAAACAGGAGGGTTTTGATGGCTGGTACCAGTCCGGGTGTAAGGTGTCTCTCTGTTGTATTCACACAACCAATTAAAATAATTTCAGGGCATACCAAATGAGTATTCGATTCCCAGGTTCCCGGGATTCCATAGATTTTTTCAGTACTTACAACTGAGGTATGCAATAGTAGCTCAGACAAAAGTTACGCCATTGCCCTTGAAAGCTACCCCTCTGATGGGGAAACTAGCCCCTTTATCTCTTAAAAAGAGTCTTATCCTATACCTTTATGTATTTCCAGGGCTTTTTTCTCAGAAAATAGGTGCAGGAACTAACCCTTCTGAGTCATCCCTTGTTTCTGCCCTCTTACCCACCTCTGATCAGCATCCCTTGGGTCTTACCCCTACTCACCTCCCCGTACTGCACCTTTTAGAGAATACAGAGCCAAGTATAATTTTTTATGGAATTTGTTAATGAATACAAGAAAAGCAGTAAAATTGATCCACTGCAGCCATCAACAATAGCCTCATTCCAGCAACAGAAAATTCCCCAGCAACATTGGCCCACCGCAACAAAATACCACCCCAACAACAACACACCCCCAGCAGCAACAGATATTCCTTCAACAGTAGATTCCTTCCAGCAACAATTGACCTCCCAGAAACATTAGATCCCTTTCCAGCAACAATAGACCACCATGCAAAAATAGATCCCCACCAGAGTCAATAATTCCCCCAGCAGCCAACATCAATAGACCCTCCAGCACACCCCAGCACCCCTTGCCATTACATGCATTTAGTGCTGGGGGTGCTGGAACTGTGTTCCCTCCATGTTCCGGCTGAAGAAAAGCCCTGTGTACTTCTCTTGGACTTCCATTTACATAACCTTTCAGTTCCAGGTGGGAAGAGATGGGAGAGTGAGCTATTATATGTATCTGACAATATTTGGTTGAGATTATTGGAACAGATTCCACTGGTATCTCTATCACCTTTCCAAAGATTAACTCAGCTGTGTAATATTACACAGAGTACACTGTACCCCCCAGAAACTGTTCTAATGGTGCTATAGGGATTGTTCAAATTGTCCAAGATGTTAAGGAGCAATCAGTGGTGGTTACAATTAACATGGCTGTGTTTTATTGGCCTCCTGGACCTGGTAACATAAGCATGTTTGGTGTGTACTTGTTTGGCTTTTCCCATACATTAGTGTAACCACTTTTCTTTATAAAGGAAACTCCATCACAGTGAGAATTATAGGGACTGAATGAAACTTAACTCTTCAAGGTTCATCTGTATGTCAGTGTAGTTCCCTATCCCCAGTCTGGCAGATGTGAGCTCTCAAACTATTATCCAGACTTATGAGTCTTTTGAAAACACTGCTAATGGAGATTTTTTTTTTACATCTCTCCTTTGCTTCTAGCATGGGCTGTTTTCCGTCAATTGTATTTAACATATCCACTATGTCACCTTACAAGATTGCCAAGCATAGAAATGAAAGTTCTAACAATTTTTGTTAGCAGCTTGCATATTTTGGGGAAAAACAAGGTGCACTGTATTCAGTACAACTCCCCCATTCTCTCCACTCAGGGGTAGGATAGAGTGAGCAGAAGCAATAGTTCACCAACTTGTTGCTGAAACTGCATTGTCTAATAACAGTATGGGGATAAGTTTGTAACTAAGCTGTATATGTTAAAGAAAATCTGTCGCTAAAAACCCAAATAAAAAATGAAGTGAAAAAATGACCTGGAAACCCTTCAAAATCTGACATTCCTAGGAAAAGGCAAATATTAGCTATAGGCACCTACAATGATATCAGTCATATCTTGGACTGTTATATATGTCAGGCAGAAAAGTTGACAAAAAATAACAGCAGACACCTAACCTGATCTTTCACAGCACAGCAGGATCCCAGTGTGCATTACTGGCCTGGGATCATTGGCACTCCAACTCCCACAATGCAAGCCTCTTTATTAATAAAATTGCACACTGCAGCTAAAGATATGGATCTGGAAGCCGTCCTACATATACAGATCTCCCAGAGTGCTTCTACTTCCCATTGAATGGATTTTATGAAGAATACTCCAGAAGAGAATACTCAGGATGGACTGAAACAGAGCTGGAATTTATGATGAAGTGGTCTGGTTTCTGGAGTCTCTAGGACATATGGGAAGACGGTGGGTGACTTACCCAGCAACCTCCACCTGTAACTAACAGTGTATTTTGGTTAGAACTCCCCTTTACATTGCAGTCAAGTATTTGCTTTTTTTTATTTTACTGTGTCATAATTAGGTGCATTTACAGACAGACAGCCAGAAGAGTAAGGCGCACAACAGTTTTAGTTAAAGCAACCAGCAGCAAATGTTCTGGAAAAGATTTTTAAATGCTGGCAATTATTTACTTTGCATTCTATAATGTTAACGTGCACTAGGCAGTCCACTTTTGCCTACTCAGTTTCTCAAAATATCCTCTGGAAACCTACTCCTTTAAGAAAGCAAGAATTGACATATATTGATGATTTTTATGAATTTATTTTGTTAAGTTTGATATAAGCATCTGATCCTAATAGCCCAGCTAGAGTGAAGACAGACCATTTTGACAATCAATCTTCTTCTCATAAGGATACACTGTGACACCTAAATGTGATTTCATGAGTAATATGGCCCAAGGCAGTAAAAGACAAAGTTCCAGATATTCATGACTGTCCTACAATAGTGTGTCCCTGCGTCAGATTGAATATGCTTTTTTCATATTGGAAATTTTGTGATGTCATTTGCCTACTATGATTCAGGCTGACGTCCTTAAATCAAAAATAATTACATTTTTGTGCTAATGGTTAACACTGCATAATGTATTACCAACTAGTTCAATGTGGTCAGCAGTCATTACAACGTTAGGAAGCATGACTTCTTAGGAGACAGTTTTTGCTGTGTTTCATTAAATTTACTAGAACTTTTTTTCTGCAAATTTCACAAGAGTGCCAGAAAAGTTTTCTTTATTGCAGTTATCTTTAGTGATAGCAAAGAAAAAACAACAAAAAAACAAAGAGAAAAATGGCTGTTGGAAAATATTTAAACCCAAACCATAGGCCTCTTTCACACAGGCATACTTAATCACACACCTGTGCAAAGGGACTGTGTTTGCCCACACAGATGCACAAGTGTTCCATGTATCCACATGCAGGCAGTCACATTCATGTAGATTGGGATGCAGTGGCTGCTCGGACACAGTCACTGCTCCCAATTTAAAATTCATGTAGATGCATGTCCCTGAGATCACACTCAGTCTGCATTTGGGGACATGCACCTGCGCCAACATGGATTTCAGATTGGATGCAGCGACTGTGTTGACCTCAGTAGATGTGAATGGAACTGCTTGTACACAGATGCATGGAAAACTTGTGTATACTGTGTGGGCAAACATGGTTCTTCGCACAGATGTATGTCTCAGTACGCCCATATGAATGAGACCTTAATGCAATTTCATTAGTCATTTTCACTTTTAATAAGTTGTTATTGAAGTATTTCAAAGTGTATGGTGAAACATGAAGAAGCACATAGATATAAGCCATGCACTATTGATTACCAGAACTGTAGCCACCGATACCCTAAGTCCATTTTTGAGCATAACGAAAGTTGGCAACTTTACAGAATAATAAGCTAGTGAATCAGGAGTGGTCTGTAGCTATCCTGAAAGGATTCAGGTGGCTGACATGACACTCATTGGGATGCGTATCTAAATTCGGTTGGAGAGATAAGTCTGCTTCAAGGAGGAAGACAAAGAAAGGAGTAGAGGAACCTCCACGGTAGGGAGGTGTGAGGAGATATTAGGGAGAGGTAGGAAAGGGAGTAAAATTAGGAGATGCAGAAAAGAGAAGGAAAGAAGATTAAAAAAGAGGGGGAAGAAATTAAAGACACCCAAGGCAAGACTTTAAGGAATGGTGCTTACAGAGATGAATAACTTGCTATGGGCAGCAGCAGATTGGCATGTAAGGGAACCTCTGATTGGGCAGGTTTTGGAACAAACTGTACAAGTCCCGGTCCTGCTTTTACTCATATTGGACAACCACCCAACCTGTTGTTGTTAGAACGCTCTGCCACATTGTTTCATACTCCTCGCCAAAGGCCTGCTCATGATATGCTCAGCCAGAGACCTGAATATTTGGAATAAAGAAATGTCCACACACAAATGCATTTTCAGTATTTTACTGCAGCTCACATTTTAACATAGCTTCCATGATATATCAAATTGGACACACTAGCAGAACCTTCACCACAGAAAGCCACATGCAAGGTAAGGCATTCTGTAGCAATCATTTCAGTACACATCTTTAATTAAGCCACCTTTCCTCTCCTCCATTCCTCTCCTTGGGTGCACCACAGTGTTGGGACCACTTCCCTATTTATACTCCACAGCCCTAGGCTTCCATTGTCAAGTCACAAGACCCGCAGCTGAGGGTCAGGGGGATCAAGGTGCTTCAGTTAGTATTGCAGTCTCTTCCCAATGTCCCTTCTATAGCTTTGGCCAACTGGGCATGCTCTCTGATGACATCTATCCCCAGGTTGCACTGTCACTCACAGTTAGAAAATTCTGTCCAGGCTTTTTTCAGGCTATATGCACCATGCTACAGGGCCTGCAGAAGCAGTTCAGGGGTAGATAAGGTGACAACAGCTGTCCACACACAATCTGTACCTGGGCTCTTTAGATCAGCTCAGCATAGGATTACATTTTATCAGCTCTGAGAGAGTCCTATTCCCTTTCTCCAACTACTCTGGGCCTCACCCAAAGCTAGTAGTTATATGGGCACTAGCTCTAGATATTACATCACTAGAGGAGGAATTTCTATAAAAGGGGAGCTAATGTCATTTGTATAACTTTCCACTTACTACACCGTAATGGTCAACAGAGCCATCTACAAGCAGACAAGGTAACTGCACCTGCCAACAGGCATACTGTGTCCACAAAGTCCATACTGCAAAGAATTTCTTATGCGTATCTAAAAGAACACTAGTAACTTTTTTGTTAATTAAAAAAGCTGTTTGTGTCAGCAAACTTCAACAAACTAAGCAAACTGTTTATTCCAAGCTTTTGCTGTAGTCTGTTTTGCCGCTAAAAGAATGTAGGCAGCTTTTTTGAATTGGGGTTTAGTGAGACCTGGAGGTTTAAGATGGAGCAGAGCATACCAGGGATCTATTGGGAAGAGGCAATTTAATGTGGAGCTCCACCCAAAAGGGGAAGTTCCACTTTAAGGACTGGTTCCCCCACTCTCCGTTAAGAATTGGCACACCTTTGGGGAGCGGGTACCTGAAATTGACAGGTACCTGCTCCCACTTCCACTGCGCTCGCCTAGGAAGCGGAAGTTGCCCCCCCTCCCAAACTGTAGTCTTCTGGGACATGTGACAGGTCCCAGAAGAATACGGGACCATTCACAAAGCGCAGTGCTACTTGCACATGAGTAGTGAGCACCCAGCTGTGAGGCTGCAAGCTGCCACAGCCAGGTGCCCTCACTGAAGATGCTGGCACTGAGAACACAGGGTGGCCGGTGAAAAGGGCTGCGGGGGGGAGACGACACCGCAGGATCAAGGGACAGGTAAGTGTCCAATTTATAAAAGTCTTTTAGTCGCTGCTGACTTTTTTTTTATTTTCACTGGAACTCCACTTTAACAGGGTTTGCAAAAGTTTGAAAATGTTGGTTACAAACCTTGTTAGCATGGGAATGGTCCACCTTATGTGTGAGACATTTCCTGAGATCTCATAGCCAGAAAAGCATGTACCAGGGAGAGATGGATGAAGATATGCTAATTTAGATGGAACTATGTACCATCTCACAACATTCTTGAATGCAGAGATGGTTGTGCTTATATTAAGCACTTCCAGTCTGGACACTTTTACCCCCTTCCTGTCCAGGCCAATTTTCATTTTTCAGTGCTATCACACTTAGAATGACAACTGCGCGGTCATGCAACACTGTACTCATATGAATTTTTTTGCATTTTTTTTGAGACAGATAAAGCTTTATTTTGGTGGTATTTATTCACCACTGGGATTTTTATTTTTTTTTATGTAAATGAAAAAGTCCAAAACATTTTACATTTTTTATTATTTTTTATATTATTATTTGTTTTTTTTTTTGTTTTTTTACATACTGTCACTCTAGCAGTACAGTGTCACCACGGTGACACTGTACTACTTGTGGGGGTGATGAAGATTTTTTTTTTTACACTGATTGCTTTTACGCCCATACAGGCTGTAAAAGCAATCATTTCTTCTTCTCTCTGGCTGCATTCTTGCAACCATTGAGAACTACTGTGTGAGGTGTGATTGGTCACAGCTTGTCACATGGTACAAGGCTGTTGTAAATAGCCTTGTACCATGTGACCTCTGTGATCATTCACAGATTTCACACATAGTAAGCAATGATGCCACAAGTGACATCTTGCTTACTACTCTGCATGTGATCACTGATTGGCCAATCAGTGATCACATAATCGGGACCTCGCACAGAGGTCCCGTCCGACAATCGGTGTTCCACTGTGTCCTCCAGAAATTAAATGAAAAGGTGAGCTAACTAAAAACACCCTCTCCACCCCTGCAACTTACATGCCACCCTCTCCAGTTGGTACAGTGGTCTGGCACCAAACTTTAGAAAACAACACTAAAGGCTATATAGCAGCATATTGTTCATAATGGCGAGTGCTCATAGCACTGGCCATGTGATGGCGCTGATCAACGAAAATCTCTGCTTTGTTCCAGGTTGCTGGGATTTAATTGGCCAGTGTGGACACATGGCAAGTGCTTACCATTGCTTTCATTATGCTCCTACACATCCTCCAACACTGTGTAGTGATGTTTTAATGTGCTGGACTGGTATACCAGCTGGAGGGGGTAGCAGAAAATAGGGATCATATAAGATACTTGCAGCAGAGACGGGAGGGGTGGGGATGGTGTTGTTAGTTAACCTTTTCATGTTTTGTGAAAAGGTGAACTTACCCTTACCCTTGTTAACCTTAAGGCCTCCTACAGACTTATGCTTTGCTGTAACATGCACTTTACAGTGCATTACCACAATACATGGCAACACAAGGCACCGATATGTAAAAGTGCAGCGCTAAAAACAAAAATCCACTAACCATAAATGGTATTAACTTACGATTAATCAAAATGTGCAAAGATTATAAAAACAATAAAGTGCAAAACAGAAAAGTGAGCAGTCCCAGAAATCCAAAATAAATTGTGTATTGAAAGTCCAAAAACCAAATTTATCACATTTCTTCTACAGTGTTCCAAGCTTCTGTAGCCTTTACACACCACGTGTATACCCATGTGAACACAAATTACCCCATCAAAAAATATGTGACCACATAAGAGGAAAATAGTGCCTAAGAGTCTTTAATCAAAAACTCCAGAACAAGTGAACCCAAAAATGCATAAAAAGAAAAGGCTCTCATAGTGTAGCATAAATGAGTATCCAAATTTTATTACAAACAAATGTACACTCACATCACTAAGAACGAGATCCACTTATAGTCAGAAAATGGTATACACTGCATCTATACCATCCGATCAGCCGCTGTCTCATTCCAGTATTGGCGCGCGTGGTGATGTCACCTCCATTGTCCAGACCCAACGCGTTTCATTAGAGCTCATGTCATCAGGGGGAGTGGCCACACAAGGCACTTACACAGGTCCACTTTTTCTTCACCTGATGTGCATTGCCAACCCATTGTAAATTGTAAATGAATGGGGTAATTTAATGCAGTATACATTAACACACAAAATAACACATGTTAAAGCAGAACTAAACCCTCCTATCCTTTTCAGCCAAGGAAGTTGACAGTTTGGTTGAGAGCACAAGCAACGTCAAAGTTACATTCCCGGCACAGTTTATTGAAACTGTTAAATTGATGGGTTTAGTTCTGCTTTAATGTGTTTGCAGTAATGCACCACATTGGAAGAGCATACTACGAAGTGGGCCTTAAAATAAAACTATACCTCCTTGTCAGCCAAGGAACCTGCCATCTTGGCTGCTGTTTGATCTGCAACTACCATGATGCTGCACATGTGATCAGTTGTGACACCAGGCATTTAATGGTTTGACAGTTTGGTTGAGAGCCCAAGCAAATTTGACAGTTTGCAATCCCGGCATGCCAGGAATGTAGCTCTTTTTTTAAATTGTTAAATGGATGGGTTTAGTTTTGCTTCAATATTTTGACCTTCACTGATGGCCACCTAATACAAAAATGTCCCAAAATGAAAGGCAGTATGTACTTTCCATATGTTTTAACAGAATTTTCAGTTTATTCATTTTGAAATTATAGCAAATATGTTTTTAAGCAGTTCAGAGTTTAATAAGTTGGAAGCTATTATTCTTGAAAGAATCATCATGAAATATTAAAAATGCATATAATTGTGAAATAATAAAAATTGCCATATGATTGATTTTAACTTAATACAATTTGAAGTGCTTTATTTTAATGTTAAAGCTTTTTGTAGATATCCATTCTTTAATGCTGTCATTACTTGGACAAATAATGCAATATTTGTGTTTTACAGAAAGTATCTGATAAAGTCCACTTTCACAAGCTGAATTGTTACTGACAGTGCATGAAACATCTTTTTTTGTAACATTTATGTTCACAAGACATGCTCCCTTGCTCAGATTAGCCATCCCTACATTGTGCCATGGCATTCGTAGCATGAATCCAGCCAGCCACAGCTCTTCCACCCACTCCTGAATTTAGCATGCTTCTCCCTCATTACGCTAGAAAACATTTTTTCAGGTTCACATCTCTGCTGCGTGGCTGCAAAGAGGCTGTAATAGATCAGAAATAATTTGATGCAACAAAGACTGGGTCAAAAAAGGTGAAAATAGGCAGTTTATTATTACAGAGAAGAGACAATTGTTCATGACACACATTGCTATGGAAAGCTAAATGCAGTTTACACCTACTTTAAGAACAAAAGAAACCCATTATCCAGTTTAATTAAACATTATTCCTGATGTTTTATCAACGGTGAAGAATACTGGCACTGATGTTTCTATTTAGTGGTTTCCACACCAGAGTTTCATTAATCTTTTATGTCATCTCTTGGGGTGATGTCATTTGTAAACTCTCCATTAATGCTGGTCATGGAGACCACAGTTTGATCATACACGAGCCTAAGCAATTTTGGCCTATAAGGAATAGTTAAGTATTAACCCTTTTATTCTTCCTCAGCCTCATCAATGGCCAAAAGACAAAAAAGCAACAGTAATTCCAGTTTCTGCAAAAAGGAGTACTTACATGTACTTTCTTGTCCTCACACGTATGCTTGCTGATACCACATGCACTTTTATTATTGTCTTGTAAAATTAGGGTACCCATAGACACCCACTTGAGACTACCACCTCTCAGTCTAGCTGTTTACAGCCAGATATATCAACTACCTCATGTATGTGGTGTGTACATGCCCTGGCTGCCTACTTAGTGGAAGATAATAGGAAAAGGTTAGAAAACTTGGTCAAGTCAATATTGTTCCAAACTTGTAAACCTAGAATGGGAGCTGTTTGTCTGTGGTTCCAGCCATCTACATAGATTGTCTTAGCTATGCATGCAACCTTGTGAGCCTCTAGTGCTGTCTATGATACCATTTGATGAGCTTTCCTTTCATTTTCTATTTTGAAATCAATGTTGTCACTGAGACAGGAAGTGAAGAACAATCTCTAATAGGCACACAGAGAGCCTCTAGGAAAGAAGGCAAGTGGAGGAGGGGCATGATTAAACTTTTAACTACATGAAGGATGTCAAGGATGTATGGCTATGGTGATGACCTTGTTTGGTGGTAGAGGAAGGAGATTACTTTGAGATGATACTATTTTCACAATCTGCAATACCACTGGTCACTGCTGGAGCGAGACTTCACCCAAATATACAAATTTTGCACACAATCTGGGTACTCAGATACACATTTTTCACACATTCTAATAAGGCAGATACACATTTTGTATACAATCTGGCACACTCTTGGGCTGTGGATAGGGGCAGACTGACAACTCATGGGGCCGGGGCGGACTGACAACTCATGGGGCCTCCGGGCAATAGGGGATCATGAGGCCCCTGTGTCCTTGCCCAAACTCAAAAAAGCCTATGAAAAAGGTACCAGGGGCATCTCATGAGGCCCCCTACTGACCCTGGGCCCTCGGGCAGTGCCCGAGTTTCCAAATGGCTGTGGAGCAACCTAGTAATTCCTGCACACTTCTGAGTTTCCCCCCAGCTACCTTGCAAGCTAGAATCTTGGCATAATCCCCTAGCACCTACATGACTTGGGGTAGCTTGCCACTACCTTCAATTTGTCAGTTGACTGGTCTGCTAGATGGCCATACACTCATATTCCTGTCTAGCAGATACAATAATTTCCACATACTGACATTAATCTGCATTCATTCAGATTGGCCATCCCTCTCACTTGCAGATAACTGTGCAGATTATATCATGTGCAGATATAATGTAGTATATCTAAACCCTAGAACAAAAATGTAAAATATTGCAGCTTACCAGTCCATAGATATGATAGCTGCCTATGTTTTCTTTTCTCAGGCCTTTTTCCTTTCAATGGTATATTTAAAAGACCAAAAGGAGTGAATAAGAGGTTTACTATTATAGTTTATGTACACTTTGTTTATAGGTTCACTATTGAGTATTCAAGTGAAAATCTATAAAGCACATGCAAATTATTGGGCCATACCTGTACAATCATATACAGGTGAAACTCGAAAAATTAGAATATTGTGCAAAAGTTAATTTATTTCAGTAATGCAAATTAAAAGGTGAAACTAATATATGAGATAGACTCATTACATGCAAAGCAAGATAGTTCAAGCCGTGATTTGTCATAATTGTGATGATTATGGCTTACAGCTCATGAAAACCCCAAATCCACAATCTCAGAAAATTAGAATATTGTGAAAAGGTGCAATATTCTCGGCTCAAAGTGTCCCACTCTAATCAGCTAATTAAGCCATAACACCTGCAAAGGGTTCCTGAGCCTTTAAATGGTCTCTCAGTCTGGTTCAGTAGGAATCACAATCATGGGAAAGACTGCTGACCTGACAGTTGTGCAGAAAACCATCATTGACACCCTCCATAAGGAGGGAAAGCCTCAAAAGGTAATTGCATCTTATATTAGTTTCACCTTTTAAGTTGCATTACTGAAATAAATGAACTTTTGCACGATATTCTAATTTTTCGAGTTTCACCTGTACTCTGTTGAATTTCCAAGAGGAAGCAACTTAAAGGATAAGTTCACCTTTCGAACACGGTACATGTTCCACTGTTTTTAGGGAGGAACATGTAACATGTTCCCATAGGTGCAGTCACATCCACCCTCCCACCCCCCTCCCTCTGACAGATAGTACGGGGAGAGGTTTCCCAGCACTATCTGTCAAATTCAAAAACAGTGTGTAATGCGGGCTCCGCCCACATGGCAGCCTCTCTAATTCCCGGACTTCCGTGAATGAATGAACTGCAAGTCCCGACAGCCTTAGTGGCTGAGGGCTTGTAGATTTCAATGAACTACCACGGTGCTGTGGAGCGCCGTGGTAGTTAATTGAAGCTTCTTGTCAGAATGTCTCCTTGCTCATACGTCCTGTATGGCAAGCAAATATTCTGACAGGTCTGCAGGAGACCTGCATGGCATCAGCGATGCTTTCCAGGCTCCTTTGGACAAAAATAATAAATGCACGTTTTTTTACCTGCAAACAAATGAGCATTTACTATTTTTGTCCAAAAGCTGAACTTATCCTTTAACACAACCTCAGCAGGGTATCATTTTCTCTTTAGACATGATGGGGTTTATTTTCTAAAGTTGGAGAGTGCAAAATCAGGCTCACTTCTGTATAGAAACCAATCCGCTTCTAACCTCAGCTTGTTCAATTAAACTTTGGCAATAAAACCTGGAAGCTGGTTGGTTTTTATGCAGAAGTGAGCCTGAGTTTGCACTCTCCAGCTATAGTAAATAAACCCTGGTGTGTTTTGCAATACTATTTATCCAAATGCAAAACGTTTTTAAGCTTAGGATAGAGTAGCTGTCTATGTTTCATTGGGGAAATTTTTCTTAACATTTTGTCCTGGAGTCTCAACAAGAAGAGGAAATTTCAGCAAGTTTATTTCCATCTATTTTTATATAATTCCTCTATTTCCGCTCCAGGGAGACCTAAAAATTTTTAGATTTCTCAGCATTTTTTGTCACACTGACAGTGGTCACCAGGACTAATAGAGGGGTAGTTTTTCTCAGGTACAGTCATGGCAAAAAATATTGGCACCCCTGCATTTCTGTCAGAAATTAGTTGCAATTACAAATGTTTAGGCCAGCCTTTTTCAACCAGGGTGCCCAGGCACATTGGGGTGCCTTCAGGTTTCTGCAGGGGTGCCTTTGCAAAATGCCTACAAATTGCCCAAAAATTGTATACAAGCCAGCGGATGGATGTAGCCTGCCTTATACTTACACAAATCCACAGGTTGTGTACCATTACAACCTTCCAACCACAGGTATCCTAGTAACTGATGACATCATTGGTTGATAAGGAGGATGTCAGGCACCCATAAAGCATCTTTTTTTTTTTTTTATCCCGCTCCTCTCCATTAGCACTGGGGTCACATTATCTGAGTGAGAGAGAGAAACATTGCAATACTCATCAGTACCTGTGTTCCAAGGTGTATTTGTGTTGGAATAATATATCATTCCTAATGCTGGGTGACCTATGTGTGTGGATGTCGATGTCTTATGTACAATTATTAGTTTAATTCATTACATTTTAGAATAGGGTGCCTTGAGATTTTGCATAATTTTAAAGGATGCCTTGACTTTTGTTTGTATCGGTATGACACAAAAACGTGGAGAAACAAAAAGCCAAATCTGACACATTGCACGCAAAACTCCAAAAAACGTGGAGAAACAAAAAGCCAAATCTGACACATTGCACGCAAAACTCCAAAAATGGACTAGACAAAATTATTGGCATCCTCAATTTGATATTTGATAGCACTCCACTTGGAAAAAACAACTGAAATCAATCGCTTCCTGCAACCATCAATGAGTTTCTTACACCTCTGGGCCTTTGGGCCACTCCTTTGACAACTGCTCCAGGTCTCTCAAATTGAGATTTGGACTCATTGCTGGCCAGTTCATAACTCTCCAGCGCTTTGTCTTAAACCATTTCTGGGTGCTTTTTGATGTGTCTTTTTGGTTATTGTTCTGCTATAAGACTGATGACCTCTGATGGAGACTAAACTTTCTGACACTGGGCCCTACATTGCATCCCAGAATTCAACATCCACCATCCACCATGTTTGACTCTAGGGACTGTATTCTTTTCTTCATAGGCCTCGTTTTTTCTGAAAACAGTAGAATGATGGGCTTTACCAAAAAGGTGTAATTTTGTTTCTTCTGTCCACAGCACATTCACCCAAAAGGATTTTGGCTTCGTCAGGTAAGTTTTGGCAATCTTCAATTTTGATTTTAATGTTTCTATGTCAGCAGTGAGGTCCTCCTGGGCCTCCTAGGGCATCCCTTTTCAATCAGATGGCAACGTATAGTGTGAGCTGACACAGTTGTACCCTGTGCCTGAAGGTCAGCTTGGATTTGTCTGGAAGTTGATCGAGGTACGTTATCCACCATTTGAACAATCCTTTGTTGCAATCTTTGATCAATTTTTCTCTTTCATCCACTTCCAGGGAGATTAGCTGCAGTGCCATGGTCAGTAAACTTCTTAACAATGTTGCGCACAGTGGACACAGGAACATTAAGAGACACAGGAACATTAAGATCTCTGGATATGGACTTGTAACCTTGAGATTGTCCATGCTTTCCACAATTTTTGTTCTCAAATCCTCAGACAATTATTTGTTGCTCTTTCTCTTATCTATGCTCCATGTGCACACAGAGACACACAACAGTAAGGTTGTGTCGATTTTCACCATTTTAACTGGTTGCTGGTGTGATTTCTATATTGTCAGCACCTGTTAATTGATACAGTTGAGTTTAAATACAAATTACAGGAGCATCCTAGACTTGGAATGTAATTATTTCTGAGAAGGTACCCATAATTTTGTCTAGTCCATTTTTGGAGTTTTGCATGAAATGTGTCAGATTTGGCTTTTTGTTTCTCCACATTTGCAATTGCAAGAATTTTCTGGGAGAAGTGGTGCATTATCTGAAAGAAATGCAGGGGTGCCAATATTAATGGCCATGACTGTAATTCCAGGTAGTGCTAAAGCTTAGCACCTCCACTTGTCAACATTCATATTGGCCTATCACTATGCCGGATAGTTTTACTGACCAATAATGATGTGTGGGTGGAAGTGGCAGCCAAGCTTTGGAGCTATCAAAACGTTCTGAAGCCTTGAACATGAAAATATAATTTTGACCATGATGGAAGGTTTGGGAGGCTGTTGCAGGTATGGACAGACACTCTGTGCTGTTTCCTCTCTTCTTCCTGACAGAGTTTATTTTACCAATTGGGCCAGATCAGTTCAGGGCTGCCATTAGTGACCTCGTGAAAATGCTTGGCTATGTCTAGCTTTAATACTTCACAAGTCACTAACCCAGAATATACTTCAAACACATTTCAGAATTCTTCTTCCCTATGCTAGTTTTAGGTCAATGGCTTGAAGTCAAACGTTCATGCATGCATTCTCCAAAGAAGAGGTCAGCAATTGTCTCATGACTACACTTTAAAGTCCAAATCTGGGCTCACAGTTCCTGCCCTCCCTCTTCCTCCAGAAGGGCCAGCTATATCTTCGCCCAGAGGTGGGCAGCCCTCAATGTTGCAGAGAGTATCTCTGCACCATTCCAAAGTGTGTTTATGGCACTGTGGTCAAACTCTGCATCCAAGCGCTCCTGGTGTGAACTAAGTAACGTTTTGCAGACAGCTGCAAGCACTGTGTATTGATGCCTGTAATGTCCTGGTGATGCCCGTAATACCCTGCAATTACAGTCTGTCCTAAAAAAAATTGAAAAAGATATAATTTTCTGCATAGTGGTCAAACTTTGCATCCAAGCGCTCCTGGTGTGAACTAAGTAACGTTTTGCAGACAGCTGTAAGCACTGTGTATTTTATTCACAAGCATTTTAAGCTTCATAAAAAAAATGTATTTTATGGATATTTACTTTCCTAACAATCATGAAAGATGTTTCTGAGGCTGTGGTTGGTATTACTCAGGAGAGATGACTCATTCAACAATTACATTATGGTATTTCCTACATTTAATGCAGCGATGATCCCCTTTCCAAATATTGTACTGTGAAGTTATATCTTTGTGTACACACAATCCAAAAATCCATTTAACCTCAGAGCATGAGCTTTCACTTCCAGTACCAGGCTCTGCCGATTGCACTGAATGCCCCTGTATAAAAAATCCAAGCTAAGGGAACACAATAAAAGGAAAAAGATGCATCAAAACGAATATTTGTATAGAAATCAATGTACACTTATATTTTTGTATGTAGTAAGAGGATGTGTAAGCAAACTGATTAGTTGCTATATCATTATGTGGATTTAAAAAAATAATCTGTGAAACTTGTTGATGAATCATAAGTTTCTGAATAAGCAAGGGGGAACAGAAGTAGAACAGAAACAAGAATCCGAGCATTTCGAAGGCATAGTGCTTACTCATAAGATCTTTTTGAGCAAGCACCCTGAACACAAAATATGTTAATGGTTCTTGTTAATGTTTTTTTTTAAACTCTGGAGGGATACAGCTATGTGCTTTACCACAGGTGAATAAGAGACCCATATAATACTCTACATTTGGGCCAAACAATTTTGGGAGCTAGTGGTATCTGAACGTAATTAGAGAGGAACACCAGCACTCCTTTTAAACTATAACCATCATTTTTAATAGACCCAGGCTGGGATAACATCTGAGGTCTGGGCTCAACCATATCAGATCCATAACTTATTGGATTTATTCAATCACCACTGTTATTGATAGCATAGGAGCAGTCTATTTACCTGCTATTGGAACTTCTCCCATGGGCCGACAGGTGCATTTACTAAGCGCAACAGCAAAAATATATAATCCTCTTGGCTTCTCTTTTCCCTCAGTTTACTCATTGGGGAACTTGATTTTATGATTGTATAACCTTCACAATCCTTTACACCACTTTTATGTCTTGTTGGTCCTGAGGAAGTGGTGGAAGCTGCAAAACGCGTAGACTAATTAACAAGCATATACAGAAAACATAGTGGTGGTTGTGTTTTAATGTTTTGTTGGATTTAATATTTGTAATATATTGGAAAAAAATTATATTTTTATAAATTGTATTCACTTGTGTACTGAATGACTACCAAAAGTATATTGAAAGTCCCACACGTATACAGCTCCCTTTTGCCTATTTACACTATAGTATACATATGTATAGATTATATATATTAGATTTTGTACTGTTCTTACATCTGTTCCTACTACTAATTGCAGAGTGGAGAGAGAGAGTTACTAAATGTAATAACACCTATTAAAACAGTGTCTCTTTCAGACCATTGCAACATACCACAATAAAATGACTGTTTAGTGAATTTACATTTTGTTGCTAATATACTAAATTTTAGTATATATCCAGAAGTTAGTCCTTCCCCAGTGGAATCTATGTGGCCATTAGTAATTCAAGAAAGCACTCGGTGATATCTGTATATTTATTATCATAAGAAATTTTTATTGAAAGACTTAGATATATAAACAATGTGTGAATAGCTTTTATGCAAGGTGACAAGTAACATATTGAGAACCATTGCATAACAGTCTAACATAACATCTCGTCAGCTATTAGATGAAACATGATAAAAGAAAACACAAACATATATATGTTAGCAAGTATGAGCTTAACTTTCACAAAGGCTTTGTAATCAGTCTAAAAGAAGCATATAATGTAGGAAAGGATGGTATCCATATATGCTTTAGTCCCTTAGTTTTATATAAAGGGATGTGTAGGGTTATGTTTATCAGCCAAATTTCACTTTTAAGAAGACATGGCACCAGTGCATCTATTTTTCTATATTTATTTTTAAGAAACGAACAAACTATAAAGAAAGCAAAAGAAGGAGAAAAAAAAAGGGGAGAGAAAGAAAAGGAAAGAAAGGAAGAGACAGAAAAGAGAGAACAAAATAAAGAAGGGGGGGGGTGGAAAAGAGGAAGAAGGGTGAAGTTAAGAGAGAAGTGTAGCACAGGGAAAATCTCTTTGTGATGCATATGTACTATAGCAGGTGGGTAGTTGTAAAAGGTCCTCTAGGCCTAGGCCAGACAACATTATCAGTGAATCTGTGACACTCAGAACTTAGCAGCACATTAGCAACAAAATGTAAATTCATTAAACAGTCATTTTATTGTGGTATGTTGCAATGGTCTGAAAGTGAATTCACCAGGACCAGGTTTTGTGGCAAGCTTCCAATCTATCCATATAGGGTGCAATTAGCTCCTCCATCTCCACTACCTTGTTAAGCCTGTTGAAATATTCTCTCCATAACACCGGAATGCACATTCGGGCGGCACTGATCATATGCATCACAATAGATTTGTGGTAGGAGCGTTGCATCTGGGTAGAGTGGTATACAGTATAAGATATTGAGAGGGTGAAAAAGCTATAGGATAAGTAGATACTGCACATATCATCTTGTGTACATTTCCAAAAAGAGAGTAGCTGGGGGTAGTCCCACCACAGATGAAGCATTGTGTCAGGCGCTTTACCACATCTCCAACAGGTGTCAGGTATTTGAGGGAAAATCCTGTAGAGGTGTGAGGGAGTTCTGTATCAACGTGTGAGTACTTTATAGTTATGTTCCTGAATGGAAACATTGAGTGAGCCCTTATGGGCTGTAATGAAAAGGTCTTCCCAATCCTGGCTAGTGAAGGCATCCTCCGTGCCTATAGCTATGTCCAAAAGGCTGGCATTTTTAGAAAGACAATCAGAGGCACAGTCTGATAAAAAAGAATAGATAACTGAAATCAGGTGTCTTTGGAGGGAGGTTGAGGCACACAACTTTTCAAAGGGGGTCAAAGGGCAGCCATTGGCTTCCCTAGTTTTGGGGACATTACGAAAGGGTCAAGCTTGTAGATAAGACCAAAGCTGTAGTAACTCTCTAGGGTTCAAGGGGGGCAAATCGTCTCTAGTGTGAAATATTCCCCTAGTAAAAAATTGATATGCCCTAGGTTGCAAATGGGTCTATCTGATATGCAAGAATTCAGTCATAGAGCCCAGGGGAAACGCAGGATTATTTCTGATAGGTGTCAGTGGGCCAGGGATGGAAGTTATCGAGGATGTCTTCAAAGTTTTCTTAAAGTAGCGTAGAAGACGTGGGAGGTGTATTAAAGGTTGTTGGTGTGTACTTGAGAGCAGCCAAGTATATTCTAATAGGAGGCCTCCTGTCCACTGTTGTTTGACTGAGATCCAATCTTTGGAAGCCCCGTGTATATGCCAATCTACCAGTTTGGTCAAAAGGGAAGCTTTGTGGTATTTTTTAAATACCATAAAACTACCTTTACATTTTGGGATCATCAGTCTAGCTAGACTGAGTCTAGGGGTCCGGCCTTTCCAAATATAAGTACTGATAAGTGTTCGGAATGATGTGAAAAAGACTGTTGGGAGGCCAATAGGAATGGTTTGGGATAAATAGAGAAAACATGTCAAAAAAGACATTTTGATCGTAGCAGCTTGTCCAAACCAGGAAAGGTTAGTTTTCTTCTAAGCGGTAAGGTCTGTCTTGAAAGATTTTAAGAGGGGATGGTAATTCAGCAAATACAATCTTGATAGCTTAGTGGGGAGCTGAATCCCAAGATATGTGATAGCTTTGGAATGCCATGTAAAGGTAAATGATTCCTGGTACTGTCAGACAGCAGAATGTGGGAGTGATGCATTTAAGGCACATAATTTATGAAGATTAATTTTAAAATTGGACAAATCCCTATATCTCTGGAGTTCCATAAGCAAGTTGGGTAATGTAATTTGTGGGTTTGTAAGTAATAAAGGGATGTCATCAGCAAAGGATGCTATTTTATGTTCCTTATTATTTATTATAACTCCTGATATGTCTAAGTGTGTCCTAATACTGCGCAGAAGGGGCTCAAAGGTGAGAACAAAAATGAGTGGGGATAAGGGGCATCCCTGTCTAGTTCTGTTACGGATGGGAAAGGCACTCAACAAGTGGCCCTTAACCTTGAATCTGGCCTGTGGGTTAGAGTAAAAGCTCATAATGGAGAGCATGAAAGTCCCAAGGCCTACTGAAGATAGTACAGCTGCCATATAGTCCCAAGCTACCCTGTTGAACACCTTTTCTGCATGCGATGATAGGAAAAAACCCTCAGAGCCCGAGGTAGTTAACCAATGGTGTATGTCAAGTGCTTTGATGGTCTTGTCACGGGACTCTCTGCCCACGATAAAACCTACTTGGTTTTGTGAAATTAGGTAGGATAGCAAAGGCTGTATTCTGGTACCAGAACTTTTGCAAAATGTTTTACATCGACATTTAGGAGTGAAATAGGATAATAATTTTGTACTTGAGTTACATGCTTTCCTTTTTGTGAAGTACTGTTATGTGTGCTTCCAGTAGTTGTGGTAGGGGGCGTTCTGTGAGAGGGAATTGAAGGCTTTTAAAAAATGGAGTATCAGAATATCAGAGAAACTCTTATAATACTCGGTGGAGGGGTCAGTCAGAGCCAGGGTTCTTACCCGTTTCATATGTTTCAGGGCTAAGGAAACTTCAACTTTTGAAGTAGGACTTTCCAGTGTTTGAGCCAATTCTGTGGAGATTTTAGTCTTGAAAAATTGGAAGCTAAGTAGTATTCTATAATATGGGAGCGTGATTTAGATATAGATTCATCAGAATTAGTGTTCGGTAGGTTATATAACTTTGTGTAATGCTTTACAAATTGCTGCGCTCTCTCTTCAGTTTTATGATAACATTTGCCTGTGGTGTCATGGATAGAATGGACATTCATTAATGCTTTTTTCCCCTGAAGCATTCTGGCCAATAACTTGCCTTATTCTTTTTATGTGCTAATTCTAGAGTGTGTTTTTGCAATGTTAGGTTATGGGCCTGCTTCTGTCTTTTGTGTTGTGTTGTGTTGTGTTGCCAAAGATATACATTCCCCCCAACAAGACACATTTGTGTGCTAACCACTGGTTTAGGACATTTGTGTCCGATGAGGGGTTGTTTTTAAAATATTCAAATAGTACCAACTAGATCTTATTTTGGTGGACAGGGTCACTAAGTAGAATGTAGTTCAGTCTCCAAATTTTAGATTTACGGTCTACTTCTGGAAATCTTTGTGTGAGAGTGATTGGGTGATGGTTGGAAACAGACATGGGTTCGATGCTAGCCGCATAAAGATATTTCAAGTCCTGTTGTGTGAGAAAGAGTCTATTCTAGAGTATTTACAATGGGGTGGGGAGAAAAAGGTATCATCTTTTGTGCCAGGGTGCAGGGTCCTCCAGGAATCGTGAAGGGTTAGCAAGTGGCGTTGTCATTTTGTTTTAAAGCCTTGTAGGGAATGGAGGAGGTACCCGAGGAGGAGTCTAGGAGTAGGTGGAGCAGAATATTCAGGTCACCCCCAGAAATTACCATCCCTTCATGGAGATAAGAAATAAAGTCAGCAGCTACATGTATTGTAGCTGCCAACTTTTAACAAAGACACCTGTCCAAGGATCCAGCGGTCCTCACCTGGGCCAATTCTTCACCTGTCTTCAGGTCCCTGATGACGGCATATTTTACTAAGGGAAGCTGGCTGTGACTCCTTGCAAGCTTTACAGTCGGCCCCCCACTGCGCATGTGCACGCTGCACTGTATGAATGGTCCCGCAGTCCCCTGGGACCCGTGACATGTGGCAGAAGGTTGCAGGCATGGGGGGAGACTTCCGCAACGATCGCTTAGGTGGTTGAACTGAAAGTGGGAGTGAATACCTGCTAAAACTAGGTACTTGACCACCCACTTAAAAAACAAATCAAAACAAAAAATCCTCCAAAAGTGGAAAAGGAGGGGGGAAGGAGGTGTTAAAGCAGAACTTCTCTTTTAGGGTGAAGTTCCACTTTAAGTTTCACGATTGCAGGTTAGGTGCATATAAATTTTTGGTAGGTGTACCACATTGATGGAATATATACTAAATTTGAACATGTTGGTAAATGTAGAGATACTGTTAGGTTTTGAGACTTGCAATCACATTACAAACATATTCTAGTCACATAAATCAAAATGAAAAAAAAACAACAGTCAAATTACAGTGACAGAGTTGCTAATGATCAATAACAGACTGCTTCAAATATTTCCGAATGGGCAAGTCAGTCTTAACTATAGTCCTAGTGATTAGCAGCAACATTAAGTATTTACTATCTAGTTTGCTGTCAGCAGTTACTACATTTAGGTGTTTGCATACATTTTCATCAACACCTGTACTGGTCCTTTAAGGTTAAAAAAAAAATCTTTTCTTTTCATATCTAAGAGAACCTATACATTCACACAAAGCAAAGTCCTCACTCTTAAGTTAACTATTGCCAAGAGTGTTGCTGCCACCATCTGGAGTGTGCATGCAACAAATAGTTCTAAAGTGTGATGTCCATTAGGATGTGAGACTATTGAATGAACATTATTTAAAAGGGACATTCCATGATAGAAATACCATTCTAAATTTGTTTGTGAAGATGCAAACTCAAATCAAACAAGTATGTGCATATCTAGTTTCCCAAGACTTCACTGGTTGCATGCTTGCTCCAGGTCAGTGATTCTCTAGCATGGGTAATTAAAATCAATATGACAGCCTTGAAGAATGAACCTTCAAAAACATGTCAGCAATAAGTGCTCATATATTTCTAATGTAACAACTTTACAGAGGGCAAACCTTGCTTTGTTGAAAAAAAAATCATATATACTGTATTTTCTACACAAACAATTGATTTATTGGTATTTACAATTACTTTTTCATTTTGATCAGTAGCAACCTATGATTTTCTGTAAATAAATTTTTTTTCTTACCAAGCCAGTGTGTGATTACATAACAATATCAGATGCTTTGAGTACTTTGCCTTACAGTTCTCCAGTAAACAAGTTACAGTCTTGACAATGAAATGTGATTAGCAATAAGTATTTAGTAATGTTTACTGCCAATAAGGGAGGTCCCATCAACAACTTTATTTTAATTTGGATTTACTGTAGGTAATCATTTAAACATTCAGTCTTAATTTACTGTAACTCTGCAGGTTTATGTGAAGGTTGTCACTTATCCAGGTCATGGCATCAAGCAATAGTTACATTCAACTGGACTAGTTTTTTAGTGCTGAAGATGTTTCATAGCTCAAAGCCACTTCTTCAGTTCCAGTGCTTATCGATATCTCAGCATTTACAGTATACAGTCATGGCCGAAATTGTTGGCACCCTTGATATTTTTCCTGAAAATCAAGTATTTCACACAAAAAAGGTATTGCATTAACACATGTTTTGCTATACACATGTTTATTCCCTTTGTATGTATTGGAACAAATATAAAACAGAGGCAGAAAAGCAAATATGACATAATGTCACACAAAACCCCAAAAATGGGCTGGACAAAAGTATTGGCACCCTTAACTTAATATTTGGTTGCACACCCTTTGGAAAACATAACTGAAATCAGTCGCTTCCTATAACCATCAATAAGCTTCTGACACCTCTCACCCGGAATTTTGGACCACTCTTCCTTTGCAAACAGCTCCAGGTCTCTCTTATTGGAAGGACACCTTTTCCCAACAGCAATTTTAAGATCTCTCCACAGGTGTTCAATGGGATTTAGATCTGGGCTCATTGCTGGCCACTTCAGAACTCTCCAGCGCTTCTTTGCCATCCATTTCTGAGTGCTTTTTGACGTATGTTTGGGGTCATTGTCCTGCTGGAAGACCCAGGATCTTGGACGCAAACCCAGCTTTCTGACACTGGGCCCTACAGTGCGACCCAAAATCCTTTGGTAATCCTCAGATTTCATGATGCCTTGCACACAGTCAAGGCACCCAGTGCCAGAGGCAGCAAAACAACCCCAAAACATCATTGAACCTCCACCATATTTTACCGTAGGTACTGTGTTTTGTTCTTTGTAGGCCTCATTCCGTTTTCGGTAAACAGTAGAATGATGTGCTTTACCGAAAAGCTCTATCTTGGTCTCATCTGTCCACAAGACGTTTTCCCAGAAGGCTTTTGGCTTACTCAAGTACATTTTGGCAAACTGTAGTCTTGCTTTTTTATGTCTCTGTGTCAGCAGTGGGGTCCTCCTGGGTCTCCTGCCATAGCGTTTCATTTCATTTAAATGTCGACGGATAGTTCGCGCTGACACTGATGCTCCCTGAGCCTGCAGGACAGCTTGAATGTCTTTGGAACATGTTTGGGGCTGCTTATCCACCATCCGGACTATTCTGCGTTGCAATCTTTCATCAATTTTCCTCATCCGTCCACGACCAGGGAGATTAGCTACAGTGCCATGGGTTGCAAACTTCTTGATAATGTTGCGCACTGTGGACAAAGGCAAATCTAGTTCTCTGGAGATGGACTTGTAACCTTGAGATTGTTGATATTTTGCCACAATTTTGGTTCTCAGGTCCTCAGACAGTTCTCGTCTCCTCTTTCTGTTGTCCATGCTTAGTGTGGCACAGACAGACACACAATGCAAAGGTTAAGTGAACGTCTCTCCTTTTTATCTGCTTTCAGGTGTGATTTCTATATTGCCCACACCTGTTACTTGCCCCAGGTGAGTTTACAGGAGCATCACATGCTTGTAACATTCTTATTTATCCGCAGTTGTGAAAGGGTGCCAATACTTTTGTCCAGCCCATTTTTGGAGGTTTGTGTGACATTATGTCGAATTTGCTTTCTTTCCTCCCTTTTTTTGTTTTGTCCCAATACACACAAAGGGAATAAACATGTGTATAGCAAAACATGTGTTAATGCAATACGTTTCGTGAGAAATACATGATTTCCTGGAGAAATATCAAGGGTGCCAACAATTTCGGCCATGACTGTATCTACACAGGTAACACCAATACCTTCATTCAATCACCATGAAAAGGCAGATGTTATTGTCAATGAACATCCTGTGTGGATTTAAATACTGGGGTATTTTCCCAACACTACTTAGAAATGAAAAAGTGGTTTGGATAAGCTACGAAACTTCAACATTTCAGAACAAGTTCAGGTGACTATCTACAACTAGATATGCAGGTTTACATACAAAAGGCTTCACATTTGCCTTCTTATTTGGCTTTATAAAAGAAGAACTCCTAATCACCCATTAGAACACCCCTACACAAAACACTAAACGGTTAATGAATTTTGAAAATTCTTACCATTTAGAAGAAAAGTCTAAATGAATTTTCATGGCCTCATCTCTATAATTCAAAAGATAACAGCATCTGCTCTACCAAGGAGTAGGTGTAACAGCAGGGATTACATCATAGCCTCTCCTCTCTGCAGTAAAAGGAAACTACAGCTCCCATCAACTACAGAGAATAGTAGTGAGTGTGGACAGGTACACTAGGCCTGTACATGCTGAATGTGTCTGAGAGCCTTGATCCAACCAACACCGCAAATGGGGCTGAATTACATCACTGCGTCATGGAGAAAGAACCACAGAAGAGATGTGCCAAGGCCTGTGGGCTGGGGGAATAGGAGGCATAGCAGCCACTGGTCTTACAAATAGGAAACCAAAGAGAATTAAATGGTTTGATTTGAGAATGAATAGGCTATTTCAGAGCAACTACTGAGTGAACCAGAAGATGAATGACATATTCATTGAAGGTAGGAAATCAGCAACAATTACATGTAAAGAAGTTGTTGCATGGGTTCTGCTTTAAACAAAACTCTCTGCACTCCCTACCAAATTGCTGTAGCTTTGAAGTGCAGGTCCCAAAAGAAATTTGCACAAATATGCAGCAGGCACCCAAAACTTTGTAGCACAATTCCTATTAGCGCATCACTCTGTTGGATAGACTCACTAGCTAACGGGAATGTTTAGGAATTTGTAAAGCGCAGGCACACTTCATCATCATCAAAAACTGCCGAAGGCTTGCCTGTCAGAACAGCCTTGGCCATGACAGAAAACTTTAGAAGGCTGCTGTAGGTACCCGTAGATAGAGTCTCTATACATTGACTGACATGCAGTTGAAAGCAAAGAGGACCTTATGAGGGCTGACAGTTGCTGGGCTTTAAATATCTGATTTCATGCTAATAACATACACTGACAGCTCTGGAGTACGCATATCAACACCAAATAACAGAGTCAGCAATTGACAGTACATAGAAAGGAAAATAGGGCAGACAAAAAAGATCTTTCATAAGTATGCCCAAACAATTAAAATATTTAAGAATGAATATTCAGACTCTGGCATGAGCATAACTATGACCAATTTAGAATTAATTACTGCACCAGATTCTGCACTCTCTAGTTTTAGTAAATAACCCCCCATGAATGTGATTACAAAAGATCAGGCTGATCTTTCTGGAGGAGACTACTTGCCGCTGTAAAAAGGTAAAAACAGAAAAAAAAAAACTTCTGAATATGATTGAAATATTTGAAACTTTCAGTAATGTTTCAGGTTCACAAAGAAAAAACCCCTAAACAATTTATGCCCAGAGTGGTGAGCATTATCGTCTTGTAGCACTGGGGTCATTGGTTAAATCGCATACCAGCACAATATGAAAGACTTGCCTTAAAATGAAGTCCCCAGCAGCGCAATGTCCCGGTCTTCCTTCCGGGTTCTGTGGCCATGGCCATTTGAATGGCTGAGCAGCAATGGTGTCACTCCCACACAAGTGCACGGGAGCCATGATTGTGGCACAGCGCTCTGGAAGGACGGTAAACTCAGTATGTCGTTGCTTCAGAGCAGAGCGAGTATGCGCCTGTGACGTCACTGGCTGCTAAACATGTGAATTTCTCCTAAACAGTGCATGTTTACAAGATATTAATTTTGCCTACCGGTAACATTTATTATAAATAAGGTAAGTGTTGCAAATAAAAGTTTACTACAGCTTTAAAGACTAAGCTCTGAAAAATAGATCCACCCTTTAGCAACGCATTGGTTACATCCCATGACAGCAACTATCATCTTCTCCGAGCTACTTTCAGGAATGGCATCATTGCATGTGCACGGGAGTCAGGCATTCCAGTACAGAGTGCACCAGAAATGCATGCCAAGTGTAGATTCAATAGGAGACTGCGAGAAGTCAGGTAAGTGTACCATGGCATGTTTCTTCTGCAGTAAAGTGCTGCCTGCTCATTGTTTTAGTACATTTTAGGTTTAGTTTCACGTTAAGAGATTTTAACTATTTGAAGTGCAGTTTGAAGGTGCACATCTGCTATCGGTATTTAGTTTCCTTCAAATATATAATTACCGCATGCCAACAAACTTTCCTTAACAAAAAGAAAAAACTTTATTTGTAAAATATAACAAAAGGAAAAATCATGAAAGGAATCTACAAAACAAATCCTGGAGTTCCACTTTAAGAAACCTCATGTCTTCACATAACACAACCCTGATACAATGGAACAAAAAAAAAAATAAAACATTTTTAATATGAAAAATTAACCACCTGGTAATTATTTTCACTTGTTTCTAATGGTCATGCACATGATTAAAAAAAAAATCATTATCTGTGTATGGTCACTCCTTCCCAGAATTTCATACCAGGCAGTGAAGGAGGGGTAGGTACAGGCAACGCAAGGCTCCCTCTTACTACCAATGGTTTTAAACAAGCGTGGGTGCAGATTGCTGATTTAGAGTGTATAGTTAGGTAGACCACCTAAATTGTATATTAACCTCTGTCCCATAGTAACAAACTAGGCATACAGATTTTGGACATCTAAAGTAGCTCTACCATTAGAATTTACACAAACGGGATCATTTATCCTTCATTCACACAGACACATAAACCTAGATGGCTGTGCTTAGGAGCATAGGGAATGACAGGTCTTTTGTGAGGGCAACCTGTCAAAATCTATATAAAGCTGAGAGATGGAACACCAGTATGGATCTTCCCACACGTGCCAGTATTTACATCCGTACATGACCAGACACACAGCTCTGGATGCAGGCAAGACAAAGATAAATGATGTGCTATAACCTACTGCAACTAAGTACAGATCAGCCTGACATGTTCAAATCTGATTTCTGGTTGGTTGGGTTCCAGCTTAATTTAGGGGGAAAAAAAGCACCGAACACTTATGCAGCCACTTCCCACTAAGAAAGATCTGTCCAATCAATCTCGTTTGTGGCTGACAATACACGGTATGTCTGTTCATGGAAATTCTTGAATGCTCAGCTCACACATACTGTAAGTAGTCCAGCATTTACAACGATCTTGGCATTTGGTCCACTGTATCTATTTCCAGGACTACTGGTATCTTATATGCTTTAATGTTCAACTCAAAGTTGTAAGTTTCACCAAGTTCAGTTTTCCTTCATTTTCTCTTTGGCACTTTTCTTTTTCTTCTGCAAAGTTTTAAGTTCTGTCATCACAGTCAATGTTTTATAAACCCAATGGACCTGGTATAAATGATAAGAAAAGCACAAATTACCAGCCTAATAATGTATGGGTGTAGATATTTATTTTTCAAGATGCATCAGTTAGTTTATTGTGTCAGGGTATATACATACAGTGGATATAAAAAGTCTACACATCCCTTTTAAAATGTCAGATTTCTGTGATGTAAAAAAATGAGACAAAGATAAACCATTTCAGAACATTTTCCACCTTTAATGTGACCTATACATTGTACAACTCAATTGAAAAACAAACTGAAATCTTTTAGGGAGGGAAAGTAAACATAATAAACTAAAATAATGTGGTTGCATAAGTGTGCACACCCTCTTATAACTGGAGATGTAGCTGTGTTCAGAATTAAGCAATCACATTCAAAATCATGTTAAATATGAGTCAGTATACACCTGCCATCATTTAAAGTGTCTCTAATTAACCCCAAATAAAGTTCCGCTGTTCTGGTCTTTCCTGGCATTTTCTTAGTCGCATCCTACAGCAAAAGCCATGTTCCTCAGAGAGCTTCCAAAGTATCAGAGGGATCTCATTGTTAAAAGGTATCAGTCAGGAGAAGGATATAAAAGAATTTCCAAGGCATTAGATCTCCCATGGAACACAGTGAGTCATCATCAAGTAGAGAAAAAATGGTGCAACAGTGACATTACCAAGAACTGGACATCCCTCCAAACTTCATGAAAAGACAAGAAGAAAACTGGTCTGGCAGGCTGCCAAGAGGCCTCCAGCAACATTTAAGGAGCAGGAATATCTGGCAAGTACTGGCTGTGTGGTACATGTGACAACAATCTCCCGTGTTCTTCAGATGTCTGGGCTACGGGGTAGAGTGGCAAGATGGAAGTCTTTTCTTACGAAGAACAACATCCAAGGCGGGTAAATTTTGCAAAAACACATCTGAAGTCTCCCAAAAGCATGTGAGAAAATGTGTTATGGTCTGATGGAAGGTTGAACTTTTTGTTTATAATTACTCATAACCTGATAGACTGAGTGCTGGAATCAAATCAAAAGGTGCTTCAACAAAAGTATTAGTTTAAGGGTGTGCACACTTATGCAACCATATTATTTTAGTTTTTTATTTTTACTTCCCCCCACCAAAAAGATTTCAGTTTGTGGTTCAACTGAGTTGTACATTTTATAGGATTACATTAAAGGTGGAAAAAGTTCTAAAATTATTTATCTTGGTCTCATTTTTTTACATCACAGAAACTTGACATTTTAACAGGGGTGCGTAGACTTTTTATATCACACTGGGCACGCAAGTTTACAACACGTTGGCTTCATGGTGCCTTCAGCAATAATAGGGATATCATGATGTGAAAACTGCGTCATGAGTGCTTCCAGAATTTATGGTTTGCTTCCTGCAAGAAATCATTCATAGGAGGTCATTTACAGCAGTAGATGCTGTTCACTATGGCTATGTTCACTTCAACCATACAATCACATGCAAGCAAAAATACTGTTATTGTATTTTCCCTTGTACATGGGTGGGTATCAAGAGTGAACACAGCTACACTTCACTTACTAAGCTCAGAGTATATTCACTTTGCTAAGTAAACAGCATTGAGTCCTTTAGTAAATCAATCCCAAAGTCTTATGTTATGAGGGAGTGAGATGAACAAAAGCAAAAAACAGGAAAGGATGCATTGGAAAGCAATCAGATTGCACTAAGGAAAGAAAATAAGTAGCCTGGATGGTAAGGACAAATGCTTCACTTTGACTCTAGTCTTCATAAATCACAAAACAACCCTAAAGTACATCTGACATTTTAGGCATCAGACACCCTTTTAAAGAAATGAAAGTTTTATGTATATATTGCTAAAACGGCTCTCTTGATAGGCAATTTCGTCCAAGCCTTACCTGTAAAAGAAATGTGTATCTCACTAAGAGCTCATTTACACTTGCTTTGATGTTAACACACATTAAAGTGCTACCGCCTTAAGATACTTTTTTAAAAGTGTTTTTTATGCTTCTGCAATGCTTCGGTGATGCTATTTTGAAGCTATAGTGAAGCTTGGCAAATGCCGAGTATGTGTTGATTTTCAATTTGTTTTAAAGGGGCCCAGTAGAACCCCAGCTTAGTAGCACCCCCACTCAGCAAATCCCCAGTTTATTAGTACCCCTGTTCAGCATATCTCCTGCTCAGTAGCACCCCAGCTTTGCTGATCCTCCACTCAGTAGTAACCCAGAACTCTGCTGATCCCCCTCTCTCTCGTCCATGCTCACCTCCTGCCATATTGCTCCCACGATGTGCACCACGTGCGGGGGAGAGGAGGAGGACAAGGAGGAGGAGGGAGAGAGAGAGAGGGGAGGGGGGAGAGAGAGAGGGGAGGGGGGAGAGAGAGAGGGGAGGGGGGAGAGAGAGGGGAGGGGGGAGAGAGAGGGGAGGGGGGAGAGAGAGGGGGGAGGGGGGAGAGAGGGGGGGAGAGAGGGGGGGGGAAGAGAGGGAGGAGATTGATCATCTATTGCACTTATCTAGGGTCTGTGGCCGTGATACCCGACATGCAGCAATGGAGTCTCCTCTCTTGCTCCCCCTCTTCATGGTCAGCTCTAGGCTCCGCCCTCTGGCCGTGACGGTTGCATGCACTGATCAGAATAGATGGCCGCTGGCTGCAGAGAGGCCAGGTGAGTGGTGCGGGTTCATAAGCCGAGCCCACCTTCCCCTGTTCTAGAATTGCTGATCCCACCCTCCTGCCCGAGCCCTGCCGAGCTCTCCCGACCGCAGCAGATAAGCCCCTGCCCGGCGGGCCAGATAAATGTCCTCAGCGGGCCGTAGTTTGAGGATCCCTGCTCTACATCTTGCTTCACCATGCAGTGGTTCCAGGGTCACCAAAGAGCCAGGAGGCTCTCCAGTGTTCCCCCTTTGGAATTCTGCCTGGCAGCCGCCAACGGCAGCGTGCTGACCTTCTGGCAAAACCCTACTAGGAAGAATTTTCAAACTGTCAGAAACATTTGGATCCCAGTCCTCTTCACAATGGTTCCCTCAGCAAACTCTTTAAAAGTGTTCCACTGTATAAATTCACTAGGCTGTAAAATCAAAAGAAATGATTTAAGAACTGAAGGCACTACTCACCACAATTATTATAGTATTGAACAATAACGGAGCTGAAAAAGCTAATGAAATGAACATTCCAGAAGAATCGAAGTATTGCTGCTTTGAATACTTTCTGAATGATAGAAAACAAAAATCAAACCATGAATATGGAGAGAACAGTACTTTGAGGAATAGGAATATCAACAGTAATAATACCTTCATACTACACACATAAAATAAACATTTATTATGGGTTGTGCAGTTCACCAGAATGTGGTGTTCTCTGGCATACAAAGCTGCACATACTTGTTATTAAATCTTCACTACAGAACCTTAAAGATCCATTAACACTATGGCATTGAGGTAAGGCATGTTTCATCGCAATGCAATGCACATTACATGCCTTAGTACAATGCGGTGCCATTCATTCTGAATGGGAACTCAATGCACCATGCCAACAGATGTGTGTTGCCAAAATATAATGCATGCAATACTGTTCATCAACAAGATGCGTTTAGGTGCCATTCAGAATGAAAGGCGCTGTACCAATGCATGTGATGCACATTGCAGTAAAGCATGCAACCGCGCAGACATTGGTGTAAATAATCCGTAAAGTGATTTACACTTTATAGTTCCTGGAATGGAGGTAATACAGTTAAGTCAATCATGATATGTTCCAACGCTTCAAATGACAGTAATAATGGTCTTTGGTGTGTGATTTAATATCCATCCACTAAAAAGCGGACCTAAAACAAGCTTTGGTACTTTTGTATTGTTTGAAAATCATTTTTTCTAAGTTAAAATAACCGTTAATGTCTAACGTCATGTCTGCCTGAACTTTAAATAGCTGGTCCAAACAAACTATTAACTTCACTAACACATGCACTCACTGAGAGCACTGTATATACTGTACATAGCATCAGCCACATACAGTATACAACACTATGTTCCAGCAGTGGTAAAGGGATTTCTTGGTTTAAAAAAAAAAAAGAAGGGAGTTGGGCTGAGTGCTGCTCAGCCATCCACCGGAAGCCTTGTATTTTTAAGAATGAATACAAGGCTTCCTCTGATTGCCTGAGGTGGAGAGATGAATGGATGACGTCATGATATCCACTACAGCCAATCAAAGGAAGCCTTTCATTCATTCTTAAAATACAAAGCTTCCTGTGAATGGCTGAGCAGCATTCAGCCCAAATCATTCTGTTGATGATTCCACTGTCATAACACAGTAATGTATACTGTACATAGCTGATCCTACATACAGTTTATATAGCATTGCAAGTACTGATGTTTTGCTTGGGGATCAAATACCTATTTTACTCACTGAACTGCAATTCAATTTATAATATTTGTATCATGTGTTTTTTCTGGATTTTTGGTTGATATTCTGTCTCTATCATTTAAAATACGCCTATGATAAAAATTATAGACCCTTGATTTCTTTGTAAGTGGGATCTTCCATTTTGCTTGAGGTGATTGTAGCCGTATTAGTGCATTCGCGACAGAAACAATTGAGTACTGTCCATGATACTTTTTTTATTTGCACTAACATACAATTTTGAGGACAAGCTTTCGGGTTATGTCCCCTTCTTCAAAGTCCAAACAGCAAACAGTACTATTACAAACTTTGTGATTTGTAATAGTACTGTTTGCTGTTTGGACTTTGAAGAAGGGGACATAACCCGAAAGCTTGTCCTCAAAATTGTATGTTAGTGCAAATAAAAAAAGTATCACGGACAGTACTCAATTGTTTTTGTAAGTGGGAAAACTTACAAAATCTGCATGGGATCTAATAATTATTTCCCTCATGTAAAACATTAAAAATAAGTGCCTGTACTGTTTAAAATTCAGTAATACACAGTAACACACTGCTCTGCACATGCTCGGTTGCTCTCCATTGTTAACCACTGCCAAATTTGTAAAGGCCAATCTGCTGGCAGCCTTAATGTGGAATTAAACCCTTCTATCCCTACAGCAAAGGAAGATGCTTCTGTTTGATCTGTAACTGTTATGGTGCTGCACATGTGATCAGTTATAACACCAGCCATTTGATGGTTTGACAATTTGGATGAGGACACAAGTAAATGTGACCATTAGCAATCCAAACATTCCAGGAATGTAATTGCTTTTTGAAACTGTTAAATCGATGGGTTTAGTTCCGCTTTATGATTTATAGCTGTTCAGGGACTCTGGGCTTTAGCAAAATGGCCGTTTCCAGCAAGAAGAAACAGGAACAATGCTGGAAGCAATTTACAGCACACACTAATTTTGGTAGCATAATTATCCAATTCAATGCCGGACAATTTTACACCTTCCCTCCCAGGCCAGTTTTCAGGTTTCAGCGCTCTCACACTTTGAATGACAATTGTGCGGTCATACAACATTGTACCCAAACTAAAATATTATCGTTTTCTTCACACAACTAGAGCTTTCTTTTGGTGGTATTTAATCACCGCTGGGGTTTTTATTTTTTGCTAAATTAACAAAAAAAGACCAAAAATTTTGAAAAAAAAAAGTTTCTGTTATAAAAGTTTGCAAATAAATAATTGTTCTTCATAAATTTAGTCCGAGATGTATTCTGCTACATGTCTTTGATGAAAATAACCAAAATTAGGATGTATTTTTTAGTTTGTAGGAAAGTTATAGAGTTCACAAACTATGGTATAGATCTGAATATTGATCAATCCTGAAGTACTGACAGCCAATCTAATTTCTTGAGGTCCAAGAATGTCAGAACAGTACAGATATCCCCCTTTTTGCAAAGTAGACAGTCCGACGTACTTCATAAGAGGCATGGCGAGTTTTTTGAAGTTGTATTTTTTTTGTCATAATTTTTCGGAAAATGAAAAAAATTAAAAAAATTAGTTTCACTATTTTTTTTTACATATTGTCACCAGTGCAGTACAGCGTCATCATATAACTGGCATGGCGGTGATCAGGGACACTGACTGGTGACAGTATGAAAAAAAAAATATATATATAT
The DNA here is from genome assembly GCF_062004578.1 of Staurois parvus. Taxonomy (NCBI): domain Eukaryota; kingdom Metazoa; phylum Chordata; class Amphibia; order Anura; family Ranidae; genus Staurois; species Staurois parvus. Next base: position 5,466,872 of record NW_028317912.1, read on the forward strand.
TTTCTTTTTTTTCTTATTATTTTTTATTAAATAATTTTTCTTTTTTTTAAGATTTTTTTTCATATTTCACTATGACCAAAGTAGTACAATGTTACCATAGTAACATTGTACTACTTTGGGGAAGTGATCAGTATTTTTTTTTTTTTTTTTTTTTTTACACAATTTGCTTATAGCAAAGAATTACTTATAGCAAAGAATGACATCGATTCATTCAGGGTTTTTTTTTTGTGCTTAGCTGTGATTTGGCCACAGCTAATCACATGACATGTGCATGTGATTAGCTGTGACCATTCACAGCTAGACATTAGTATACAATGGATGGCATGAATGAAGCCATCCATTGTATACAACTGTCATGTGACCTGCTGTGATTGGTCACAGCAGGTCACATGGTACCAGCAACGGGCCGATACCCATATCTGTCATCGGCCGTGTCCGTCACCAAGCTGCCTCTGCATCCTTATGGACTTGTATAAAGAGAAATGCAGTTCTGATGTGAATAAAAACACAAGCTTAAAGATGGACCCCGACCTGTCACTGTCAGACATTAGAATGTATGTCTATTTCTGCACATCTAGTTTATTCTCAGAGCAGAAATTAAGTCTCTAATTAAATAACTAACTAATAAAAGCAGACAGGCTCTTACATGCAATGTCTCTTCTGCAATAAAACAAACGCACCTGTCTGCTTGCTGTCTACTCTAGAATGTTCACTGAGCTGTTCATCTGCAGCTCAGTTTACATTCTGGCACAGATCCTGTGTGCCAGGATGACTGAACTCATCCTGCACCAGCCAATGAAGACGGTTGCAGCCCAGCACCCAGAAGGACCTAGGTAGAAGATGTGGGTGCTGGAGAGAGACCTTGAACTGATGAACGAGAGGCAAGTACTTCAGGCTTTAGTTCTGCTTCAGTACACTGGTAGGTTGTTTTTTTACTGAAATGTATAAACAAGAAGTTTTACTTACATCCAGTTTAAAGCAGCATATTCATTGATATATTCAGCACTGCTCACCAAGGCAACTGCAAAGATAACATGAAGGAGGCACTATCAATAAATCAACCAGTAAACATATTGTTATGTGCAGATTTCAACAGACCTAAAGCCAAACTCTGGACACCATCATTTCACTGGATTATGATATGTGAGTAGTTTTATTCCTTAGCTGTGCAGCGATATAGATTTGGCTGGCCTTTTGTGAATGACCAAGTGGAGAGGAAGGTGGGGACACGAGACAAGCACCGCTGTTTAATGGAACTTTAGGAATGATATCTACAGCAAGCCAGAAGTGAGAGATATACTATCCAGGAGGGCGAAGGTAACATTTTGCAAATTGCTAGAGGAAATCCAAATGTCAGTCACTGCAATGCTAAGATCAAAAGCTACTCACATACCATACTCCAGAAAATTGGTTTCCCACAGAGTAGCCCCGACCCTTTTCTGGGGTTCCCTGCCAGTGCTCCTGGCTCCTTCCTCATGCCAAGTGCAAGTCGATTCCTATGGGTCACTTGTGTGTGCTCGCTCCCGAGCCAGCTTTGTGTGTCCATATGTCACACAGAGAGTGGCTTGGTGTCACCCTGCTCCCTCCTCACTGCTTGTAATTGACAGAAGCAGGAGCCAATGACTCCCACTGCTGTGTCTGAGCCAATAAGGAGGACCTTTAGAACCACTTTAGGTATACAGAAACAAGGCTTTTAAAACCTTCAAAACACACTGATATCATTTACATTAAAGCAGTATTAAATCCACAAACAAAAATGTACTATACTGTAGCTTACTGATTCTTATATGTGGTGGCTGCGGTCATTTTTTAGGCTTTTTTTCTCTTTATCAGTGGGAGAAAACATGCCCCAAGGACCAGATAAAGGCCTGCTTTAAACAATCTTGCATTCACATGAAGAACTGTTTGAAAAGACTATCCAATCCGTTCAACCCCTTCCCGCTCACCCCAGCATCCCTTGAAATAGTTCAGAAACCCGGAGGGGGGGGGGGGCAGGAGTGATCGGCAATCATGTGACCACTGTCACAGTGGTCACATGATCAGGAGCCTGTCCCACTGACTACTGATCCATTAGCCTGAACCAAGAGCTGTCTGTGACAGCTTGATCTTCGTGCTGAGAGTGTGCAGTAAATGTGTTCCCAGCACAGACAATGACCATGCATCTATGCATATGTGCAGCATGTGGGAGTTAAAACCTGCCCTTTTGCTGCCGCACATATGTGTCAGGCGGTTGTAAAGGAGTTAAAAACACAGAAAATATCATTTTGCCATTCCTTACCCATTATCAGAAAATGTACAATCTGGAATTTGTAGAATTTGAAGGAGATTATCGTCATTACAAAGCAGAGCACATGGAACACCAACAGTCCAATCACAAATGGTTCTGTCCAATCGACAGGCTGAAAACACACACACAAGAACCTTTTAATTAAAATAAGAAAATTAATTAATCATACTGTATATTCCTAGATCAGAATTATCTGCCCACATCTCCCTCCTCCTCCCCCTACTCCCAGATGTAGCCATGAATACCGGGCTGAGCAATCCTGATTACACCAAGAGTATGGGGATCATTCTGAATTCTTGATCATTTAGGTCAATAGCGTTTAGGATAAGAAGATTATATAGTTTGTCAAGCCAAAAATATTTTCTTCTAGTTTTGGATAGAGTGGGGAAGGATTAGAACTCCTGTCAGTTTTTTACTGTTATCTGCTCAAAACAATGTACCCTTACTTCCTGTCCTGCTGACAGTCTGCGTCCAAGGCTGATCATCCTGCCTGTAATCGCTGTGAGCTCTATTACATGCAGTGAAGGAAATAAGTATTTGATCCCCTGCTGATTTTGAATGTTTGCCCACTCACAAAGAAATGATCAGTCTACAAATAGAATGGTAGGTGTATTGTAACACAGAGAGACAGAATAGCAGCAAAAAATTCAAAAGAAATGCGTGTCTAACAAATGATGCACTGGTTTGCATGTTCATGAGGAAAATAAGTATTTGATCCCCTTCAGATGACTTAGTACTTGGTGGCAAATCCCTTGTTGGCAATCAGAGAAGTCAGACATTTCCTGTAGTTGGCCACCAGGTTTGCATACAGCTCAGGAGGGATTTTGGCCCACTCCTCTTGGCAGATCCTCTCCAAGTCTTTAAGGTTTGGTGGCTGACGTTTGGCAACTCGAACTTTCAACTCCCTACACAGATTTTCAATTGGATTAAGGTCTGGAGACTGGCTAGGCCACTCTAGGACCTTAATCTGCTTCTTCTTGAGCCACTCCTTTGTTGTCTTGGCCATGTGTTTTGGGTCATTGTTATGCTGGAACACACATCCACGACCCATTTTCAATGACCTGGCTCAGGGAAGAAGGTTCTCACCCAAGCTTTGCGGTACATTGCCCCATTAGGGGATCAAATACTTATTTTGCTCACTGAATTGCAACTCAATTTATAACATTTGTATTGTGTTTTTTCTGGATTTTTGGTTGATATTCTTTCTCTATCATTTAAAATACACCTATGATAAAAATGATAGACACTTCATTTCCTTGTAAGTGGGAAGATACAAAATCTGCAGGGGATCAAATAATTCTTTTCCACACTGTATGTAGTTAAGGGCTTGTTCGCCCCATGTCCAGTATCCTGTATCGGTCCACTCCGGATAATAGCAGGGGTCTACAAGGGTCCTATGTTTTCATGTAACATGTTTTCATGTAACGTGTTCACACTGCAACACACATCAAGGCATAGGAATGCACAGGGGCAGACTGACCATTTGGAAACTCAGGCACTGCCCGAGGGCCCAGGGTCAGTAGGGGGCCCATGAGATGCCCCTGGTACCATTTTAATAGGCTTTTTTGAGTTTGGGCAAGGACACAGGGGCCCCATGATCCCCAATTGCCCGGGGCCCCAATGAGTTGTCAGTCCGCCCCTGGGAATACAATGCAACTCGCAGAAAAATGTGCATTACTGCCGATGGATTTCCAGTACATGTCTATGTGCAGTGCGCTGTGACTTGTGTGAACAGGATACATAGACAACCATTGTGGTGTGCTGATCTATGCAAACGAACACAGCTCAATGCAGACAGTGTGGATGAGCCCATCACCAGCACTGACTCAGCGTACCCCGGGTGACAGGTTCACTGTACACACATCCCTGTCATCATAAGAGGTGATCGGCCATCATTACCCCTCCCCCCAGTGTACACTCACTGCGCGCTGGAGCAGCGCCCACACCCCGGCCTCTCGCTCCATGCCACCTGGCTCAGGAAATGCCACTCTATCAAGGGAGGATCCAACGCAGGCCCCGCCTTCCTCCTGCCGCTCTGCTTGAGATACTGCGAGAGGCTGATATGCAAAACAGACCCCTCTCCTCCCCTGCCCCGCCCCCTGTCTGTCTACCCGTTCTGAAAGTAGGCTGCGGAAGGCGTAATACCTCCTGCAGTCTCCTCCCACCGCTCCGCCCTCTGGCACTCCGAGCCTATAATAACACAGAGCGGCGTCGCTGCTGCACGCATGTTCTCTTCCGGGATCAGGCGGAACACGTGATGAGAGAGCGCACCATGTGACTGATGTGCTGTGCATGTTCAATGGCTGGGAGTGAGACCAGAAACAAAGTACAAAGTAATACATATCCAGCACTGTGGGGATTCTTTTAGACAGTGACTGTGTCCTTCATTCGCAATGTGCCCTATCCATGTTTGTCTCCTCTTCCCTATTAAACTGAATGCATATTGATTACACAGATTCTGAGGCTAATTTAACCACTTGACAACCAAGCTATAGCCGAATGATGCCTACAGCACAATTGTCCAGTTCTGGCCTGCTGTCATATGTTCTGCTGGAATGCACTCCCCTGGTGCTGTCTGACACAGCTGATCACATGACATTGTAAAAGGCCAATCACAGCATCCTTTTACCACGTGATCGGCTATGTGTTGGATCACAAAGTAAATTCAGTTGCTGCATATTGGCAGCACTTTCCTTACAAAGTCACAGCGTGCAAACGTTTTATTTCAGGTACGTATATAGTGCCATCAATTTATGCTTCACATATAATGTGTACATTCACATCAGTCCCTAACCCTCAAGGGGCGTACAATCTAAGGTCCCTAACTCACATTCATACTTACACATACTAGGGCCAATTTAGACAGGATCCAATTCACCTACCAGCATGTCTCTGGAGTGTGGGAGGAAACCCACGCAGGTGGTGCTGTGGTTGGGATTTGAACCAATGACGCTAGTACTGCCAGGCGGAAGTGCTAACCATTTAGCCACTGTGGTGCCCTAAAGTAATGCCGATAACTGGCAAGAGTCACAGAGGACATTGACAATGATGATCAGTGCTGCCAGTCAGTGCCCATCATTGTCGCCTATCGGTGCAGCCTCATCAGCGCACATCAGTGAAGAAAAAAAATTACATGTTTGCAAAATTTTATAATGGAAATAAATAAAACAATTTTTTTGCTCTTTTATCGTTTATATTGCAAAAAATAAAACCCCAGTGGCAATTAAATACCACCAAAAGCAAGCTCTATTTGTGTGAAAAAAATGTCAGATGGGTACGGTGTTGCATGACTGCACAATTGTCATTCAAATTACAACAGCGCTGAAAGCTGAAAATTGGCCTGGGCAGGAAGGGGGTAAAAGTGCCTGATAGGAAAGTGGTTAAAGCAGATAAGGTACTAAGTGAGATTAATTACCACCTTAACCCCTTGATGCCGAGCGCACGCAAATATGCGGCCTTTCGGCGTCTGGGCCTTGACGCCGAGCCACTGCATATCTGCGTGCAATTAGAAAATACATATGTGCTGAGAGCGCGAGCCCTGCATGCTCCCAGCACATATGTCCATGACTCACAGAAAGGTCCCGATCTCCCCTTTCGATCGGCACCTTTTCAGATCATGTGACCGCCGTGATGGCGAATCACGGCGGTCACATGACCCTAAAACCCTCCTGGCTTCTGAAACCTCTTAAAGGGCCGGGAGGTGCTGGTGCTAAGAGGTTAATCAGCCACAGAACCTGTGTGATTAATGTGTTTGGTTTTAACCACTTCCATACAGGACACTTTTACTCCCTTCCTGCCCAGACCAATTTTCAGCTTTCACTGCTCTCACACTTAGAATGACAATTACTCAGTCATGCAACACTGTACCCATATAACATTTTCGTCCTTTTTTCACACAAATAGAGCTTTCCTTTGGTGGTATTTAATCACCACTGGGTTATTGATTTTTTGGACCTTAAAAAATGCGTTTTTCTTAGTTTCTGTTATAAAATTTTGCAAATAAGCAATTTTTATTCAAAAATTTTGACCAAACTTTATACTGCTACATTTCTTTGGTAAAAATAACACAAATCAGTGCATATTATATGGTCTGTGTGAAAGCTATAGCGTCTACAACTATGGTACCAATCATTGAAAATTGATGCAACCTGATCACACTTGATGTACCGATGCCCTATTTCATTTCTTGAGGCCCTAACAAGCCAGGACAGTACAAATACCCCCCAAATGTCCCCTTTTTGGAAAGTAGACATTCCAAAGTATTAATAGGCATGGTGAGTTTTTTGAATTTGTAATTTGTTTCTCAGGATTCTTTGGAAAATTAGGATTTTATTTTTGTTTCTCCCACAAAATTGTCATATTAACAAGTTATTTCTCACACACAGGACAGGCATACTTGCAACTACACCCCAAAATACATTCTGCTACTCCTGAATATAACGATGCCAAATGTGTGAGACTTTTCTACAGCCTGACCACATAGAGAGTCCCAACATGCAAGGAGCACCATCAGGTGTTCTAGGAACATAAATTACACATCTAACATCTTGACTATTACATTTTTGAAGGCTCTGAAACACCAGGACAATGGAATTATCCACAAAATGACCCCATTTTGAGAAGCAAACACCCCAACCTATATTCCTGAGGCATGATGAGTCTTTTGAACATGTCGTTTATTTCCAAAAGTTTTCAGAATATGCGGGAAGACAATGAAAATTATTATTTTTTTTTACACAAAGTTGTCATTTATAAGATATTTCTAACACATAGTATGTATATACCACAAAATATACCCCAAAATACATTCTGCTACTCCTCCTGAATATTATGATACCAAATGTGTGAGACTTTTCCACAGCCTGACCATATAGAGAGTCCCAACATCCAAGTAGCACCTTTAGGCATTCTAGGGGCACAAATTACACATCTAATTTCCTGACAACTTAGCACACTTTTTAGGGCCCTGGAGCACCAGGACAGAGGAAACGCCCCCAAAATTACCCAAAATGTTTGGAAAGCAAACACTCCAACATGTTTTTTATGAGGCATAATGAGTCTTTTGAACATGTCATTTTTTTCCACAAGTTTTCAGAATATGTAGAAAGAAAATGAAAACGTACTTTTTTTTAATACAAAGTTGTCCATTTATAAGATATTTCTAACACATAGCATGTAAATAACAAAAAATACACCTAAAAATACATTCTGCTACTCATCCTGAGTATGGCGATACCACATGCATGAGAATTTTTAACAGCCTGGCCAATTACACAGGCCCGACATCCAAGTAGCATTGTCAGGTGTTCTAGGTACATAATTATTCATCTAATTTCCAGACAAACTATCATTTTTGAAGGCTCTTCATAGTTCTAATTCACATAGCATGTATATACCAAGAATTACACCCCAAAATACATGCTGCTGAGAAAATGGTAAGCAACAGATTATTTGTGGTTTTAGTAGTGCAGTTGTCCACAGAGGAGAGCATTGGTCCAGGCAGCAGGCAGGGATGTGGTCAGCGACATCAAAAGCAATTGTCCAGGCAGCAGACAGGATTATTGTCCATAGTCAGTACAGGAAGCAGATATTGTCAGCACAGCCAAACTATTGGTCCAGGCAATAGGCAGAGGTGTGGTCAGCAGCAGCCAAAGGAATTGTCAAGGCAGAGACATGGTCAGCACAGTCAAAATGTCAGTCCTGGTAGTAGGCAGGAACATGGTCCATGGTACAGGTAGCAGGCATAGGTGTGGTCAGTTTATGCGACAAGCAGAGGCATGTTGGCAATAAGTTGTCAGCAGGCAGAAATATCAGGCTTAGGGCCTTGGTCAGGTAAGACCTGGGCACAGGCGTAGAGGCTTCGTCCCACGCATCTCTTTGAGGCCTCCGGACTAACAGACCCCTTTCCGGGAATTATAAAAACTGGGGAACACCAAAAACTTAGTTTTCTCCACTGTGAAAACTATTCTGAAGCCCCTCATATATGTGAGAGCCCTGTGTTATCTTGACTCCTACTACTACAGTAGCAGGGCAGAGGATCAGTTCAAGCGGCGGGAAAAAAAAGTGGTCAATTATCAAGCCGAGGTCAGTTCAGATGGCAGGCAGAAATGTGGTTGACAGTTTAGACGGAAAGCAGAGGTATCATCAATAAACAGGCCAGGGTCAGTTCCAGAGCAGGCAGAGATATGGTCAGTTTAGGCAGCAGGCAGAGGCGTGGTTGGATAAAAGGCCAGGGTCAGTTCCAGAACAGGCAGAGGTATGGTCAGCTTAAGCAGCAGGCAGTGGCTTTGTCAAATAACAGGCTAGGGTCATTTCAGGAGCAGTTAGAGGCTTGATGAGTGAATGGCAGGAAATTCAGAATTACGTTTACCATGCTTCACTAATATTGTAGAGAAGTATGGTAACGGTGGAAAGAGTTACCTATGCAGAGGCCTGGTTGGGAAGGATACTGAGGATGATAAAAGCTGGTGTCTTGTCTAACTCCTCTTCTGGAGCACACCCAATATTTTTTCTCCAGGAGGGACTTTTTCAGGCTGCACTGCTGGGTGCTGATGAGGCTGCACTGCTGGGTGCTGATGAGGCTGCACTGCTGTGTGCTGATGAGGGTGCACTGATGGGTGCTGATGTGAAGTGATTAGGCTGCACTAATGGGCACTGATGAGGTTGCACTGATGTGCAATAATGCACTGAGGCTGCACTGATAAACTGCCACTGATGTGCACTGATGGGTGCTAATGAGAATCCATTGATAGGGTGGCACAGTTGTGTACGAATAAGTGGCACTGATGTACACTGATAAACAGCAGTAATTATGTAGCACTGATGGTAACTGATGAGCACTGATGTGCACCGATAAGTTGCAGTGATGAGGCAGCACCGATGGGCACTGATAAGCTGCAGTGATAATGCAGCACTGGTGGACACCGATGAGCCCTCGCTGATGGGCACTGATGAGCACAGATGGGCACTGATGAGCACGGATATACATAGATGGGCACTGATGTGCACAGATGAGCTCTGATGAGCACTCGTATACACAGATGGGCACTGATGAGCACGGATATACATAGATGGGTACTGATGTGCACAGATAGGCACTGATGAGCAGTGATACACACAGATGGGCACTGATGAGCAGTGATACACACAGATGGGCACTGATGAGCATTGATATACACAGATTGGCACTGATGAGCACTGATATACACAGATGGGCCCTGATGAGCACTGATATACACAGGTGGGCACAGATGAGCACTGATATACATAGATGGGCACTGATATGCACAGATGAGTACTGATGTGCACTCACTGGTGGGCACTGATGGCCACAGATGAGAACACTCACAGTTTAGAAACGGATTCTCTCTCCTTTCCTCACACTCGGTATTGGTGTGAGGAAAGGAGAGAGAAAACCCAGCCATGACCCTTCTGTGTTTACATTTGTGATCACTCGTCATTGGACAGAGCAATCACAAATGTAAACAGCCTCTGAAATTGGCCCTTCATCCCCCTCTTTGTGAGGCGCTGTGTCTGGGGGAATCATGAAGGCAGACCTTCCCATTCGCAATCAGTTTGAGAACAGACACAGGAAGACAAACATTTTTTATTCCTGAACAGAGACCGAGAGACCGGGAGCCCGGGCTTTTTGAAGGTGCTCGATTCTTCCTGGCTTTCTGTGGGTTGCTGACTGATGTGCTGGATAAATCCCTCCATTGGCTGATGTACACCTCTGAGATCTCTGTCCTGCTGTCCTGGGAACATGACATCTAGTGGCGAGAGATAAGATGACATCATCCTCTCCAGTGGCTTCCTTTCAGAGTACCAGGAGTAGGTCTTAATTACTCCATGCTCCATGTCCTGAGACATCTGGTTAGTGCAAGCTATTCTCAGTTCTTTACCACAAGAGTCACAAACTTTCTACTGGTTTCTCAACCTTAGATGCACCACAGAAGTCACAAGTTTAATATTTTAATATTTTAATGCTTTATTTTAATCATGAATCTTTGTTTAATTTATGCGATCATGATATTATCTAGCATATGAGCGCTGCATGTTTTTTATGGGGGACACAGCTATCACAGTTCCCGATGCACGACGCAGAGGCGCGCATGATGCGAGATCACAGGAGGACGTCATATGACACCCTCCTAGAACTGGCCAGCTGCGGTGAAGCTGTCATATGGATATCACCCGTCGGCAAGTGGTTAATGGGATGAGGTGGCAACCCTAGCCCAATCTCCTGTGTGATTCATTGCAATGCGATTTTCAGACCATTCTTGAAATCACACTGGATTGCAGCAAAATAAGTACCTGCTGTACTTTGAAAAGAGTGCATTGCAATCCATTGCATGGTACTGCTATACTATGCGATCCATTGCAAGCAAATGCACTCCATTTGCAATCTGTGTTTGGGGTGTGGTTAGAAATCTATTGCCCACCCACTGCGGAAAATGCAAACGAAATGAGGGTTTCCCGCACCACATTCCAATCTGAACAGCCAACAGTTCCAAATTGAAGAAAAATGCATGATGCACATTTGAGTGTCATTCATTCTAAATGATACCACAAATGAGGTGCGATTTTGGTGGGATTGTCCTGCTACAAAATGTAAAAATTGCAGGAACCCGCTGGCACCAGGCTAAGGGTCAAAACTTGGTCCCTAAGCTTCTTTTGGATGAAAAATGTGTATAAGGAAGCCCATTTATTTGATTCACAGAATCAAGTTGGAAGAACAAGAGTTCCCACAATGCGCAGTATGAACGGGGCCTTAATTCTGACTGGCACCCCAAATGCAGTGCGATTTTGACACGCAATAGATGCAAGCAGATATTGCGTCAAAACCCACCTTTAACTGCTTGCCCAGCACCTCACTTAGGAGTACAGCGGCAGAGCGGCTCTCCTGTGCTGGATCATGTACTAGATAAGCACTTCTGGGTAGGGGGAAAGCCAGCTGTGTGTTGCCGAGCTGATCAGCAGGTGCCAGCCAATGATTGACTGCTGGCACCCACTGACTGGATAGGAGGAAGACAGGGCAGAGCTCTGTCAATGTAAACAATACATGGTGGGGATGTGCTGGATCTTTGTTTCACTGCAAAGCAGGGAATAAAAACCAGCACACCCCTTGGTGAAAGCACCTCACAGTACACACATAAACACTGGTTAGGCACACATTTAGCCCTTTAACCGCCCTGGATGTTTAACCCTTTCCCAGCTAGTGTCAGTACAGTGACAGTGTATATTTTTGTATCACTGATCACTGGATTAGTGGTACTGGTTCCCACAAAGTGTCAAAAGTGTCAGATCGCTGCTATTACTAGTATAAAAGAAAAAAAAAAAAACAAATTCCATTATATATACCATAGTTTGTAGACACTATAATTTTTGCGCTAACACTTATTAGTATTTTTGTTACCAAAAATATGTAGTAGTGAATTGTTTTATGTTTTATAGCAGAAAGTGCAAAAATAATGTTTTTTTTTTAATTTCAGTCTTCTTTTATATAGCACAAGAATGTAATTTGTGTAGAGCATTGCATGACTGCGCAGTTGTCAGTTAAAGTAACACAGTGCCAAAAAGCAAAACGTGGCCTGATCATGAAGGGGGGTAAATCTTCTGGAGGTTTAGTGGTTAAAAATGGCCCTTAGATCGTTGCCCCAAATGAGTAGGAATTATTTTGGGTAATAAACACACATAGGGTAACCCATTAAAGTGGATTGAGAAGCTCCATAGAAAAAACAGCGCTGTGGTGGTAGTAATATAAAAACCCCACTAGGGGGAGTACCTTTATTGGAATAAGCAATGGAACATAAAAACAATTGAGCCTGTGGCTTGGAGGAAGTGACTGGGTCAGGTGGACGGCCCGCCCGCTCGGGGATGATGTACAGTGGTGATGAATGGAGTTGAGCCTGTCAGATGCAGGGACCACATGATCGCAGTGTCCCAGGATGATGTCACTGCGATTGCCAGGAGACGGAGGGGAAGCCCAGCGTACTGCCGCATGCAGGGGAGGTATGGCCGGTTACCAGGACAACATGTTTTGCACACAGGGGCGGACTGACAACTCATGGGGCCCCCAGGCAATAAGGGATCATGGGGCCCCTGTGTCCTTGCCCAAACTCAAAAAAGCCTATGAAAAAGGTACCAGGGGCATCTCATGGGGCCCCCTACTGACCCCGGGCCCTCGGGCAGTGCCCGAGTTTCCAAATGGTCAGTCCGCCCCTGTTTGCACACATGTGCTTTCTCAAGTCCAAGAGGACTTGGATAAGCTTTGAATTCGGGTCGAGGTTGGGTTTTGAGGTGAACCTAACTGGTTTGTGGACACGGCAAACATATGCGGCCATTCACCACCATAGCAACCAGCTACCAATAATACACTTCCTGGCCTCAGAACTTAAGTCAGGTGGCTTAGAATGGCCAATAACAGGAGCTTTGTTGTATGCCAGCCCCTTCACTATAAAAGGCAGGGTTCCGAGCAGCTATATTGACAATGTGCTTAGCTGTGAGGGAACACGTGACTAGTGCCTTTAAAATTCATAGGAACAGATTAGCATAGGGCTTGTAGCCACTGGTCATTTAAAGTAGATGTGCTCACTATATGTGCTTTAGGTAGCACAGTGATGTGTATCTTTGAGAATCTGGGGGGAATTACAATGCCAGGGCAAGATCATCCAGCGCCCAGGGTGAAGATAGCGAATTGCACCCCCCCACCCAGGTGGAGTCCCCGGTACAGTCCCCCTTTACACCAGGTGTCCCCAATACAGTCCCCCTTTACATCAAGTGTCCCCAGCAGAGTCCCCTTTACATCTGCTGTCCCCAGTAGAATCCCCCTTTACATCAGTTGTCCTCAATAGAGTCCCTCTTTACATCAGATGTACCCAGTAGAACCCCCTTTACAGTATATATGCTCCCAATAGGGGTTCACACTGCTCAGAAGAATGCTCCAATGGAAGGATTTCCCACACAATTCGATTATTGTAAAAAAGAAAAAAACTGATAGTGTAATATTGTCAAAAGAATTTAATTACTAAAAACAGCTGCATCAATTGCACTCACATGTTTAAACAACAAGAAATGCCTTGGGTCAATTACATATGACCATCAAATCACTTTCTGCCAATGAAGATTTCCCATAGTGTGTGAACTGGCAGCTCAGATGGATGCAAACACAGTAAAGATGGCTCTGAACACAGCATCCAGCGTGTGTTCCACTCACCGGATATGACGTCACAGCGTAGCCATGAAAAAATGGAAGTTATGTCTTTAGCAATGTAAGAATGGCTAGCAGCAGGATAGTTTTATTCATGGATAATAGACCTACCCACTGTATGCCTAACTTTTATTTTATCTATAGGGACAGGGGGGTACAGTGAATGTGAGTGAGGTAATCTGAGGTGCTTTAGGTGCACACAGTTTTCACACTTATTTTTTTTCAAACAAAAAAAAAAAAGTTTTTTTAAGGCTAAGTTCACACTAGCTTTGTTAGCAGGCGTTAGACAAGCCTTACAGAAGCGTTTTAATGCTCCTCAAACGCCTGTGAAAATTCTACACATGGCAGCACATGCTGTTCACACTGAAGCGTTAGTGTTGCTGCAAAATTGACTCCTCATGTTGAGTCAGGAGTTGAAGTCTCCCATTCAAGTCTATGTTGATGCTCCTCAAATGTCTGGCAGGCGTTTGTTCGGTGTTTGTGGAGCGTTAAAACCATTAAACTTCATTAGAGGCATTTGTGGTGTGGTTTTAATACTTGGCAAACACCTATCAAACGTCTCAAAAACGCACATAGGGCATTTGGGGAGCGTTAAAAAATGCTTTCCAAATGCCTAATGCCTATCAAACGCTATAGGGGCGTTTGGCAAGAGTTAGAAATTATGCCGGCCATAGACGGTTCGAAAGTCAGCCAATTTTTCATTCAAAAGATTAATCGGCCAATTTTCACACTGTTAGAGGGTTAATTCGTCGGCCCGGTTTTTGCATTTTTTCAACTTTTGGATTATCGGTCATGTTGGAAAATTCGTCGAAAACGACCGATTTTCACGTCAATGATGGTCAAATCGTACGATCGTTTTAACGAAAAAAATATGCGCATGAGCCATGACCAGGAAGGAACAGAAGTTTTGCCTGTTATATGGGGTGAACTTTATGACTTGGTCGGCCGATTTTCGTAATCATTGGTGGTTACGTCGGTTTAACGAACGACCGATTTTTCGTTTATCGGACAAAAAAACGCTCGGTTTTCGAGCCATCTATGGCCTGCATTAGTCAAGTGTGAATGAGCCCTTAAAGGACTGTCAGCAACATCTGCATGATGTGCTCTAATCACCCCAAGCATAAAATTGTTATCTAAAGAAGACAAAGATATTGTAATGGCAAAAAGTAGCTAAAGTGTTGACAACTGAAGAGCTAGTTATCAATCAACTGTTGCAGAGAGATTAGAAGGATTTTTGTACAGCTCTATGCACACAGGCAGGGCACATAAGACAAAACAATCTAAACAATGCGTTTAGATGCGTTTAGGTGCCATTCAGAATGAAAGGCGCTGTACCAATGCATGTGATGCACATTGCAGTAAAGCATGCAACCGCGCAGACATTGGTGTAAATAATCCATAAAGTGATTTACACTTTATAGTTCCTGGAATGGAGGTAATACAGTCAATCATGATATGTTCCAACGCTTCAAATGACAGTAATAATGGTCTTTGGTGTGTGATTTAATATCCATCCACTAAAAAGCGGACCTAAAACAAGCTTTGGTACTTTTGTATTGTTTGAAAATCATTTTTTATAAGTTAAAATAACCCTGTTAATGTCTAATGCCAGGTCTGCCTGAACTTTAAATAGCTGGTCCAAAACTGCTGTCAATTTTTCATTAATAAAGACTCCTTGAATCCTAGACCTGACCTCCTCAAACTGTAAAGTGAGGGACTTCCAAGAGCTGTCAATAGTCTGCTTAGTGGCCATAAAAAAAAAAAAAGTTGACAAGCGAGAGGGTCATCGAGGTATTCCATGGCGTGGCTTAAAAAGCAATGCTTCAATAGGGTCTTTTTTTAGATTAATAGACGTAACTGAATATATGAGATTGTAAACCCTAGTCCATAATCGGCGGGCAACTGGACAGGTCCACCAAATATGGAGCATCGTACCCTCTAGAGAACAGCCATGAAAACACTGCGAGTCATGATCTGGTATAAATTTAGCTAATCGAGATGGGGTAAAATACCATCCCGAGATCACCTTAAAGGAATTCTCTAACGCCGGTATATTGCGAGAGCATCGAGAAACCGCTTCTCACATAGGCCCCCAATCCTCAGCAGATTTCCATCTGAAGCTCCACAATCCATTGTACGCAATTGGTAGGTAAAGGTTCAGCCATATGATTCTGGATTGATAAATAAACATGAGAGAGGGCACCTTTAGTGGAAGTCGACGCCTTACAAAGCGATTCAAAACCAGATAAGGTTCGGGGGGAATCCCGTCTGCGAATCAAGGGTGCAACAAAATGACATATTTCCAAATCTAGAAAGGGAGAAATAACAAGACTCTCTCGAAGTTGCGTGAACGTACGCAGACCCCGACCCGCAATCAATGAGTGATCAGACATAAAAGCAATGGGTTATTTACCAAAGAAAGGCCATCTCATCAGAATCCCCCGGGGGGGAAAAAGCGGACAGTTGAATAACTGTAGAAGAGGTAAATGAGGGGAGAGTAGGCCCGCTGAATACTTACATGAGTCTCAAATTTTCAAAGAATGAGCCATAACAGGATTCAATGGTTTAGGCAGTGAGGACGGAGGAAGCTAGGACAAAGCAGAAGGCAGAAGGAGATGCATCTACAAAGTTTCTATCAATGCCCACAAAGGCAAATACCTATCAGAAAAAGTTGAAAAAGAGGAGTAACTTAGGCTGCAATATAATAGTGATGAACGTTCGGGAGTAGGGATTAACGCATTCAGTCTAGTGGCCAGAGTTTTAGTCAGAATGTTCACGTTCACAAAGTAATAGGGCGATCATTTGACCAAGATTGCTGAACGAGCATTATTTCTATATTGGCAACACTGAGGACTGATCAGAGGAGAAGAATGACCAAGGCAGTCCTATGACAGCAGACCTAACAGCATGAGGACCCAAAGAGAAAGCCGCCACCCTACCTGGACACCTGATCAACATCCGTGGGTCAGCAGAGAAATCTCCAGAGTCGTGTCGTGGCCAGAGAGTATACCCCTGTAAACATTAGATCAGAGAAATGTTGCCGGCATGAAATAGAAGGAATAAACGTGTAACATTAAAAATGCTGATAACATACAAAGCCACTTTAAAATAGTTTATACAGATTACTGTCTGCATCTATTTTTCTATATAGACATATAACTATTTTTTCTGGTCTGTCTATATGAAATCTAGGAGTCTTTTAGTTGAATCCCATGGTCAAAAATGAAACTGCCCAGAGACAATAGATTCTTTCTCCAGTTTTGACATTTTTAACCAAAAGATGACAAGCCTGCCCACCACGACAAGGTAGACTCTTTCAGGGCAGGACCTACACTGAACTACACTACGCTAACCTACTCGATGCTAGTCATCACCCTATATCTCCAAGAGCAGAGCGTCTACTCTCCGCCTAAAAAAACTTCTGCTAATACACTATTACGAGCATTATTTCTTGTACTAAACGTTTTATTGAACAGAGTGAAAGAAACATACAAATCATGACAAATCATATGATAGAAAGCAGCACCAGACAACAGAGGTCAAGGAAACACCACACAGAAACACAGGAATAGACATATAAGGCCCACACAGGGATCCAGATGACACATTATAAGACAGGGGGCTACGAAGCCCACAATCACGTTATAAAATACATAAGATACCTTCAAGAAAAGCATCAAAAACACAGAGAGAGCCTCGTCCTCTTGAAGAAAAATTTTCCCTGAGAATCATAGAACTATCAGATAACAACAACAAATGACAACCAATTGGTCTATTTGGAACAAACCATGTGGAAGAAGGAAGAAAGAAAAAAGTGAGAGAAAATCCAAAGAGGACCAAGGATTCAGGAACCCCCCCACTCCAGAAAAGACAGGAAAAAAAAGGAGGAAAAGAACAAAGGGAAGAAAGAAACAGACCAGCAAAAGAAAAGAAGTTTATCTGAGGGGAGGGCCAGGAGACACGACCCCCAAATAAGGGGATTGAAGGGGAAAATCCCAACACATCAAAGATTAGTGAGCTTCGTGTTAAAACAAGAAATTGGGTGGTAGTCCACCCAAGGTTGCCAAGCTTAAAGAAACCTATCATGATTATGCTCCAAAACTGCCATCAATTTTTCATTAATAAAGACGCCTTGGATCCTAGACCTGACCTCCTCAAATTGTAAAGTGGGGGACTTCCAAGAGCTGGCAATAGTCTGCTTAGTGGCCATAAACAAAACAAAAGTTGACAAGCGAGAGGGTCAACGAGGTAGGCCATGGAGTGGCTTAAAAAGCAACGCTTCAATAGGGTCTTTTTTTAGATTAATAGACGTAACTGAATATATGAGATTGTAAACCCTAGTCCATAATCGGTGGGCCACTGGACAGGTCCACCAAATATGGAGCATCGTACCCTCTAGAGAACAGCCATGAAAACACTGCGAGTCATGATCTGGTATAAATTTAGCTAATCGAGATGGGGTAAAATACCATCCCGAGATCACCTTAAAGGAATTCTCTAACGCCGGTATATTGCGAGAGCATCGAGAAACTGCTTGTCACATAGGCCCCCAATCCTCAGCAGATTTCCATCTGAAGCTCCACAATCCATTGTACGCAATTGGTAGGTAAAGGTTCAGCCATATGATTCTGGATTGATAAATAAACATGAGAGAGGGCACCTTTAGTGGAAGTCGACGCCTTACAAAGCGATTCAAAACCAGATAAAGTTCGGGGGGAATCCCGTCTGCGAATCAAGGGTGCAACAAAATGACATATTTCCAAATCTGGAAATATCGTTGAGGGAGGAATAGCATGACTCTCGAAGTCGCGCGAATGTACGCAGACCCCGACCAATGAGTGATCAGATGTAAAGCAATGGATTATTTACCAAAGAAATGCCATCTCATCAGAATTCCCCGGGGGGGAAAAAGCGGACAGTTGAATAACTGTAGAAGAGGTAAATATGGGGAGAGTAGTCCCGCCGAATACTTACATGAGTCCCAGATTTTCAAAGAATGAGCCATAACAGGATTCAATGGTTTAGGCCAGGGGTCCTCAAACTTTTTAAACTGGGGGCCAGTTCACTGTCCCTCAGACCGTTGGAGTGCCGGACTATAGTTTAAAAAAAAACTATGAACAAATGCGGACACAGTACAGGAGATGACCAGAGACTGCGGACATAGTACAGGAGATGACCAGAGACTGCGGACACAGTACAGGAGATGACCAGAGACTGCGAACACAGTACAGGAGATGACCAGAGACTGCGGACATAGTACAGGAGATGACCAGAGACTGCGGACACAGTACAGGGGATGACCAGAGACTGCGAACACAGTACAGGAGATGACCAGAGACTGCGGACACAGTACAGGAGATGGCCAGAGACTGCGGACACAATACAGGAGATGTCCAGAGACTGCGGACATAGTACAGGAGATGACCAGAGACTGCGGACACAGTACATGGGATGACCAGAGACTTCGGACACAGTAAAGGGGATGACCAGAGAGTGAGAGGAATAGTGCCCCATCATTGGTATCAGTGGGAAGAATAGTGCTCCATCATTGGTGTCAGAGTGAAGAATAGTGCCCCATCATTGGTGTCAGTGGGAGGAATAGTGCCCCATCATTGGGGTCAGTGAGAAGAATAGTGCCCCATCATTGGTTTCAGTGGGAGGAATAGTGTCCCATCATTGGTTTCAGTGGGAAGAATAGTGCCCCATCATTGGTGTCAGTGGGAAGATTAGTGCCCCATCATTGTTGTCAGTGGGAAGAATAGTGCCCCATCATAGGTGTCAGTGGGAAGAATAGTGCCCCATCATTGGTGTCAGTGGGAAGAATAGTGCCCCATCATTGGTGTCAATAGGAAGAATAGTGCCCCATCATTGGTGTCAGTGGCAAGAATAGTGCCCCATCATTGATGTCAGTGGGAAGAATAGTGCCCCATCATTGGTGTAAGTGGGAGGAATAGAGACCAATCATTGATGTAAGTGGGAAGAATAGTGCCCCATCATTAGTGTCAGTAGGAGGAATAGTGCCCCATCATTGGTATCAGTGGGAAGAATAGTGCCCTATCATTGGTGTCAGAGTGAGGAATAATGCCCCATCATTGGTGTCAGTGGGAAGAATAGTGCCCCTTCATTAGTGTCAGTGGGAGGAATAGTGCCCCATCATTGGTATCAGTGGGAAGAATAGTGCCCCATCATTGGTGTCAGTGGGAGGAATAGTGCCCCATCATTGGAGTCAGTGGGAGGAATAGTGCCCCATCATTGGTATCAGTGTGAAGAATAGTGCCCCATCATTGGTGTCAATGGGAAGAATAGTGCCCCATCATTGGTGTCAGTGGGAGGAATAGTGCCCCATCATTGGTGTCAGTGGGAAGATTAGTGCCCCATCATTGGTATCAGTGGGAGGAATAGTGCCCCATCATTGGTGTCAGAGTGAGGAATAATGCCCCATCATTGGTATCAGTGGGAAGAATAGTGCCCCATCATTGGTGTCAGTGGAAAGAATAGTGGCCCATCATTGGTGTGTGAGCGATAGTGACCCATCATTGGTGTCAGTGAGAAGAATAGTGCCCCATCATTAGTGTCAGTGAGAGGAATAGTGCCCCATCATTGGTATCAGTGGGAGGAATAGTGCCCCATCATTGGTGTCAGAGTGAGGAATAATGCCCCATCATTGGTATCAGTGGGAAGAATAGTGCCCCATCATTGGTGTCAGAGTGAGGAATAATGCCCCATCATTGGTATCAGTGGGAAGAATAGTGCCCCATGATTGGTGTCAGAGTGAGGAATAATGCCCCATTTTGGTGTCAGTGGGAAGAATAGTGCCCCATCATAGGTGTCAGTGGGAAGAATAGTGCCCTATCATTGGTGTCAGAGTGAGGAATAATGCCCCATCATTGGTGTCAGTGGGAAGAATAGTGCCCCTTCATTAGTGTCAGTGGGAGGAATAGTGCCCCATCATTGGTGTCAGAGGGAACAATAGTGCCCCATCATTGGTGTCAGTGGGAGGAATAGTGTCCTGTCATTGGTGTCAATGGGAGGAATTGTGCCCCATCATTGGTGTCAGTGGGAAGAATAGTGCCCCATCATTGGAGTCAGTGGGAAGAATAGTACCCCATCATTGGTGTCAGTGGAAAGAATAGTGGCCCATCATTGGTGTGTGAGCGATAGTGACCCATCATTGGTGTCAGTGAGAAGAATAGTGCCCCATCATTAGTGTCAGTGAGAGGAATAGTGCCCCATCATTGGTATCAGTGGGAAGAATAGTGTCCCATCATTGGTGTCAGAGTGAGGAATAATGCCCCATCTTTGGTGTCAGTGGGAAGAATAGTGTCCCATCATTGGTGTCAGTGGGAGGACTAGTGCCCCATCATTGGTTTCAGTGGGAAGAATAGTGCCCCATCATTGGTGTCAGTGGGAAGAATAGTGCCCCATCATTGGTGTCAGTGGGAAGAATAGTGCCCCTTCATTGGTGTCAGTGGGAGGAATAGTGCCCCATCATTGGTGTCAGTGGGAAGAATAGTGCCCCATCATTGGTGTCCGTGGGAAGAATAGTGCCCCATCATTGGTGTCAGTGGGAGGTATAGTGCCGAAGCCCAAACAAAATGCAAAATTTGGTGTAGTAAAATACGGAGTGTATGAGGTGGAACCCGAACAGGGAACACTTGAAAAGGATACAATAATTTCGGAAGGTAGGTCATTTTAATCGCATGAGCCCTACTGAACCATGATAAGGTCATGGATTGCCAAGAAGAGATCAACTTGGTTAGCTGAGAAAGTAGGGGAGGAATATTTGCCGGGTATAACAAATCATAAGAAGGTGTAAGTTTAACTTCCCAATAAGGAAGAGCGGAGGTCCATTGAAATGGAAATTGGGATTGAAGATGCGCCACAGCCCATTGAAGAAGGGAAATATTCATAGTCATTGACTTCATAGGATTCACATGTAAACCCGAGAGATGAGCAAAATAAGTAAGAAGCGAAAGGAGATTAGGGAGAGAAACAAATGTTGAAGAGAGATACATCAGGATATCGTCCGCAAAAGGCACAATCGTATGATGTACCCACACCAACACAAGACCCGAAATGTCCGCATGAAGCCGAATACGAACAGTTAGGGGATCTAGGGCCATGATAAAAAGAAGAGGAGACAAGGGACAACCCTGAGGCGTACCACCCCTAATTTGAAACCGAGAGGATTCAACCCCATGATAGCGAACTGTAGCGAACGGAGTACTATATAAGTCTATAAATCCACCGAAGAAAATAAACTTCTACACCCCATGTCCGCAAGGAAATCTGCAAATAATTCCAAGAAAGAGTGTCAAAGATATAACTATTTTTTTCTGGTCTGTCTATATGAAATCTAGGAGTCTTTTAGTTGAATCTCATGGTCAAAAATGAAACTGCCCAGAGACAATAGATTCTTTCTCCAGTTTTGACATTTTTAACCAAACGATGACAAGCCTGCCCACCACGACAAGGTAGACTCTTTCAGGGCAGGACCTACACTGAACTACACTACGCTAACCTACTCCATGCTAGTCATCACCCTATACCTCCAAGAGCAGAGCGTCTACTCTCCGCCTAAAAAAACTTCTGCTAATACACTATTACGAGCATTATTTCTTGTACTAAACGTTTTATTGAACAGAGTGAAAGAAACATACAAATCATGACAAATCATATGATAGAAAGCGGCACCAGACAACAGAGGACAAGGAAACACCACACAGAAACACAGGAATAGACATATAAGGCCCACACAGGGATCCAGATGACACATTATAAGACAGGGGGCTACGAAGCCCACAATCACGTTATAAGATACATAAGATACCTTCGAGAAAAGCATCAAAAACACAGAGAGAGCCTCGTCCTCTTGAAGAAATATTTTCCCTGAGAATCATAGAACTATCAGATAACAACAACAAATGACAAGCAATTGGTCTATTTGGAACAAACCATGTGGAAGAAGGAAGAAAGAAAAAAAGTGAGAGAAAATCCAAAGAGGACCAAGGATTCAGGAACCCCAGACCCCCCCCCCCCCCCACTCCAGAAAAGACAGGAATAAAAATGGAGGAAAAGAACAAAGGGAAGAAAGAAACAGACCAGCAAAAGAAAAGAAGTTTGTCTGACGGGAGGGCCGGGAGACACGACCCCCATTTAGGGGGATTGAAGGGGAAAATCCCAACACATCAAAGATTAGTAAGCTTCGTGTTAAAACGAGAAATTGGGTGGTAGTCCACCCAAGGTTGCCAAGCTGAAAGAAACCTATCATGATTATGCTCCAAAACTGCCATCAATTTTTCATTAATAAAGACGCCTTGGATCCTAGACCTGACCTCCTCAAATTGTAAAGTGGGGGACTTCCAAGAGCTGGCAATAGTCTGCTTAGTGGCCATAAACAAAACAAAAGTTGACAAGCGAGAGGGTCAACGAGGTAGGCCATGGAGTGGCTTAAAAAGCAACGCTTCAATAGGGTCTTTTTTTAGATTAATAGACGTAACTGAATATATGAGATTGTAAACCCTAGTCCATAATCGGTGGGCCACTGGACAGGTCCACCAAATATGCAGCATCGTACCCTCTAGAGAACAGCCATGAAAACACTGCGAGTCATGATCTGGTATAAATTTAGCTAATCGAGATGGGGTAAAATACCATCCCGAGATCACCTTAAAGGAATTCTCTAACGCCGGTATATTGCGAGAGCATCGAGAAACTGCTTGTCACATAGGCCCCCAATCCTCAGCAGATTTCCATCTGAAGCTCCACAATCCATTGTACGCAATTGGTAGGTAAAGGTTCAGCCATATGATTCTGGATTGATAAATAAACATGAGAGAGGGCACCTTTAGTGGAAGTCGACGCCTTACAAAGCGATTCAAAACCAGATAAAGTTCGGGGGGAATCCCGCCTGCGAATCAAGGGTGCAACAAAATGACATATTTCCAAATCTGGAAATATCGTTGAGGGAGGAATAGCATGACTCTCGAAGTCGCGCGAATGTACGCAGATCCCGACCAATGAGTGATCAGATGTAAAGCAATGGATTATTTACCAAAGAAATGCCATCTCATCAGAATTCCCCGGGGGTAAAAAAGCGGACAGTTGAATAACTGTAGAAGAGGTAAATGTGGGGAGAGTAGTCCCGCCGAATACTTACATGAGTCCCAGATTTTCAAAGGATGAGCCATAACAGGTTTCAATGGTTTAGGCCAGGGGTCCTCAAACTTTTTAAACTGGGGGCCAGTTCACTGTCCCTCAGACCGTTGGAGTGCCGGACTATAGTTTAAAAAAAAAACTATGAACAAATGCGGACACAGTACAGGAGATGACCAGAGACTGCGGACATAGTACAGGAGATGACAAGAGACTGCGGACACAGTACAGGAGATGACCAGAGACTGTGGACATAGTACAGGAGATGACCAGAGACTGCGGACATAGTACAGGAGATGGCCAGAGACTGCGAACACAGTACAGGAGATGACCAGAGACTGCGGACACAGTACAGGAGATGACCAGAGACTGCGGACACAGTACAGGAGATGGCCAGAGACTGCGGACACAATACAGGAGATGTCCAGAGACTGCGGACATAGTACAGGAGATGACCAGAGACTGCGGACACAGTACATGGGATGACCAGAGACTGCGGACACAGTAAAGGGGATGACCAGAGAGTGAGAGGAATAGTGCCCCATCATTGGTATCAGTGGGAAGAATAGTGCTCCATCATTGGTGTCAGAGTGAAGAATAGTGCCCCATCATTGGTGTCAGTGGGAGGAATAGTGCCCCATCATTGGGGTCAGTGGGAAGAATAGTGCCCCATCATTGGTTTCAGTGGGAGGAATAGTGTCCCATCATTGGTTTCATTGGGAAGAATAGTGCCCCATCATTGGTGTCAGTGGGAAGATTAGTGCCCCATCATTGTTTTCAGTGGGAAGAATAGTGCCCCATCATAGGTGTCAGTGGGAAGAATAGTGCCCCATCATTGGTGTCAGTGGGAAGAATAGTGCCCCATCATTGGTGTCAGTGGGAAGAATAGTGTCCTATCATTGGGGTCAGTGGGAAGAATAGTGCCCCATCATTGGTGTCAGTGGGAAGAATAGTGCCCCATCATTGGTGTCAATAGGAAGAATAGTGCCCCATCATTGGTGTCAATGGGAAGAATAGTGCCCCATCATTGGTGTCAGTGGGAGGAATAGTGCCCCATCATTGGTGTCAGTGGGAAGAATAGTGCCCCATCATTGGTGTCAGTGGCAAGAATAGTGCCCCATCATTGATGTCAGTGGGAAGAATAGTGCCCCATCATTGGTGTAAGTGGGAGGAATAGAGACCAATCATTGATGTAAGTGGGAAGAATAGTGCCCCATCATTAGTGTCAGTAGGAGGAATAGTGCCCCATCATTGGTATCAGGGGGAAGAATAGTGCCCTATCATTGGTGTCAGAGTGAGGAATAATGCCCCATCATTGGTGTCAGTGGGAAGAATAGTGCCCCTTCATTAGTGTCAGTGGGAGGAATAGTGCCCCATCATTGGTATCAGTGGGAAGAATAGTGCCCCATCATTGGTGTCAGTGGGAGGAATAGTGCCCCATCATTGGAGTCAGTGGGAGGAATAGTGCCCCATCATTGGTATCAGTGTGAAGAATAGTGCCCCATCATTGGTGTCAATGGGAAGAATAGTGCCCCATCATTGGTGTCAGTGGGAGGAATAGTGCCCCATCATTGGTGTCAGTGGGAAGATTAGTGCCCCATCATTGGTATCAGTGGGAGGAATAGTGCCCCATCATTGGTGTCAGAGTGAGGAATAATGCCCCATCATTGGTATCAGTGGGAAGAATAGTGCCCCATCATTGGTGTCAGAGTGAGGAATAATGCCCCATCATTGGTATCAGTGGGAAGAATAGTGCCCCATGATTGGTGTCAGAGTGAGGAATAATGCCCCATTTTGGTGTCAGTGGGAAGAATAGTGCCCCATCATAGGTGTCAGTGGGAAGAATAGTGCCCTATCATTGGTGTCAGAGTGAGGAATAATGCCCCATCATTGGTGTCAGTGGGAAGAATAGTGCCCCTTCATTAGTGTCAGTGGGAGGAATAGTGCCCCATCATTGGTGTCAGTGGGAGGAATAGTGCCCCATCATTGGTATCAGTGTGAAGAATAGTGCCCCATCATTGGTGTCAATGGGAAGAATAGTGCCCCATCATTGGTGTCAGTGGGAGGAATAGTGTCCTGTCATTGGTGTCAATGGGAGGAATTGTGCCCCATCATTGAAGTCAGTGGGAAGAATAGTACCCCATCATTGGTGTCAGTGGGAAGAATAGTGGCCCATCATTGGTGTGTGAGCGATAGTGACCCATCATTGGTGTCAGTGAGAAGAATAGTGCCACATCATTAGTGTCAGTGAGAGGAATAGTGCCCCATCATTGGTATCAGTGGGAAGAATAGTGCCCCATCATTGGTGTCAGTGGGAGGAATAGTGTCCTGTCATTGGTGTCAATGCGAGGAATTGTGCCCCATCATTGGTGTCAGTGGGAAGAATAGTGCCCCATCATTGGAGTCAGTGGGAAGAATAGTACCCCATCATTGGTGTCAGTGGAAAGAATAGTGGCCCATCATTGGTGTGTGAGCGATAGTGACCCATCATTGGTGTCAGTGAGAAGAATAGTGCCCCATCATTAGTGTCAGTGAGAGGAATAGTGCCCCATCATTGGTATCAGTGGGAAGAATAGTGTCCCATCATTGGTGTCAGAGTGAGGAATAATGCCCCATCTTTGGTGTCAGTGGGAAGAATAGTGTCCCATCATTGGTGTCAGTGGGAGGACTAGTGCCCCATCATTGGTTTCAGTGGGAAGAATAGTGCCCCATCATTGGTGTCAGTGGGAAGAATAGTGCCCCATCATTGGTGTCAGTGGGAAGAATAGTGCCCTTTCATTGGTGTCAGTGGGAGGAATAGTGCCCCATCATTGGTGTCAGTGGGAAGAATATTGCCCCATCATTGGTGTCCGTGGGAAGAATAGTGCCCCATCATTGGTGTCAGTGGGAGGTATAGTGCCGAAGCCCAAACAAAATGCAAAATTTGGTGTAGTAAAATACGGAGTGTATGAGGTGGAACCCGAACAGGGAACACTTGAAAAGGATACAATAATTTCGGAAGGTAGGTCATTTTAATCGCATGAGCCCTACTGAACCATGATAAGGTCATGGATTGCCAAGAAGAGATCAACTTGGTTAGCTGAGAAAGTAGGGGAGGAATATTTGCCGGGTATAACAAATCATAAGAAGGTGTAAGTTTAACTTCCCAATAAGGAAGAGCGGAGGTCCATTGAAATGGAAATTGGGATTGAAGATGCGCCACAGCCCATTGAAGAAGGGAAATATTCATAGCCATTGACTTCATAGGATTCACATGTAAACCCGAGAGATGAGCAAAATAAGTAAGAAGCGAAAGGAGATTAGGGAGAGAAACAAATGTTGAAGAGAGATACATCAGGATATCGTCCGCAAAAGGCACAATCGTATGATGTACCCACACCAACACAAGACCCGAAATGTCCGCATGAGGCCGAATACGAACAGTTAGGGGATCTAGGGCCATGATAAAAAGAAGAGGAGACAAGGGACAACCCTGAGGCATACCACCCGTAATTTGAAACCGAGAGGATTCAACCCCATGATAGCGAACTGTAGCGAACGGAGTACTATAAAGTCTATAAATCCACCGAAGAAAATAAACTTCTACACCCCATCTCCGCAAGCAAATCTGCAAATAATTCCAAGAAAGAGTGTCAAAGGCTTTAGTCATGTCCAAGGACAAAAACATAAGATCACGGGATCGCATCCGAGCGAAGTGACTGATTAAAACAGAGCAGCGGATATTATCAGCCGCCTGGCATCCAGGTACGAAACGTACTTGATCTTTATCAGTCAAAGTAGGGATTAACGCATTCAGTCTAGTGGCCAGAGTTTTAGTCAAACTTTTGAGGTTCACAAAGAAATAGGCCGATCATTTGACCAAGATTACTGAACGAGCATTATTTCTATATTGGCAACACTGAGGACTGATCAGAGAAGAATGACCAAGGCAGTCCTATGACAGCAGACCTAACAGCATGAGGACCCAAAGAGAAAGCCGCCACCCTACCTGGACACCTGATCAACATCCGTGGGTCAGCAGAGAAATCTCCAGAGTCGTGTCGTGGCCAGAGAGTATACCCCTGTAAACATTAGATCAGAGAAATGTTGCCGGCATGAAATGGAAGGAATAAACGTGTAGCATTAAAAATGCTGATAACATACAAAGCCACTTTAAAATAGTTTGTACAGATTACTGTCTGCATCTTTTTTTCTATTATAGAGATATAACTATATTCTTCTGGTCTGTCTATATGAAATCTAGGAGTCTTTTAGTTGAATCCCATGGTCAAAAATGAAACTGCCCAGAGACAATAGATTCTTTCTCCAGTTTTGACATTTTTAACCAAAAGATGACAAGCCTGCCCACCACGACAAGGTAGACTCTTTCAGGGCAGGACCTACACTGAACTACACTACGCTAACCTACTCCATGCTAGTCATCACCCTATATCTCCAAGAGCAGAGCGTCTACTCTCCGCCTAAAAAAACTTCTGCTAATACACTATTACGAGCATTATTTCTTGTACTAAACGTTTTATTGAACAGAGTGAAAGAAACATACAAATCATGACAAATCATATGATAGAAAGCAGCACCAGACAACAGAGGACAAGGAAACACCACACAGAAACACAGGAATAGACATATAAGGCCCACACAGGGATCCAGATGACACATTATAAGACAGGGGGCTACGAAGCCCACAATCACGTTATAAAATACATAAGATACCTTCGAGAAAAGCATCAAAAACACAGAGAGAGCCCCGTCCTCTTGAAGAAATATTTTCCCTGAGAATCATATAACTATCAGATAACAACAACAAATGACAAGCAATTGGTCTATTTGGAACAAACCATGTGGAAGAAGGAAGAAAGAAAAAAAGTGAGAGAAAATCCAAAGAGGACCAAGGATTCAGGAACCCCAGACCCCCCCCCCCCCACTCCAGAAAAGACAGGGAAAAAAAAGGAGGAAAAGAACAAAGGGAAGAAAGAAACAGACCAGCAAAAGAAAAGAAGTTTGTCTGACGGGAAGGCCGAGAGACACGACCCCCACATAGGGGGATTGAAAAGGGAAAATCCCAACACATCAAAGATTAGTAAGCTTCGTGTTAAAAGGAGAAATTGGGTGGTAGTCCACCCAAGGTTGCCAAGCTGAAAGAAACCTATCATGATTATGCTCCAAAACTGCCATCAATTTTTCATTAATAAAGACGCCTTGGATCCTAGACCTGACCTCCTCAAATTGTAAAGTGGGGGACTTCCAAGAGCTGGCAATAGTCTGCTTAGTGGCCATAAACAAAACAAAAGTTGACAAGCGAGAGGGTCAACGAGGTAGGCCATGGAGTGGCTTAAAAAGCAACGCTTCAATAGGGTCTTTTTTTAGATTAATAGACGTAACTGAATATATGAGATTGTAAACCCTAGTCCATAATCGGTGGGCCACTGGACAGGTCCACCAAATATGGAGCATCGTACCCTCTAGAGAACAGCCATGAAAACACTGCGAGTCATGATCTGGTATAAATTTAGCTAATCGAGATGGGGTAAAATACCATCCCGAGATCACCTTAAAGGAATTCTCTAACACCGGTATATTGCGAGAGCATCGAGAAACCGCTTGTCACATAGGCCCCCAATCCTCAGCAGATTTCCATCTGAAGCTCCACAATCCATTGTACGCAATTGGTAGGTAAAGGTTCAGCCATATGATTCTGGATTGATAAATAAACATGAGAGAGGGCACCTTTAGTGGAAGTCGACGCCTTACAAAGCGATTCAAAACCAGATAAAGTTCGGGGGGAATCCCGTCTGCCAATCAAGGGTGCAACAAAATGACATATTTCCAAATCTGGAAATATCTTTGAGGGAGGAATAGCATGACTCTCGAAGTCGCGCGAATGTACGCAGACCCCGACCAATGAGTGATCAGATGTAAAGCAATGGATTATTTACCAAAGAAATGCCATCTCATCAGAATTCCCCGGGGGAAAAAGCGTACAGTTGAATAACTGTAGAAGAGGTAAATATGGGGAGAGTAGTCCCGCCGAATACTTACATGAGTCCCAGATTTTCAAAGAAAGAGCCATAACAGGATTCAATGGTTTAGGCCAGGGGTCCTCAAACTTTTTAAACTGGGGGCCAGTTCACTGTCCCTCAGACCGTTGGAGTGCCGGACTATAGTTTAAAAAAAAACTATGAACAAATGCGGACAAAGTACAGGAGATGACCAGAGACTGCGGACATAGTACAGGAGATGACCAGAGACTGCGGACACAGTACAGGAGATGGCCAGAGACTGCGGACACAGTACAGGAGATGGCCAGAGACTGCGGACACAGTACAGGAGATGTCCAGAGACTGAGGACATAGTACAGGAGATGACCAGAGACTACGGACACAGTACATGGGATGACCAGAGACTGCGGACACAGTAAAGGGGATGACCAGAGAGTGAGAGGAATAGTGCCCCATCATTGGTATCAGTGGGAAGAATAGTGCCCCATCATTGGTGTCAGAGTGAAGAATAGTGCCCCATCATTGATGTCAGTGGGAGGAATAGTGCCCCATCATTGGGGTCAGTGGGAAGAATAGTGCCCCATCATTGGTTTCAGTGGGAGGAATAGTGTCCCATCATTGGTTTCAGTGGGAAGAATAGTGCCCCATCATTGGTGTCAGTGGGAAGATTAGTGCCCCATCATTGTTGTCAGTGGGAAGAATAGTGCCCCATCATAGGTGTCAGTGGGAAGAAAAGTGCCCCACCATTGGTGTCAGTGGGAAGAATAGTGCCCCATCATTGGTGTCAGTGGGAAGAATAGTGCCCCATCATTGGGGTCAGTGGGAAGAATAGTGCCCCATCATTGGTGTCAATAGGAAGAATAGTGCCCCATCATTGGTGTCAATCGGAAGAATAGTGCCCCATCATTGGTGTCAGTGGGAGGAATAGTGCCCCATCATTGGTGTCAGTGGGAAGAATAGTGCCCCATCATTGGTGTCAGTGGCAAGAATAGTGCCCCATCATTGATGTCAGTGGGAAGAATAGTGCCCCATCATTGGTGTAAGTGGGAGGAATAGAGACCAATCATTGATGTAAGTGGGAAGAATAGTGCCCCATCATTAGTGTCAGTGGGAGGAATAGTGCCCCATCATTGGTATCAGTGGGAAGAATAGTGCCCTATCATTGGTGTCAGAGTGAGGAATAATGCCCCATCATTGGTGTCAGTGGGAAGAATAGTGCCCCTTCATTAGTGTCAGTGGGAGGAATAGTGCCCCATCATTGGTATCAGTGGGAAGAATAGTGCCCCATCATTGGTGTCAGTGGGAGGAATATTGCCCCATCATTGGAGTCAGTGGGAGGAATAGTGTCCCATTCTTGGTATCAGTGTGAAGAATAGTGCCCCATCATTGGTGTCAATGGGAAGAATAGTGCCCCATCATTGGTGTCAGTGAGAGGAATAGTGCCCCATCATTGATGTCAGTGGGAAGAATAGTGCCCCATCATTGGTGTCAGAGTGAGGAATAATGCCCCATCATTGGTATATGTGGGAAGAATAGTGCCCCTTCATTGGTGTCAGAGTGAGGAATAATGCCCCATCATTGGTATCAGTGGGAAGAATAGTGCCCCATGATTGGTGTCAGAGTGAGGAATAATACCCCATTTTGGTGTCAGTGGGAAGAATAGTGCCCCATCATAGGTGTCAGTGGGAAGAATAGTGCCCTATCATTGGTGTCAGAGTGAGGAATAATGCCCCATCATTGGTGTCAGTGGGAAGAATAGTGCCCCTTCATTAGTGTCAGTGGGAGGAATAGTGCCCCATCATTGGTGTCAGTGGGAGGAATAGTGCCCCATCATTGGTATCAGTGTGAAGAATAGTGCCCCATCATTGGTGTCAGTGGGAAGAATAGTGCCCCTTTATTAGTGTCAGTGGGAGGAATAGTGCCCCATCATTGGTGTCAGTGGGAGGAATAGTGCCCCATCATTGGTATCAGTGTGAAGAATAGTGCCCCATCATTGGTGTCAGTGGGAGGAATAGTGTCCTGTCATTGGTGTCAATGGGAGGAATTGTGCTCCATCATTGGAGTCAGTGGGAAGAATAGTGCCCCATCATTGGAGTCAGTAGGAAGAATAGTACCCCATCATTGGTTTCAGTGGAAAGAATAGTGGCCCATCATTGGTGTGTGAGCGATAGTGACCCATCATTGGTGTCAGTGAGAAGAATAGTGCCCCATCATTAGTGTCAGTGAGAGGAATAGTGCCCCATCATTGGTATCAGTGGGAAGAATAGTGCCCCATCATTGGTGTCAGTGGGAGGAATAGTGTCCTGTCATTGGTGTCAATGGGAGGAATTGTGCCCCATCATTGGTGTCAGTGGGAAGAATAGTGCCCCATCATTGGAGTCAGTAGGAAGAATAGTACCCCATCATTGGTGTCAGTGGAAAGAATAGTGGCCCATCATTGGTGTGTGAGCGATAGTGACCCATCATTGGTGTCAGTGAGAATAGTGCCCCATCATTAGTGTCAGTGAGAGGAATAGTGCCCCATCATTGGTATCAGTGGGAAGAATAGTGCCCCATCATTGGTGTCAGAATGAGGAATAATGCCCCATCTTTGGTGTCAGTGGGAAGAATAGTGCCCCATCATTGGTGTCAGTGGGAGGACTAGTGCCCCATCATTGGTTTCAGTGGGAAGAATAGTGCCCCATCATTGGTGTCAGTGGGAAGAATAGTGCCCCATCCTTGGTGTCAGTGGGAAGAATAGTGCCCCTTCATTGGTGTCAGTGGGAGGAATAGTGCCCCATCATTGGTGTCAGTGGGAAGAATAGTGCCCCATCATTGCTGTCAGTGGGAAGAATAGTGCCCCATCATTGCTGTCAGTGGGAGGAATAGTGCCCCATCATTGGTGTCAGTGGGAAGAATAGTGCCCCATCATTGGTGTCAGTGGGAGGTATAGTGCCGAAGCCCAAACAAAATGCAAAATTTGGTGTAGTAAAATACGGAGTGTATGAGGTGGAACCCGAACAGGGAACACTTGAAAAGGATACAATAATTTCGGAAGGTAGGTCATTTTAATCGCATGAGCCCTACTGAACCATGATAAGGTCATGGATTGCCAAGAAGAGATCAACTTGATAAGCTGAGAAAGTAGGGGAGGAATATTTGCCGGGTATAACAAATCATAAGAAGGTGTAAGTTTAACTTCCCAATAAGGAAGAGCGGAGGTCCAATGAAACGGAAATTGGGATTGAAGATGCGCCACAGCCCATTGAAGAAGGGAAATATTCATAGCCATTGACTTCATAGGATTCACATGTAAACCCGAGAGATGAGCAAAATAAGTAAGAAGCGAAAGGAGATTAGGGAGAGAAACAAATGTTGAAGAGAGATACATCAGGATATCGTCCGCAAAAGGCACAATCGTATGATGTACCCACACCAACACAAGACCCGAAATGTCCGCATGAAGCCGAATACAAACAGTTAGGGGATCTAGGGCCATGATAAAAAGAAGAGGAGACAAGGGACAACCCTGAGGCGTACCACCCCTAATTTGAAACCGAGAGGATTCAACCCCATGATAGCGAACTGTAGCGAACGGAGTACTATAAAGTCTATAAATCCACCGAAGAAAATAAACTTCTACACCCCATCTCCGCAAGGCAATCTGCAAATAATTCCAAGAAAGAGTGTCAAAGGCTTTAGTCATGTCCAAGGACAAAAACATAAGATCACGGGATCGAATCCGAGCGAAGTGACTGATTAAAACAGAGCAGCGGATATTATCAGCCGCCTGGCATCCAGGTACGAAACGTACTTGATCTTTATCAGTCAAAGTAGGGATTAACGCATTCAGTCTAGTGGCCAGAGTTTTAGTCAAACTTTTGAGGTTCACAAAGAAATAGGCCGATCATTTGACCAAGATTGCTGAACGAGCATTATTTCTATATTGGCAACACTGAGGACTGATCAGA
Source organism: Staurois parvus (assembly GCF_062004578.1). Classification (NCBI taxonomy): domain Eukaryota; kingdom Metazoa; phylum Chordata; class Amphibia; order Anura; family Ranidae; genus Staurois; species Staurois parvus. The sequence goes on from NW_028317912.1 coordinate 5,500,472, forward strand.
GGAGAAGAATGACCAAGGCAGTCCTATGACAGCAGACCTAACAGCATGAGGACCCAAAGAGAAAGCCGCCACCCTACCTGGACACCTGATCAACATCCGTGGGTCAGCAGAGAAATCTCCAGAGTCGTGTCGTGGCCAGAGAGTATACCCCTGTAAACATTAGATCAGAGAAATGTTGCCGGCATGAAATGGAAGGAATAAACGTGTAGCATTAAAAATGCTGATAACATACAAAGCCACTTTAAAATAGTTTGTACAGATTACTGTCTGCATCTTTTTTTCTATTATAGAGATATAACTATATTCTTCTGGTCTGTCTATATGAAATCTAGGAGTCTTTTAGTTGAATCCCATGGTCAAAAATGAAACTGCCCAGAGACAATAGATTCTTTCTCCAGTTTTGACATTTTTAACCAAAAGATGACAAGCCTGCCCACCACGACAAGGTAGACTCTTTCAGGGCAGGACCTACACTGAACTACACTACGCTAACCTACTGGATGCTAGTCATCACCCTATACCTCCAAGAGCAGAGCGTCTACTCTCCGCCTAAAAAAACTTCTGCTAATACACTATTACGAGCATTATTTCTTGTACTAAAAGTTTTATTGAACAGAGTGAAAGAAACATACAAATCATGACAAATCATATGATAGAAAGCAGCACCAGACAACAGAGGACAAGGAAACACCACACAGAAACACAGGAATAGACATATAAGGCCCACACAGGGATCCAGATGACACATTATAAGACAGGGGGCTACGAAGCCCACAATCACGTTATAAAATACATAAGATACCTTCGAGAAAAGCATCAAAAACACAGAGAGAGCCTCGTCCTCTTGAAGAAATATTTTCCTTGAGAATCATAGAACTATCAGATAACAACAACAAATGACAAGCAATTGCTCTATTTGGAACAAACCATGTGGAAGAAGGAAGAAAGAAAAAAAGTGAGAGAAAATCCAAAGAGGACCAAGGATTCAGGAACCCCAGACCCCCCCCCCCCCCACTCCAGAAAAGACAGGAAAAAAAAGGAGGAAAAGAACAAAGGGAAGAAAGAAACAGACCAGCAAAAGAAAAGAAGTTTGTCTGACGGGAGGGCCGGGAGACACGACCCCCAAATAGGGGGATTGAAGGGGAAAATCCCAACACATCAAAGATTAGAAAGCTTTGTGTTAAAACGAGAAATTGGGTGATAGTCCACCCAAGGTTGCCAAGCTGAAAGAAACCTATCATGATTATGCTCCAAAACTGCCATCAATTTTTCATTAATAAAGACGCCTTGGATCCTAGACCTGACCTCCTCAAATTGTAAAGTGGGGGACTTCCAAGAGCTGGCAATAGTCTGCTTAGTGGCCATAAACAAAACAAAAGTTGACAAGCGAGAGGGTCAACGAGGTAGGCCATGGAGTGGCTTAAAAAGCAACGCTTCAATAGGGTCTTTTTTTAGATTAATAGACGTAACTGAATATATGAGATTGTAAACCCTAGTCCATAATCGGTGGGCCACTGGACAGGTCCACCAAATATGGAGCATCGTACCCTCTAGAGAACAGCCATGAAAACACTGCGAGTCATGATCTGGTATAAATTTAGCTAATCGAGATGGGGTAAAATACCATCCCGAGATCACCTTAAAGGAATTCTCTAACGCCGGTATATTGCGAGAGCATCGAGAAACTGCTTGTCACATAGGCCCCCAATCCTCAGCAGATTTCCATCTGAAGCTCCACAATCCATTGTACGCAATTGGTAGGTAAAGGTTCAGCCATATGATTCTGGATTGATAAATAAACATGAGAGAGGGCACCTTTAGTGGAAGTCGACGCCTTACAAAGCGATTCAAAACCAGATAAAGTTCGGGGGGAATCCCGTCTGCGAATCAAGGGTGCAACAAAATGACATATTTCCAAATCTGGAAATATCGTTGAGGGAGGAATAGCATGACTCTCGAAGTCGCGCGAATGTACGCAGACCCCGACCAATGAGTGATCAGATGTAAAGCAATGGATTATTTACCAAAGAAATGCCATCTCATCAGAATTCCCCGGGGGGGAAAAAGCGGACAGTTGAATAACTGTAGAAGAGGTAAATATGGGGAGAGTAGTCCCGCCGAATACTTACATGAGTCCCAGATTTTCAAAGAATGAGCCATAACAGGATTCAATGGTTTAGGCCAGGGGTCCTCAAACTTTTTAAACTGGGGGCCAGTTCACTGTCCCTCAGACCGTTGGAGTGCCGGACTATAGTTTAAAAAAAAACTATGAACAAATGCGGACACAGTACAGGAGATGACCAGAGACTGCGGACATAGTACAGGAGATGACCAGAGACTGCGGACACAGTACAGGAGATGACCAGAGACTGCGAACACAGTACAGGAGATGACCAGAGACTGCGGACATAGTACAGGAGATGACCAGAGACTGCGGACACAGTACAGGGGATGACCAGAGACTGCGAACACAGTACAGGAGATGACCAGAGACTGCGGACACAGTACAGGAGATGGCCAGAGACTGCGGACACAATACAGGAGATGTCCAGAGACTGCGGACATAGTACAGGAGATGACCAGAGACTGCGGACACAGTACATGGGATGACCAGAGACTTCGGACACAGTAAAGGGGATGACCAGAGAGTGAGAGGAATAGTGCCCCATCATTGGTATCAGTGGGAAGAATAGTGCTCCATCATTGGTGTCAGAGTGAAGAATAGTGCCCCATCATTGGTGTCAGTGGGAGGAATAGTGCCCCATCATTGGGGTCAGTGAGAAGAATAGTGCCCCATCATTGGTTTCAGTGGGAGGAATAGTGTCCCATCATTGGTTTCAGTGGGAAGAATAGTGCCCCATCATTGGTGTCAGTGGGAAGATTAGTGCCCCATCATTGTTGTCAGTGGGAAGAATAGTGCCCCATCATAGGTGTCAGTGGGAAGAATAGTGCCCCATCATTGGTGTCAGTGGGAAGAATAGTGCCCCATCATTGGTGTCAATAGGAAGAATAGTGCCCCATCATTGGTGTCAGTGGCAAGAATAGTGCCCCATCATTGATGTCAGTGGGAAGAATAGTGCCCCATCATTGGTGTAAGTGGGAGGAATAGAGACCAATCATTGATGTAAGTGGGAAGAATAGTGCCCCATCATTAGTGTCAGTAGGAGGAATAGTGCCCCATCATTGGTATCAGTGGGAAGAATAGTGCCCTATCATTGGTGTCAGAGTGAGGAATAATGCCCCATCATTGGTGTCAGTGGGAAGAATAGTGCCCCTTCATTAGTGTCAGTGGGAGGAATAGTGCCCCATCATTGGTGTCAGTGGGAGGAATAGTGCCCCATCATTGGTGTCAGTGGGAAGATTAGTGCCCCATCATTGGTATCAGTGGGAGGAATAGTGCCCCATCATTGGTGTCAGAGTGAGGAATAATGCCCCATCATTGGTATCAGTGGGAAGAATAGTGCCCCATCATTGGTGTCAGTGGAAAGAATAGTGGCCCATCATTGGTGTGTGAGCGATAGTGACCCATCATTGGTGTCAGTGAGAAGAATAGTGCCCTATCATTAGTGTCAGTGAGAGGAATAGTGCCCCATCATTGGTATCAGTGGGAGGAATAGTGCCCCATCATTGGTGTCAGAGTGAGGAATAATGCCCCATCATTGGTATCAGTGGGAAGAATAGTGCCCCATCATTGGTGTCAGAGTGAGGAATAATGCCCCATCATTGGTATCAGTGGGAAGAATAGTGCCCCATGATTGGTGTCAGAGTGAGGAATAATGCCCCATTTTGGTGTCAGTGGGAAGAATAGTGCCCCATCATAGGTGTCAGTGGGAAGAATAGTGCCCTATCATTGGTGTCAGAGTGAGGAATAATGCCCCATCATTGGTGTCAGTGGGAAGAATAGTGCCCCTTCATTAGTGTCAGTGGGAGGAATAGTGCCCCATCATTGGTGTCAGTGGGAAGAATAGTGCCCCATCATTGGTGTCAGTGGGAGGAATAGTGTCCTGTCATTGGTGTCAATGGGAGGAATTGTGCCCCATCATTGGTGTCAGTGGGAAGAATAGTGCCCCATCATTGGAGTCAGTGGGAAGAATAGTACCCCATCATTGGTGTCAGTGGAAAGAATAGTGGCCCATCATTGGTGTGTGAGCGATAGTGACCCATCATTGGTGTCAGTGAGAAGAATAGTGCCCCATCATTAGTGTCAGTGAGAGGAATAGTGCCCCATCATTGGTATCAGTGGGAAGAATAGTGTCCCATCATTGGTGTCAGAGTGAGGAATAATGCCCCATCTTTGGTGTCAGTGGGAAGAATAGTGTCCCATCATTGGTGTCAGTGGGAGGACTAGTGCCCCATCATTGGTTTCAGTGGGAAGAATAGTGCCCCATCATTGGTGTCAGTGGGAAGAATAGTGCCCCATCATTGGTGTCAGTGGGAAGAATAGTGCCCCTTCATTGGTGTCAGTGGGAGGAATAGTGCCCCATCATTGGTGTCAGTGGGAAGAATAGTGCCCCATCATTGGTGTCCGTGGGAAGAATAGTGCCCCATCATTGGTGTCAGTGGGAGGTATAGTGCCGAAGCCCAAACAAAATGCAAAATTTGGTGTAGTAAAATACGGAGTGTATGAGGTGGAACCCGAACAGGGAACACTTGAAAAGGATACAATAATTTCGGAAGGTAGGTCATTTTAATCGCATGAGCCCTACTGAACCATGATAAGGTCATGGATTGCCAAGAAGAGATCAACTTGGTTAGCTGAGAAAGTAGGGGAGGAATATTTGCCGGGTATAACAAATCATAAGAAGGTGTAAGTTTAACTTCCCAATAAGGAAGAGCGGAGGTCCATTGAAATGGAAATTGGGATTGAAGATGCGCCACAGCCCATTGAAGAAGGGAAATATTCATAGTCATTGACTTCATAGGATTCACATGTAAACCCGAGAGATGAGCAAAATAAGTAAGAAGCGAAAGGAGATTAGGGAGAGAAACAAATGTTGAAGAGAGATACATCAGGATATCGTCCGCAAAAGGCACAATCGTATGATGTACCCACACCAACACAAGACCCGAAATGTCCGCATGAAGCCGAATACGAACAGTTAGGGGATCTAGGGCCATGATAAAAAGAAGAGGAGACAAGGGACAACCCTGAGGCGTACCACCCCTAATTTGAAACCGAGAGGATTCAACCCCATGATAGCGAACTGTAGCGAACGGAGTACTATATAAGTCTATAAATCCACCGAAGAAAATAAACTTCTACACCCCATGTCCGCAAAGAAATCTGCAAATAATTCCAAGAAAGAGTGTCAAAGATATAACTATTTTTTTCTGGTCTGTCTATATGAAATCTAGGAGTCTTTTAGTTGAATCTCATGGTCAAAAATGAAACTGCCCAGAGACAATAGATTCTTTCTCCAGTTTTGACATTTTTAACCAAAAGATGACAAGCCTGCCCACCACGACAAGGTAGACTCTTTCAGGGCAGGACCTACACTGAACTACACTACGCTAACCTACTCGATGCTAGTCATCACCCTATACCTCCAAGAGCAGAGCGTCTACTCTCCGCCTAAAAAAACTTCTGCTAATACACTATTACGAGCATTATTTCTTGTACTAAACGTTTTATTGAACAGAGTGAAAGAAACATACAAATCATGACAAATCATATGATAGAAAGCGGCACCAGACAACAGAGGACAAGGAAACACCACACAGAAACACAGGAATAGACATATAAGGCCCACACAGGGATCCAGATGACACATTATAAGACAGGGGGCTACGAAGCCCACAATCACGTTATAAGATACATAAGATACCTTCGAGAAAAGCATCAAAAACACAGAGAGAGCCTCGTCCTCTTGAAGAAATATTTTCCCTGAGAATCATAGAACTATCAGATAACAACAACAAATGACAAGCAATTGGTCTATTTGGAATAAACCATGTGGAAGAAGGAAGAAAGAAAAAAAGTGAGAGAAAATCCAAAGAGGACCAAGGATTCAGGAACCCCAGACCCCCCCCCCCCCACTCCAGAAAAGACAGGAATAAAAATGGAGGAAAAGAACAAAGGGAAGAAAGAAACAGACCAGCAAAAGAAAAGAAGTTTGTCTGACGGGAGGGCCGGGAGACACGACCCCCATTTAGGGGGATTGAAGGGGAAAATCCCAACACATCAAAGATTAGTAAGCTTCGTGTTAAAAGGAGAAATTGGGTGGTAGTCCACCCAAGGTTGCCAAGCTGAAAGAAACCTATCATGATTATGCTCCAAAACTGCCATCAATTTTTCATTAATAAAGACGCCTTGGATCCTAGACCTGACCTCCTCAAATTGTAAAGTGGGGGACTTCCAAGAGCTGGCAATAGTCTGCTTAGTGGCCATAAACAAAACAAAAGTTGACAAGCGAGAGGGTCAACGAGGTAGGCCATGGAGTGGCTTAAAAAGCAACGCTTCAATAGGGTCTTTTTTTAGATTAATAGACGTAACTGAATATATGAGATTGTAAACCCTAGTCCATAATCGGTGGGCCACTGGACAGGTCCACCAAATATGGAGCATCGTACCCTCTAGAGAACAGCCATGAAAACACTGCGAGTCATGATCTGGTATAAATTTAGCTAATCGAGATGGGGTAAAATACCATCCCGAGATCTCCTTAAAGGAATTCTCTAACGCCGGTATATTGCGAGAGCATCGAGAAACTGCTTGTCACATAGGCCCCCAATCCTCAGCAGATTTCCATCTGAAGCTCCACAATCCATTGTACGCAATTGGTAGGTAAAGGTTCAGCCATATGATTCTGGATTGATAAATAAACATGAGAGAGGGCACCTTTAGTGGAAGTCGACGCCTTACAAAGCGATTCAAAACCAGATAAAGTTCGGGGGGAATCCCGTCTGCGAATCAAGGGTGCAACAAAATGACATATTTCCAAATCTGGAAATATCGTTGAGGGAGGAATAGCATGACTCTCGAAGTCTCGCGAATGTACGCAGACCCCGACCAATGAGTGATCAGATGTAAAGCAATTGATTATTTACCAAAGAAATGCCATCTCATCAGAATTCCCCGGGGGGGAAAAAGCGGACAGTTGAATAACTGTAGAAGAGGTAAATGTGGGGAGAGTAGTCCCGCCGAATACTTACATGAGTCCCAGATTTTCAAAGAATGAGCCATAACAGGTTTCAATGGTTTAGGCCAGGGGTCCTCAAACTTTTTAAACTGGGGGCCAGTTCACTGTCCCTCAGACCGTTGGAGTGCCGGACTATAGTTTAAAAAAAAAACTATGAACAAATGCGGACACAGTACAGGAGATGACCAGAGACTGCGGACATAGTACAGGAGATGACAAGAGACTGCGGACACAGTACAGGAGATGACCAGAGACTGCGGACATAGTACAGGAGATGACCAGAGACTGCGGACATAGTACAGGAGATGGCCAGAGACTGCGAACACAGTACAGGAGATGACCAGAGACTGCGGACACAGTACAGGAGATGACCAGAGACTGCGGACACAGTACAGGAGATGGCCAGAGACTGCGGACACAATACAGGAGATGTCCAGAGACTGCGGACATAGTACAGGAGATGACCAGAGACTGCGGACACAGTACATGGGATGACCAGAGACTGCGGACACAGTAAAGGGGATGACCAGAGAGTGAGAGGAATAGTGCCCCATCATTGGTATCAGTGGGAAGAATAGTGCTCCATCATTGGTGTCAGAGTGAAGAATAGTGCCCCATCATTGGTGTCAGTGGGAGGAATAGTGCCCCATCATTGGGGTCAGTGGGAAGAATAGTGCCCCATCATTGGTTTCAGTGGGAGGAATAGTGTCCCATCATTGGTTTCATTGGGAAGAATAGTGCCCCATCATTGGTGTCAGTGGGAAGATTAGTGCCCCATCATTGTTGTCAGTGGGAAGAATAGTGCCCCATCATAGGTGTCAGTGGGAAGAATAGTGCCCCATCATTGGTGTCAGTGGGAAGAATAGTGCCCCATCATTGGTGTCAGTGGGAAGAATAGTGTCCCATCATTGGGGTCAGTGGGAAGAATAGTGCCCCATCATTGGTGTCAGTGGGAAGAATAGTGCCCCATCATTGGTGTCAATAGGAAGAATAGTGCCCCATCATTGGTGTCAATGGGAAGAATAGTGCCCCACCATTGGTGTCAGTGGGAAGAATAGTGCCCCATCATTGGTGTCAGTGGGAAGAATAGTGCCCCATCATTGGGGTCAGTGGGAAGAATAGTGCCCCATCATTGGTGTCAATAGGAAGAATAGTGCCCCATCATTGGTGTCAATCGGAAGAATAGTGCCCCATCATTGGTGTCAGTGGGAGGAATAGTGCCCCATCATTGGTGTCAGTGGGAAGAATAGTGCCCCATCATTGGTGTCAGTGGGAGGAATAATGCCCCATCATTGGTGTCAGTGGGAAGAATAGTGCCCCTTCATTAGTGTCAGTGGGAGGAATAGTGCCCCATCATTGGTATCAGTGGGAAGAATAGTGCCCCATCATTGGTGTCAGTGGGAGGAATATTGCCCCATCATTGGAGTCAGTGGGAGGAATAGTGTCCCATTCTTGGTATCAGTGTGAAGAATAGTGCCCCATCATTGGTGTCAATGGGAAGAATAGTGCCCCATCATTGGTGTCAGTGAGAGGAATAGTGCCCCATCATTGATGTCAGTGGGAAGAATAGTGCCCCATCATTGGTGTCAGAGTGAGGAATAATGCCCCATCATTGGTATATGTGGGAAGAATAGTGCCCCATCATTGGTGTCAGAGTGAGGAATAATGCCCCATCATTGGTATCAGTGGGAAGAATAGTGCCCCATGATTGGTGTCAGAGTGAGGAATAATACCCCATTTTGGTGTCAGTGGGAAGAATAGTGCCCCATCATAGGTGTCAGTGGGAAGAATAGTGCCCTATCATTGGTGTCAGAGTGAGGAATAATGCCCCATCATTGGTGTCAGTGGGAAGAATAGTGCCCCTTCATTAGTGTCAGTGGGAGGAATAGTGCCCCATCATTGGTGTCAGTGGGAGGAATAGTGCCCCATCATTGGTATCAGTGTGAAGAATAGTGCCCCATCATTGGTGTCAGTGGGAAGAATAGTGCCCCTTTATTAGTGTCAGTGGGAGGAATAGTGCCCCATCATTGGTGTCAGTGGGAGGAATAGTGCCCCATCATTGGTATCAGTGTGAAGAATAGTGCCCCATCATTGGTGTCAGTGGGAGGAATAGTGTCCTGTCATTGGTGTCAATGGGAGGAATTGTGCTCCATCATTGGAGTCAGTGGGAAGAATAGTGCCCCATCATTGGAGTCAGTAGGAAGAATAGTACCCCATCATTGGTTTCAGTGGAAAGAATAGTGGCCCATCATTGGTGTGTGAGCGATAGTGACCCATCATTGGTGTCAGTGAGAAGAATAGTGCCCCATCATTAGTGTCAGTGAGAGGAATAGTGCCCCATCATTGGTATCAGTGGGAAGAATAGTGCCCCATCATTGGTGTCAGTGGGAGGAATAGTGTCCTGTCATTGGTGTCAATGGGAGGAATTGTGCCCCATCATTGGTGTCAGTGGGAAGAATAGTGCCCCATCATTGGAGTCAGTAGGAAGAATAGTACCCCATCATTGGTGTCAGTGGAAAGAATAGTGGCCCATCATTGGTGTGTGAGCGATAGTGACCCATCATTGGTGTCAGTGAGAATAGTGCCCCATCATTAGTGTCAGTGAGAGGAATAGTGCCCCATCATTGGTATCAGTGGGAAGAATAGTGCCCCATCATTGGTGTCAGAATGAGGAATAATGCCCCATCTTTGGTGTCAGTGGGAAGAATAGTGCCCCATCATTGGTGTCAGTGGGAGGACTAGTGCCCCATCATTGGTTTCAGTGGGAAGAATAGTGCCCCATCATTGGTGAAAGGAATTGGCTCCTCTCGTTCCTTCCTGTAGCTACCGACTCCCATCAGTCCCCTGGCCCTGATCAATGTCTGTCCGCAGGCCTGGAGTCCCCTTTGAGATACAGGAAATTGCACACAGACACAAGGTGATATCTCAGAAGGAACTGAATTTATTCTTCCGTGTTCAAACTTATATATGAAACTTAAAACAATACATGGAAATATAAGAACCAATCAATTGACAGGTATGCATTGACCAATCAGAATATTATATACGTCAGTAATGCCCAATCATTTAGCATTTATGTTAATTATTATTATATGCGTCAAACATTAATATAGAAAGTAGACAACTTCCCTTTTAGCGCTGGCTATAGTTTATTAATACTCTTGCAACAGGAAAAAGCCCACCGCAGACTTTCAGTCTTGTGCTCGGTAGAGGAAAAAAGGAAGTTACATCTGAAGGGAAAAGAGGAACCTCAGACTCTTATCGAAAGTAAGAAACAGTCTTAAAACACAAATTCATCTTTAAGTACTGACATAAATCTCAAAATGGATTCTTATCTTAAAATGGCAGATCTCAGGTCAAGAGACAATATGGCGGTATGGTAATGCTGAAAGGCTAATTCCTTCAAACCCCCTCTTAGGTCACGCACGTGACCTTACACCTTTTTTACAGGTTGGTACCTGGGGCCCTTAGTAGGTCCTTTATCAAGACACTGATTCCACATGGTTCTAGTAATGGTGGCGTCAATAAGTTTCTGCATTAAACCTCGGATGCAGGGGATACAACAGCAACCACACAGAGTTAATACTGCAGCAGCCATCACTATAGAAATCAGCATAGTTTTCATCAGAGTTCCCCATCTACCAAACCAATTTTCAAAAAAACCAGCTAGTGGATTTTCTACTCCTGAGTTTTCAGCCAATTCTTCAGACAACATTTGGAGGCCTTGAAGGGCTCTAGTAATGCTTCCATCAGGAGCGGTGTTATTGGGGATAAAAGTACAGCAGTAGGAACCAAACATTTTACATACTCCTCCTTTCTCAGCTAATAACATATCAAGAGCAATGCGGTTTTGCCAAGCAGTAAGGGATGTTGCATCAAGTTGGGCAGAGACCCCCTTTAGAGCATCTCTAGTATAGTTAACAAACCTTTGTTGATTATAATAAATGTAATTAATCCAATCCACATTTTTGTTAGGCTGTACCCATATAGCAATAGAGGCAAACCCTGCAGCAATCTGGTCCTGAGCTTTAAACTCATCAGGGACTCCTCTTGGTACACCTATAGCATCTATGTAAACTCTATTATCAAAGGAACCACGGGGTGCATTTCTTTTATACCTTCTAGATCTGGATTTTTCCAAGATGGGCAAGCTTCTTATCCCATCTTCTACTTTGATCATAAAGAAAGGCATGAGAAGATGGGTCAGAGCGCAGCTTCCCTTCCATCTGCTGGGGAGTCTGGCTCTGAGTCTCATATCTCCACACAGCCACCACACATCCGACAGTTGCTGCCGGTGGTCCTGAAACCATTCCTTCCGGTAGCCTTCTGCGGAGGTGCGGATGGTCTTAACACAGTAATTAGGTGGGAATGTACCTAAATCTTTACCCTTAGCATCATCATGTTCAAAGCAGGTAAAATTTCCTGGTACCGGTTTAGAGGCCAAAGGTAAATTTCGTAATCCGGTAACAGGGAACTTCTTAACAAAATCAGAACATTCCTTCTCAGTGATGTTATCTTTATACATTCTAATTAGGCAGGACATATTAGTTTCTTCTTCTAACAAAGGAACTGTGGCAAGTAGGGGGCGGGGATTGGCACATGAAACACAGTCTCCCTGTCCCTTACTTTTAGTGGTCCATCTCACCCATTCAATCCATTCATTTTTGTCAGAGTAACCAGTTTCAATGCTTAATCTGTCTTCTGATTGCATCACTACTCCTGTCACCTCATTATCCAGTCGATTCCTAACTTTGGGGAATGAATTGTCTATGGTATTGACATGGACTCTTGGGGAGGGTTTTACCTGTAATATGAGGTTGGCCCAGGGGTCTGTTCCTGACACAGTTATTCCCAACCTATATTCCCCACTATCTCTGACCTGTGGGTTCCTTATTGTGAAAATGATATTCCCTTGGCCTTTTGCTATAGAGATTCTTTGATAGGTGCCTATGTCCTCTAGGGGAATTCTAGCTGATTGGGTCTCCCATTTATGAGGGTCTGTTGTCCACCATATATTCTCCCAGTAACCACAGGGCTTATTCCTCCCACACATGTACACATTATAAGGTCCAATATCATAAGTAACTTTAGTCGGGTCAAACACCTGGTTTTTAGTCAGAGTAAACACTATGGTCTGATTTACATCCTCAGTAGTCAAGACTGGTGTTTCCTGTAACCCCCATCCCTTATCTTGTACAAAGGACATTCTTCTCATCCTTCTCTTAGTGCGGGTTAGACTTCGTTTCTTTCTGACACTAGAATGTTGTGTACTATGGTTTTGTGTGTGCACTGGTTCTGCATTATCTGGGTCACTAGCTTGTATGGAGGTATTACATATACTCTTAATCACTCCATAATCATCTGGGTGATAAATACAGTTAGTTATTGTCCATACTGGGAGGAACACAGTCAGGGCTGCTAGTATGAGGAAGCAAAATGTCTGCCCAGAGTTCTGTGAGAGCATCAGAAAGGTCATCTTCTTCAAAGACTTTTACACCGGCTTCACTTCCTTTTTCTTCTTCTGTATCTGTGTCTTTGCCTTTGTCTTGCTTCTTAGGGGCTTGGTTCACCCTTTTTACACGGCTGGCATGGATCCAGGCCTTGGAATCCTCAGTCAGGACAGCGGTCCTGGTGACAGCGATCACAGAAGTGGGGGGCCCAAAGGGATACTCTTGCTTCCGATTCCTATGGAGGGCTTGTATCACCACACGGTCCCCGACTTGGAAAGAGTGAGTTGGTTCCTGTGAAGAAAGAGGAAAGGTGCGAGCAACATTTCTTTCAACCTTGTCCAAAGTTTCAATAAGTTTTCTCACATATTCCTCCTGAATCAATTCCAAATCCCCTCTTTCTACCATGAGTGGCTGTCTAGCCCAGGGAGTGGGAAAGGGCCTACCCATTAGAACCTCAAAGGGGGAGTAACCTGTCTTTTTAGAAGGAGTCATCCTTACCTCTGCCAAGACTGCAGGCAGTATTTTCTTCCAGTTTGCAAAGGTACCTCCAGTAGCCTTCCTAATTTTATCCTTGAGGGTCCTATTCATCCTTTCCACTATACCTGAGCTCTGAGGGTGGTAAGGAATGTGAAACTTCCACTCAATTTTGAGTGTTTTCACCAAATCCTGACATACCTTGGCCACAAATGCTGGACCGTTGTCAGAATTAATCTGGAGTGGACATCCCCACCTGGGAATAATTTCCCGTGTAAGGATCCTCACTACAGTTTGGGCATCTTCTTTTGTGGTTACAAAGCTTTCTACCCAGCGGCTAAACATGTCCACAATTACCAAAAGATATTCTTGTCTTTTTCCTTCCTTTGGCATGTGTGTAAAGTCTACCTGTAGGTGAGTAAAAGGTGTTGATGGGTATGTCAGGTGTTCATGTCTTGCCTTGTGAGGATTGTTTGGGTTATTCCTTATGCATGTAATGCATCTAGACACATATGATTTTACCAAAGAGGGAAGGCCAGGAATGAAAAAATCATTATCCAGCAGTTCACATGTAACCTGCCATCCCCTGTGACCTACTCCATGATACTGTGAGATGAACAGAGGTGCACTGGCCTTTGGAATGCATGGTCTCCCCTCTGTGACACAAAGTCCAGTTTGTGGATCTTTTGTCACACCAGCTGCATTCCACTGCTCAATATCTTCTGAGGTAGCATATGTCTGTAAATCCTGCAATGTTTGATCCAACAGTGGCATTTCAGGGGTGAGCATTGGCATTTGGATCATGGCAGGCTGGGTAAGGGCCGCCTCTTTTGCTACTTTGTCAGCTAAAGCATTTCCCTTTGCAATATCAGTTTGTTCATTTGTGTGTGCCCTACAGTGTAGGATAGCAAGGGATCTTGGCAGTTGTATGGCTTTGAGTAAAGCCTTCACCAGAGATGAATGTGAGATGGATTTTCCATCTGCTGCAATAAATCCTCTCTTTTCCCAAATTATTCCAAAATCGTGGCACACGCCAAACGCATATCTGGAATCTGTGTAAATATTTACATCCTGACCCTCAAAAAGCTGACATGCTCTTGTAAGGGCTATCAGTTCAGTGGCCTGAGCTGACTGGTATGGGATGGGTTTTGCTTCAAGTACTTTATCTGGCAACTGCACCACCGCATATCCTGCATGGTAAACAGTGTCAGTGGGTCTCGAGCAAGAGCCATCTACAAAAACATTCTGTGCCTCTGGAAGAGCCACAGAAGACATATCCTGTCTTGGGGAGGTGTCCTGATGAATCAATTCCAGGCAATCATGCTGTGGAACAACTTCATCCTGCTCTCCCTTTAAGCCTAATAAGGCATTTAAAATTGGAGCTGGACCTGAAGTGGGAGAGGTATATTTTATTCTCAACTTAGGGTTTGACAACAGTATAACCTCATATCCACTAAGTCTCTGGGCTGACATGTGTTGGGTATGTATATTCTTGAGTAGAATAGACACATTGTGGGTGGTATGTAAGGTGGTCTCATGTCCCAGAGTGAGTGACGTAGCCATTTGGACCACCATAGCGCTTGATGCTAGTGCTCTGAGACACGCAGGCATGCCTTGGACCTGTACTGGAACCATTTTTGAGAAAAAAGCAACAGGGCGGAGTTTTCCTCCATGCTCCTGGGCCAGGACCCCTGCCATAGTTTTACAATTTTCCCTAGCATACAGATGAAACATTTGATTATATGCGGGCAGACCAAGACCAGGGGCTATTACCCTAGCATTTTTCAGATACACAAAAGCATTGCACATATCATCTGACCATTTCACAAGATCTGACATTTCTGAACCTGTGGCTTGTCTCAAAATGTTGTCATAGTAGGAACAGTCAGGTATCCATTGGCGGCAGTAACCAATCATACCAAGAAAGGTGAGCATGTCTTTCTTGGTCAATGGGCGGGGCAGACCCATAAGAGCCGCAGCTCTTTTGTGGCTGACTTTCCTTTCACCTTTTGTGAGAACAAAACCAAGGTATTCAACAGTTTTCTGACACCATTGTAGCTTTTTCTTAGACACTTTATGACCACATTCACATAACCAGTTCATGAGATCTACACTATCCCCTTGGCTGGCTGCCCGATTAACACTACAGAGAAGCAAATCATCTGCGTATTGAACCAAAACTGAACCATGGCAAGGAGTCCATGGCTTTAAGGTAGCCTGGAGGACAACAGAGTAGACCACAGGCGAATCTACATACCCTTGCGGTAATTTACACCAAGTAAGGGTCTTTCTCCTGTAATGAAACGCA
This sequence comes from Staurois parvus, assembly GCF_062004578.1. NCBI lineage: Eukaryota > Metazoa > Chordata > Amphibia > Anura > Ranidae > Staurois > Staurois parvus. The sequence goes on from NW_028317912.1 coordinate 5,515,843, forward strand.
AAAATTGGGCGTGTCTCCTTGGCAACAGGGATTGAAAAAAATGCATTTGTCAGATCAATCACTGTGAAAAACTCAGCATCAGCTGGGATGGAGGAAATGAGTGTTGGTACATCAGGCACTATTGGGGCAATGGGAATCACAAGATCATTAATGGCCCTCAGGTCCTGCACAAATCTGTAAGAGCCGTCCGGCTTCTTAACTGGATTTATTGGGCTGTTGTATGGTGAAATCACCTCTTCAAGGACTCCTTCCTTGAGAAAGTGTTCCACCATGGGCGCTATTCCTTCCTCCTTTTCTTTTGACAAAGGGTATTGTTTGTGAAACACAGGTTGAGCCCATGGTTTCAGTGTGGCCTTATATGGAGTGCAGGAAATGAATCCCACATCCAAGGCACTTTTTGCCCAAACTTTGTCATTAATTGTTCCAGCAGGAAATGAGGGGTCTTCTTTAGTAATCATTGTCATGGCAGGGATGATTGGCATTTTGGCAGAATGAGCCACTATACCACCTCTCCTTGTGGATTTCAAGTTGATGTTCAACTCTCCCATGAGGTCTCTCCCTAACAAATTAACTGGACAATTGGGTATGATTCTGAATGAGTGATCTAGCAGAGTGATTCCCTGTATGGGGTCAAAAATTGGAAGAGGCGGTGTTTTATAAGTCTTGGTCAGTATCCCATTTATTCCCATGGAAGGTTCAGCATTCATTACCTCTCCCTTATAATAATCCTCACTCAGACTCGAACGAGTCGCGCCTGAGTCCAACAAGAATGGGGTTAATTTGCCCTGTATATGCAAGGATACAAGGGGTTGTTCCTTATAAGAGTGAGAGACAAGCGGGAATGCTGGGATACCACCTTCTGGGCACCTTCATTTATTTTGTGATTGTGTCTGCCAAGAGATAGGAAACCTCACATTCTGCTGTGGGAGGTCCCTTTGTGGTTGGCCTGGGGAGGGGCTATGCTGGGCGTGGTCCTGAGTTTCATATGGACATTGATTTCTCCAATGATCCTCAGCCCCACAGTTAAAACAACCCGTGTCCCGTCCCCTATTATTCCTCCCTCTTCCCCTAAACCGGCCTCTGCCTCGGTTATTGAAACCCCCCCTTCTCTTGTACGGTGGGTTTGTGTGGGGAAAGGGATCTTCCTGAAAATGAGTGGCCACCGCCTTGGGTATCTCTAGACATCCGGCAGCATCTTTCTCAGTCAATTTCAATTGAAATTGTTCTCTGGTACAAGTGGGCCATTCAGAAATCATCTGTTTTACAGTTAACATGACACTGGGTTTTAGATTGGACAGGAAAGTCTGAATCAGTAGACTATGCATGGTGTCTTGCAATGTCAGTCCTGCCTCTTGTGTCCATGTCTCATTAAATCTTTTCCAAAAATCTAACACAGTTTCTCCTGACTTTTGCTTGCAGGCTACTGCGGTAGGAAGGGAGGATCTAGATTGGAAAGCTCGTTCCATTTCTTCTGAGACCTCTCTCCACATATTGTCCCTACCATCTTCTGTGTTTAATTTATAATTTGTGGCAGTAATGTTGCCTGCTTCTAGGATGGATATGGTCCCAACATTACCCCAATTCCAGGGGGAAGTTTGTCCCAATATTCCATCGAGGATAAGGCGCATATCCTCTTGTGTGTAATTTCTACCTTTACATGCTTTCTTCAAATAGCTCACAGTAGCCGTTGAAGAAACAGTGGGTCTTGGACAATGTTTGACAATCCTATTTATGTCTTCTATCTCAATGGGTTTCTTTAATAGATTGTCTCCTATTGTCATGAAGGGCATCTGTTGTGTATTGGAATCAATACCATATTGGGTATTATGGCGTGTGTGTGATGGACTTAGCATGTCCACTATACCTAGACTATTAGCTGCTCTGAACAGCAGAGAGCCTGAACTAGCGGATTCATCAACAAGTGAGTCATCTGCTTCAGTAGTTGAAGAAACAGCTATTCCCCATGTCGCTCCCTGTGTGGTAGGACTTTGAACCACACCCTGGGAGGGCGCGGGAGTTTGAACTGTACTAGGCTGTGTGGTAGAAATGTGAACAGCACTAGGTATTTGAGGGGTCTGTGGAAGTGTTGGTGCTGGAGGTGCAGTGGGGTGTTGGACTGCATAATGTCCGGCTAAAAAATCAATATCTTCTTCAGTAAGAGATGGATAAAGTTTTGTGGGCTGTGGGACAGATGGGACATATGGGGGAGGGAATGGCATGAGAGGGTGTGTGGGTCTGTCTATTTCTGACTCTAATGCATGTATTTTAGTGGCATCTACATTTCTAGCTTTGGCTTTATTTTGTTTCCCAGTTTGTCTATGAAACCAGAGAGGGGCAAATTCTAACCAATTTTGTCCACCTTTGGTCATGTATTTCTGATCCCACACAGGATCTCCCTTATACCATGGGAAAGCCTGTTTATCCCCCAGACAGAGACCCCTAATCATATCCATATGAAAAATATCATTGCTCCCATCACGGGGGAACGGGTCAACACTTCCCATGAATTCACTCCAGTCTGCTAATTTATCCACCCAGGGGTTAACTAGATAGTAATCTGTCCCACAGATACGGGCTACATAATCTTTACATGTCTCACCAACATTTGGGGGAGGGAGTTTATCCTTACTTTGACCACTTCCCATTTTTACACTTACAAAGGTCTGTGTTACAAATCTGTCCTATAGGCTGTCCCAAAAAACAGGGGTCAACTTCCAAATGACAATTTACTTTATAAAAATGTCTGGACTTAAGATATTTATTGGGTCTTTCTCTAGTGGTTGACCAAAAGTGGAGATTATAACCTGGATATACAATACTTCTGATAATATCCTGACTCTGACTAACTCCCACTTTTCTAACAATAAGCCTACAACACAATTTGAACAAGACATTTACATAGGCACCCAACTCCGTGTCACCATGCTATCACCTTCTCTAGGTCATCAGCCAATAAGGCCTAGCTAAAGGGGTGGTGCGTCTTACAACGGAAGTTGACAATACCTTCAGTGACCTCTGGCCCATACACTTACCAACTGGGCACTTGTGTCACACAAACAAATTATCTTATACTTCTATGCGATAGGAAGAAAAGCAAAGAGTTGCAGGACAGAATTGATCAGCCCCGGACTTTTCCTGGTTTCTTCTCAGAGAAACTCTTTTCAGCCCCTTCTCATAAGAGACTGTGCAGTTCCCAAAACTGCTCCTGGTCTTTTCCAAAAGACCTTGTGCTCCCCACAGCACTTTGCGCCTGGCCACTGGCGTCTTAAGACGCGAAGCCCAGTGCTACCTAAGGGCATGAGATTTTAATCAGAGCCCTTCCGGCAAGACAGACTAATTGACAGAATGACAAAAAATCTTACCTACCGAAAAGGATGATTATCTCATCCCGGACACGAGCCCCCAATTGAAAGGAATTGGCTCCTCTCGTTCCTTCCTGTAGCTACCGACTCCCATCAGTCCCCTGGCCCTGATCAATGTCTGTCCGCAGGCCTGGAGTCCCCTTTGAGATACAGGAAATTGCACACAGACACAAGGTGATATCTCAGAAGGAACTGAATTTATTCTTCCGTGTTCAAACTTATATATGAAACTTAAAACAATACATGGAAATATAAGAACCAATCAATTGACAGGTATGCATTGACCAATCAGAATATTATATACGTCAGTAATGCCCAATCATTTAGCATTTATGTTAATTATTATTATATGCGTCAAACATTAATATAGAAAGTAGACAACTTCCCTTTTAGCGCTGGCTATAGTTTATTAATACTCTTGCAACAGGAAAAAGCCCACCGCAGACTTTCAGTCTTGTGCTCGGTAGAGGAAAAAAGGAAGTTACATCTGAAGGGAAAAGAGGAACCTCAGACTCTTATCGAAAGTAAGAAACAGTCTTAAAACACAAATTCATCTTTAAGTACTGACATAAATCTCAAAATGGATTCTTATCTTAAAATGGCAGATCTCAGGTCAAGAGACAATATGGCGGTATGGTAATGCTGAAAGGCTAATTCCTTCAATTGGTGTCAGTGGGAAGAATAGTGCCCCATCCTTGGTGTCAGTGGGAAGAATAGTGCCCCTTCATTGGTGTCAGTGGGAGGAATAGTGCCCCATCATTGGTGTCAGTGGGAAGAATAGTGCCCCATCATTGCTGTCAGTGGGAAGAATAGTGCCCCATCATTGCTGTCAGTGGGAGGAATAGTGCCCCATCATTGGTGTCAGTGGGAAGAATAGTGCCCCATCATTGGTGTCAGTGGGAGGTATAGTGCCGAAGCCCAAACAAAATGCAAAATTTGGTGTAGTAAAATACGGAGTGTATGAGGTGGAACCCGAACAGGGAACACTTGAAAAGGATACAATAATTTCGGAAGGTAGGTCATTTTAATCGCATGAGCCCTACTGAACCATGATAAGGTCATGGATTGCCAAGAAGAGATCAACTTGATAAGCTGAGAAAGTAGGGGAGGAATATTTGCCGGGTATAACAAATCATAAGAAGGTGTAAGTTTAACTTCCCAATAAGGAAGAGCGGAGGTCCATTGAAACGGAAATTGGGATTGAAGATGCGCCACAGCCCATTGAAGAAGGGAAATATTCATAGCCATTGACTTCATAGGATTCACATGTAAACCCGAGAGATGAGCAAAATAAGTAAGAAGCGAAAGGAGATTAGGGAGAGAAACAAATGTTGAAGAGAGATACATCAGGATATCGTCCGCAAAAGGCACAATCGTATGATGTACCCACACCAACACAAGACCCGAAATGTCCGCATGAAGCCGAATACAAACAGTTAGGGGATCTAGGGCCATGATAAAAAGAAGAGGAGACAAGGGACAACCCTGAGGCGTACCACCCCTAATTTGAAACCGAGAGGATTCAACCCCATGATAGCGAACTGTAGCGAACGGAGTACTATAAAGTCTATAAATCCACCGAAGAAAATAAACTTCTACACCCCATCTCCGCAAGGCAATCTGCAAATAATTGCAAGAAAGAGTGTCAAAGGCTTTAGTCATGTCCAAGGACAAAAACATAAGATCACGGGATCGAATCCGAGCGAAGTGACTGATTAAAACAGAGCAGCGGATATTATCAGCCGCCTGGCATCCAGGTACGAAACGTACTTGATCTTTATCAGTCAAAGTAGGGATTAACGCATTCAGTCTAGTGGCCAGAGTTTTAGTCAAACTTTTGAGGTTCACAAAGAAATAGGCCGATCATTTGACCAAGATTGCTGAACGAGCATTATTTCTATATTGGCAACACTGAGGACTGATCAGAGGAGAAGAATGACCAAGGCAGTCCTATGACAGCAGACCTAACAGCATGAGGACCCAAAGAGAAAGCCGCCACCCTACCTGGACACCTGATCAACATCCGTGGGTCAGCAGAGAAATCTCCAGAGTCGTGTCGTGGCCAGAGAGTATACCCCTGTAAACATTAGATCAGAGAAATGTTGCCGGCATGAAATGGAAGGAATAAACGTGTAGCATTAAAAATGCTGATAACATACAAAGCCACTTTAAAATAGTTTGTACAGATTACTGTCTGCATCTTTTTTTCTATTATAGAGATATAACTATATTCTTCTGGTCTGTCTATATGAAATCTAGGAGTCTTTTAGTTGAATCCCATGGTCAAAAATGAAACTGCCCAGAGACAATAGATTCTTTCTCCAGTTTTGACATTTTTAACCAAAAGATGACAAGCCTGCCCACCACGACAAGGTAGACTCTTTCAGGGCAGGACCTACACTGAACTACACTACGCTAACCTACTGGATGCTAGTCATCACCCTATACCTCCAAGAGCAGAGCGTCTACTCTCCGCCTAAAAAAACTTCTGCTAATACACTATTACGAGCATTATTTCTTGTACTAAAAGTTTTATTGAACAGAGTGAAAGAAACATACAAATCATGACAAATCATATGATAGAAAGCAGCACCAGACAACAGAGGACAAGGAAACACCACACAGAAACACAGGAATAGACATATAAGGCCCACACAGGGATCCAGATGACACATTATAAGACAGGGGGCTACGAAGCCCACAATCACGTTATAAAATACATAAGATACCTTCGAGAAAAGCATCAAAAACACAGAGAGAGCCTCGTCCTCTTGAAGAAATATTTTCCTTGAGAATCATAGAACTATCAGATAACAACAACAAATGACAAGCAATTGCTCTATTTGGAACAAACCATGTGGAAGAAGGAAGAAAGAAAAAAAGTGAGAGAAAATCCAAAGAGGACCAAGGATTCAGGAACCCCAGACCCCTCCCCCCCCCCACTCCAGAAAAGACAGGAAAAAAAACGGAGGAAAAGAACAAAGGGAAGAAAGAAACAGACCAGCAAAAGAAAAGAAGTTTGTCTGACGGGAGGGCCGAGAGACATGACCCCCACATAGGGGGATTGAAGGGGAAAATCCCAACACATCAAAGATTAGTAAGCTTCGTGGTAAAACGAGAAATTGGGTGGTAGTCCACCCAAGGTTGCCAAGCTGAAAGAAACCTATCATGATTATGCTCCAAAACTGCCATCAATTTTTCATTAATAAAGACGCCTTGGATCCTAGACCTGACCTCCTCAAATTGTAAAGTGGGGGACTTCCAAGAGCTGGCAATAGTCTGCTTAGTGGCCATAAACAAAACAAAAGTTGACAAGCGAGAGGGTCAACGAGGTAGGCCATGGAGTGGCTTAAAAAGCAACGCTTCAATAGGGTCTTTTTTTAGATTAATAGACGTAACTGAATATATGAGATTGTAAACCCTAGTCCATAATCGGTGGGCCACTGGACAGGTCCACCAAATATGGAGCATCGTACCCTCTAGAGAACAGCCATGAAAACACTGCGAATCATGATCTGGTATAAATTTAGCTAATCGAGATGGGGTAAAATACCATCCCAAGATCACCTTAAAGGAATTCTCTAACGCCGGTATATTGCGAGAGCATCGAGAAACCGCTTGTCACATAGGCCCCCAATCCTCAGCAGATTTCCATCTGAAGCTCCACAATCCATTGTACGCAATTGGTAGGTAAAGGTTCAGCCATATGATTCTGGATTGATAAATAAACATGAGAGAGGGCACCTTTAGTGGAAGTCGACGCCTTACAAAGCAATTCAAAACCAGATAAAGTTCGGGGGGAATCCCGTCTGCGAATCAAGGGTGCAACAAAATGACATATTTCCAAATATGGAAATATCGTTGAGGGAGGAATAGCATGACTCTCGAAGTCGCGCGAATGTACGCAGACCCCGACCAATGAGTGATCAGATGTAAAGCAATGGATTATTTACCAAAGAAATGCCATCTCATCAGAATTCCCCGGGGGGGAAAAAGCGGACAGTTGAATAACTGTAGAAGAGGTAAATGTGGGGAGAGTAGTCCCGCCGAATACTTACATGAGTCCCAGATTTTCAAAGAATGAGCCATAACAGGTTTCAATGGTTTAGGCCAGGGGTCCTCAAACTTTTTAAACTGGGGGCCAGTTCACTGTCCCTCAGACCGTTGGAGTGCCGGACTATAGTTTAAAAAAAAAACTATGAACAAATGCGGACACAGTACAGGAGATGACCAGAGACTGCGGACATAGTACAGGAGATGACAAGAGACTGCGGACACAGTACAGGAGATGACCAGAGACTGCGGACATAGTACAGGAGATGACCAGAGACTGCGGACATAGTACAGGAGATGGCCAGAGACTGCGAACACAGTACAGGAGATGACCAGAGACTGCGGACACAGTACAGGAGATGACCAGAGACTGCGGACACAGTACAGGAGATGGCCAGAGACTGCGGACACAATACAGGAGATGTCCAGAGACTGCGGACATAGTACAGGAGATGACCAGAGACTGCGGACACAGTACATGGGATGACCAGAGACTGCGGACACAGTAAAGGGGATGACCAGAGAGTGAGAGGAATAGTGCCCCATCATTGGTATCAGTGGGAAGAATAGTGCTCCATCATTGGTGTCAGAGTGAAGAATAGTGCCCCATCATTGGTGTCAGTGGGAGGAATAGTGCCCCATCATTGGGGTCAGTGGGAAGAATAGTGCCCCATCATTGGTTTCAGTGGGAGGAATAGTGTCCCATCATTGGTTTCAGTGGGAAGAATAGTGCCCCATCATTGGTGTCAGTGGGAAGATTAGTGCCCCATCATAGGTGTCAGTGGGAAGAATAGTGCCCCATCATTGGTGTCAGTGGGAAGAATAGTGCCCCATCATTGGTGTCAGTGGGAAGAATAGTGTCCCATCATTGGGGTCAGTGGGAAGAATAGTGCCCCATCATTGGTGTCAGTGGGAAGAATAGTGCCCCATCATTGGTGTCAATAGGAAGAATAGTGCCCCATCATTGGTGTCAATGGGAAGAATAGTGCCCCATCATTGGTGTCAGTGGGAGGAATAGTGCCCCATCATTGGTGTCAGTGGGAAGAATAGTGCCCCATCATTGGTGTCAGTGGGAAGAATAGTGCCCCATCATTGGTGTAAGTGGGAGGAATAGAGACCAATCATTGATGTAAGTGGGAAGAATAGTGCCCCATCATTAGTGTCAGTAGGAGGAATAGTGCCCCATCATTGGTATCAGTGGGAAGAATAGTGCCCTATCATTGGTGTCAGAGTGAGGAATAATGCCCCATCATTGGTGTCAGTGGGAAGAATAGTGCCCCTTCATTAGTGTCAGTGGGAGGAATAGTGCCCCATCATTGGTATCAGTGGGAAGAATAGTGCCCCATCATTGGTGTCAGTGGGAGGAATAGTGCCCCATCATTGGAGTCAGTGGGAGGAATAGTGCCCCATCATTGGTATCAGTGTGAAGAATAGTGCCCCATCATTGGTGTCAATGGGAAGAATAGTGCCCCATCATTGGTGTCAGTGGGAGGAATAGTGCCCCATCATTGGTGTCAGTGGGAAGATTAGTGCCCCATCATTGGTATCAGTGGGAGGAATAGTGCCCCATCATTGGTGTCAGAGTGAGGAATAATGCCCCATCATTGGTATCAGTGGGAAGAATAGTGCCCCATCATTGGTGTCAGAGTGAGGAATAATGCCCCATCATTGGTATCAGTGGGAAGAATAGTGCCCCATGATTGGTGTCAGAGTGAGGAATAATGCCCCATTTTGGTGTCAGTGGGAAGAATAGTGCCCCATCATAGGTGTCAGTGGGAAGAATAGTGCCCTATCATTGGTGTCAGAGTGAGGAATAATGCCCCATCATTGGTGTCAGTGGGAAGAATAGTGCCCCTTCATTAGTGTCAGTGGGAGGAATAGTGCCCCATCATTGGTGTCAGTGGGAGGAATAGTGCCCCATCATTGGTATCAGTGTGAAGAATAGTGCCCCATCATTGGTGTCAATGGGAAGAATAGTGCCCCATCATTGGTGTCAGTGGGAGGAATAGTGTCCTGTCATTGGTGTCAATGGGAGGAATTGTGCCCCATCATTAGTGTCAGTGAGAGGAATATTGCCCCATCATTGGTATCATTGGGAAGAATAGTGCCCCATCATTGGTGTCAGTGGGAGGAATAGTGTCCTGTCATTGGTGTCAATGGGAGGAATTGTGCCCCATCATTGGTGTCAGTGGGAAGAATAGTGCCCCATCATTGGAGTCAGTGGGAAGAATAGTACCCCATCATTGGTGTCAGTGGAAAGAATAGTGGCCCATCATTGGTGTGTGAGCGATAGTGACCCATCATTGGTGTCAGTGAGAAGAATAGTGCCCCATCATTAGTGTCAGTGAGAGGAATAGTGCCCCATCATTGGTATCAGTGGGAAGAATAGTGTCCCATCATTGGTGTCAGAGTGAGGAATAATGCCCCATCTTTGGTGTCAGTGGGAAGAATAGTGTCCCATCATTGGTGTCAGTGGGAGGACTAGTGCCCCATCATTGGTTTCAGTGGGAAGAATAGTGCCCCATCATTGGTGTCAGTGGGAAGAATAGTGCCCCATCATTGGTGTCAGTGGGAAGAATAGTGCCCCTTCATTGGTGTCAGTGGGAGGAATAGTGCCCCATCATTGGTGTCAGTGGGAAGAATATTGCCCCATCATTGGTGTCCGTGGGAAGAATAGTGCCCCATCATTGGTGTCAGTGGGAGGTATAGTGCCGAAGCCCAAACAAAATGCAAAATTTGGTGTAGTAAAATACGGAGTGTATGAGGTGGAACCCGAACAGGGAACACTTGAAAAGGATACAATAATTTCGGAAGGTAGGTCATTTTAATCGCATGAGCCCTACTGAACCATGATAAGGTCATGGATTGCCAAGAAGAGATCAACTTGGTTAGCTGAGAAAGTAGGGGAGGAATATTTGCCGGGTATAACAAATCATAAGAAGGTGTAAGTTTAACTTCCCAATAAGGAAGAGCGGAGGTCCATTGAAATGGAAATTGGGATTGAAGATGCGCCACAGCCCATTGAAGAAGGGAAATATTCATAGCCATTGACTTCATAGGATTCACATGTAAACCCGAGAGATGAGCAAAATAAGTAAGAAGCGAAAGGAGATTAGGGAGAGAAACAAATGTTGAAGAGAGATACATCAGGATATCGTCCGCAAAAGGCACAATCGTATGATGTACCCACACCAACACAAGACCCGAAATGTCCGCATGAGGCCGAATACGAACAGTTAGGGGATCTAGGGCCATGATAAAAAGAAGAGGAGACAAGGGACAACCCTGAGGCATACCACCCGTAATTTGAAACCGAGAGGATTCAACCCCATGATAGCGAACTGTAGCGAACGGAGTACTATAAAGTCTATAAATCCACCGAAGAAAATAAACTTCTACACCCCATCTCCGCAAGCAAATCTGCAAATAATTCCAAGAAAGAGTGTCAAAGGCTTTAGTCATGTCCAAGGACAAAAACATAAGATCACGGGATCGCATCCGAGCGAAGTGACTGATTAAAACAGAGCAGCGGATATTATCAGCCGCCTGGCATCCAGGTACGAAACGTACTTGATCTTTATCAGTCAAAGTAGGGATTAACGCATTCAGTCTAGTGGCCAGAGTTTTAGTCAAACTTTTGAGGTTCACAAAGAAATAGGCCGATCATTTGACCAAGATTACTGAACGAGCATTATTTCTATATTGGCAACACTGAGGACTGATCAGAGAAGAATGACCAAGGCAGTCCTATGACAGCAGACCTAACAGCATGAGGACCCAAAGAGAAAGCCGCCACCCTACCTGGACACCTGATCAACATCCGTGGGTCAGCAGAGAAATCTCCAGAGTCGTGTCGTGGCCAGAGAGTATACCCCTGTAAACATTAGATCAGAGAAATGTTGCCGGCATGAAATGGAAGGAATAAACGTGTAGCATTAAAAATGCTGATAACATACAAAGCCACTTTAAAATAGTTTGTACAGATTACTGTCTGCATCTTTTTTTCTATTATAGAGATATAACTATATTCTTCTGGTCTGTCTATATGAAATCTAGGAGTCTTTTAGTTGAATCCCATGGTCAAAAATGAAACTGCCCAGAGACAATAGATTCTTTCTCCAGTTTTGACATTTTTAACCAAAAGATGACAAGCCTGCCCACCACGACAAGGTAGACTCTTTCAGGGCAGGACCTACACTGAACTACACTACGCTAACCTACTCGATGCTAGTCATCACCCTATATCTCCAAGAGCAGAGCGTCTACTCTCCGCCTAAAAAAACTTCTGCTAATACACTATTACGAGCATTATTTCTTGTACTAAACGTTTTATTGAACAGAGTGAAAGAAACATACAAATCATGACAAATCATATGATAGAAAGCAGCACCAGACAACAGAGGACAAGGAAACACCACACAGAAACACAGGAATAGACATATAAGGCCCACACAGGGATCCAGATGACACATTATAAGACAGGGGGCTACGAAGCCCACAATCACGTTATAAAATACATAAGATACCTTCGAGAAAAGCATCAAAAACACAGAGAGAGCCCCGTCCTCTTGAAGAAATATTTTCCCTGAGAATCATATAACTATCAGATAACAACAACAAATGACAAGCAATTGGTCTATTTGGAACAAACCATGTGGAAGAAGGAAGAAAGAAAAAAAGTGAGAGAAAATCCAAAGAGGACCAAGGATTCAGGAACCCCAGACCCCCCCCCCCCCCCCCACTCCAGAAAAGACAGGGAAAAAAAAGGAGGAAAAGAACAAAGGGAAGAAAGAAACAGACCAGCAAAAGAAAAGAAGTTTGTCTGACGGGAAGGCCGAGAGACACGACCCCCACATAGGGGGATTGAAAAGGGAAAATCCCAACACATCAAAGATTAGTAAGCTTCGTGTTAAAAGGAGAAATTGGGTGGTAGTCCACCCAAGGTTGCCAAGCTGAAAGAAACCTATCATGATTATGCTCCAAAACTGCCATCAATTTTTCATTAATAAAGACGCCTTGGATCCTAGACCTGACCTCCTCAAATTGTAAAGTGGGGGACTTCCAAGAGCTGGCAATAGTCTGCTTAGTGGCCATAAACAAAACAAAAGTTGACAAGCGAGAGGGTCAACGAGGTAGGCCATGGAGTGGCTTAAAAAGCAACGCTTCAATAGGGTCTTTTTTTAGATTAATAGACGTAACTGAATATATGAGATTGTAAACCCTAGTCCATAATCGGTGGGCCACTGGACAGGTCCACCAAATATGGAGCATCGTACCCTCTAGAGAACAGCCATGAAAACACTGCGAGTCATGATCTGGTATAAATTTAGCTAATCGAGATGGGGTAAAATACCATCCCGAGATCACCTTAAAGGAATTCTCTAACACCGGTATATTGCGAGAGCATCGAGAAACCGCTTGTCACATAGGCCCCCAATCCTCAGCAGATTTCCATCTGAAGCTCCACAATCCATTGTACGCAATTGGTAGGTAAAGGTTCAGCCATATGATTCTGGATTGATAAATAAACATGAGAGAGGGCACCTTTAGTGGAAGTCGACGCCTTACAAAGCGATTCAAAACCAGATAAAGTTCGGGGGGAATCCCGTCTGCGAATCAAGGGTGCAACAAAAATGACATATTTCCAAATCTGGAAATATCTTTGAGGGAGGAATAGCATGACTCTCGAAGTCGCGCGAATGTACGCAGACCCCGACCAATGAGTGATCAGATGTAAAGCAATGGATTATTTACCAAAGAAATGCCATCTCATCAGAATTCCCCGGGGGAAAAAGCGTACAGTTGAATAACTGTAGAAGAGGTAAATATGGGGAGAGTAGTCCCGCCGAATACTTACATGAGTCCCAGATTTTCAAAGAAAGAGCCATAACAGGATTCAATGGTTTAGGCCAGGGGTCCTCAAACTTTTTAAACTGGGGGCCAGTTCACTGTCCCTCAGACCGTTGGAATGCCGGACTATAGTTTAAAAAAAAACTATGAACAAATGCGGACAAAGTACAGGAGATGACCAGAGACTGCGGACATAGTACAGGAGATGACCAGAGACTGCGGACACAGTACAGGAGATGGCCAGAGACTGCGGACACAGTACAGGAGATGGCCAGAGACTGCGGACACAGTACAGGAGATGTCCAGAGACTGAGGACATAGTACAGGAGATGACCAGAGACTCCGGACACAGTACATGGGATGACCAGAGACTGCGGACACAGTAAAGGGGATGACCAGAGAGTGAGAGGAATAGTGCCCCATCATTGGTATCAGTGGGAAGAATAGTGCCCCATCATTGGTGTCAGAGTGAAGAATAGTGCCCCATCATTGATGTCAGTGGGAGGAATAGTGCCCCATCATTGGGGTCAGTGGGAAGAATAGTGCCCCATCATTGGTTTCAGTGGGAGGAATAGTGTCCCATCATTGGTTTCAGTGGGAAGAATAGTGCCCCATCATTGGTGTCAATGGAAAGAATAGTGCCCCATCATTGGTGTCAGTGGGAGGAATAGTGCCCCATCATTGGTGTCAGTGGGAAGATTAGTGCCCCATCATTGGTATCAGTGGGAGGAATAGTGCCCCATCATTGGTGTCAGAGTGAGGAATAATGCCCCATCATTGGTATCAGTGGGAAGAATAGTGCCCCATCATTGGTGTCAGAGTGAGGAATAATGCCCCATCATTGGTATCAGTGGGAAGAATAGTGCCCCATGATTGGTGTCAGAGTGAGGAATAATGCCCCATTTTGGTGTCAGTGGGAAGAATAGTGCCCCATCATAGGTGTCAGTGGGAAGAATAGTGCCCTATCATTGGTGTCAGAGTGAGGAATAATGCCCCATCATTGGTGTCAGTGGGAAGAATAGTGCCCCTTCATTAGTGTCAGTGGGAGGAATAGTGCCCCATCATTGGTGTCAGTGGGAGGAATAGTGCCCCATCATTGGTATCAGTGTGAAGAATAGTGCCCCATCATTGGTGTCAATGGGAAGAATAGTGCCCCATCATTGGTGTCAGTGGGAGGAATAGTGTCCTGTCATTGGTGTCAATGGGAGGAATTGTGCCCCATCATTGAAGTCAGTGGGAAGAATAGTACCCCATCATTGGTGTCAGTGGGAAGAATAGTGGCCCATCATTGGTGTGTGAGCGATAGTGACCCATCATTGGTGTCAGTGAGAAGAATAGTGCCACATCATTAGTGTCAGTGAGAGGAATAGTGCCCCATCATTGGTATCAGTGGGAAGAATAGTGCCCCATCATTGGTGTCAGTGGGAGGAATAGTGTCCTGTCATTGGTGTCAATGGGAGGAATTGTGCCCCATCATTGGTGTCAGTGGGAAGAATAGTGCCCCATCATTGGAGTCAGTGGGAAGAATAGTACCCCATCATTGGTGTCAGTGGAAAGAATAGTGGCCCATCATTGGTGTGTGAGCGATAGTGACCCATCATTGGTGTCAGTGAGAAGAATAGTGCCCCATCATTAGTGTCAGTGAGAGGAATAGTGCCCCATCATTGGTATCAGTGGGAAGAATAGTGTCCCATCATTGGTGTCAGAGTGAGGAATAATGCCCCATCTTTGGTGTCAGTGGGAAGAATAGTGTCCCATCATTGGTGTCAGTGGGAGGACTAGTGCCCCATCATTGGTTTCAGTGGGAAGAATAGTGCCCCATCATTGGTGTCAGTGGGAAGAATAGTGCCCCATCATTGGTGTCAGTGGGAAGAATAGTGCCCCTTCATTGGTGTCAGTGGGAGGAATAGTGCCCCATCATTGGTGTCAGTGGGAAGAATATTGCCCCATCATTGGTGTCCGTGGGAAGAATAGTGCCCCATCATTGGTGTCAGTGGGAGGTATAGTGCCGAAGCCCAAACAAAATGCAAAATTTGGTGTAGTAAAATACGGAGTGTATGAGGTGGAACCCGAACAGGGAACACTTGAAAAGGATACAATAATTTCGGAAGGTAGGTCATTTTAATCGCATGAGCCCTACTGAACCATGATAAGGTCATGGATTGCCAAGAAGAGATCAACTTGGTTAGCTGAGAAAGTAGGGGAGGAATATTTGCCGGGTATAACAAATCATAAGAAGGTGTAAGTTTAACTTCCCAATAAGGAAGAGCGGAGGTCCATTGAAATGGAAATTGGGATTGAAGATGCGCCACAGACCATTGAAGAAGGGAAATATTCATAGCCATTGACTTCATAGGATTCACATGTAAACCCGAGAGATGAGCAAAATAAGTAAGAAGCGAAAGGAGATTAGGGAGAGAAACAAATGTTGAAGAGAGATACATCAGGATATCGTCCGCAAAAGGCACAATCGTATGATGTATCCACACCAACACAAGACCCGAAATGTCCGCATGAGGCCGAATACGAACAGTTAGGGGATCTAGGGCCATGATAAAAAGAAGAGGAGACAAGGGACAACCCTGAGGCATACCACCCGTAATTTGAAACCGAGAGGATTCAACCCCATGATAGCGAACTGTAGCGAACGGAGTACTATAAAGTCTATAAATCCACCGAAGAAAATAAACTTCTACACCCCATCTCCGCAAGCAAATCTGCAAATAATTCCAAGAAAGAGTGTCAAAGGCTTTAGTCATGTCCAAGGACAAAAACATAAGATCACGGGATCGCATCCGAGCGAAGTGACTGATTAAAACAGAGCAGCGGATATTATCAGCCGCCTGGCATCCAGGTACGAAACGTACTTGATCTTTATCAGTCAAAGTAGGGATTAACGCATTCAGTCTAGTGGCCAGAGTCTTAGTCAAACTTTTGAGGTTCACAAAGAAATAGGCCGATCATTTGACCAAGATTACTGAACGAGCATTATTTCTATATTGGCAACACTGAGGACTGATCAGAGAAGAATGACCAAGGCAGTCCTATGACAGCAGACCTAACAGCATGAGGACCCAAAGAGAAAGCCGCCACCCTACCTGGACACCTGATCAACATCCGTGGGTCAGCAGAGAAATCTCCAGAGTCGTGTCGTGGCCAGAGAGTATACCCCTGTAAACATTAGATCAGAGAAATGTTGCCGGCATGAAATGGAAGGAATAAACGTGTAGCATTAAAAATGCTGATAACATACAAAGCCACTTTAAAATAGTTTGTACAGATTACTGTCTGCATCTTTTTTTCTATTATAGAGATATAACTATATTCTTCTGGTCTGTCTATATGAAATCTAGGAGTCTTTTAGTTGAATCCCATGGTCAAAAATGAAACTGCCCAGAGACAATAGATTCTTTCTCCAGTTTTGACATTTTTAACCAAAAGATGACAAGCCTGCCCACCACGACAAGGTAGACTCTTTCAGGGCAGGACCTACACTGAACTACACTACGCTAACCTACTCGATGCTAGTCATCACCCTATATCTCCAAGAGCAGAGCGTCTACTCTCCGCCTAAAAAAACTTCTGCTAATACACTATTACGAGCATTATTTCTTGTACTAAACGTTTTATTGAACAGAGTGAAAGAAACATACAAATCATGACAAATCATATGATAGAAAGCAGCACCAGACAACAGAGGACAAGGAAACACCACACAGAAACACAGGAATAGACATATAAGGCCCACACAGGGATCCAGATGACACATTATAAGACAGGGGGCTACGAAGCCCACAATCACGTTATAAAATACATAAGATACCTTCGAGAAAAGCATCAAAAACACAGAGAGAGCCCCGTCCTCTTGAAGAAATATTTTCCCTGAGAATCATATAACTATCAGATAACAACAACAAATGACAAGCAATTGGTCTATTTGGAACAAACCATGTGGAAGAAGGAAGAAAGAAAAAAAGTGAGAGAAAATCCAAAGAGGACCAAGGATTCAGGAACCCCAGACCCCCCCCCCCCCCCACTCCAGAAAAGACAGGGAAAAAAAAGGAGGAAAAGAACAAAGGGAAGAAAGAAACAGACCAGCAAAAGAAAAGAAGTTTGTCTGACGGGAAGGCCGAGAGACACGACCCCCACATAGGGGGATTGAAAAGGGAAAATCCCAACACATCAAAGATTAGTAAGCTTCGTGTTAAAAGGAGAAATTGGGTGGTAGTCCACCCAAGGTTGCCAAGCTGAAAGAAACCTATCATGATTATGCTCCAAAACTGCCATCAATTTTTCATTAATAAAGACGCCTTGGATCCTAGACCTGACCTCCTCAAATTGTAAAGTGGGGGACTTCCAAGAGCTGGCAATAGTCTGCTTAGTGGCCATAAACAAAACAAAAGTTGACAAGCGAGAGGGTCAACGAGGTAGGCCATGGAGTGGCTTAAAAAGCAACGCTTCAATAGGGTCTTTTTTTAGATTAATAGACGTAACTGAATATATGAGATTGTAAACCCTAGTCCATAATCGGTGGGCCACTGGACAGGTCCACCAAATATGGAGCATCGTACCCTCTAGAGAACAGCCATGAAAACACTGCGAGTCATGATCTGGTATAAATTTAGCTAATCGAGATGGGGTAAAATACCATCCCGAGATCACCTTAAAGGAATTCTCTAACACCGGTATATTGCGAGAGCATCGAGAAACCGCTTGTCACATAGGCCCCCAATCCTCAGCAGATTTCCATCTGAAGCTCCACAATCCATTGTACGCAATTGGTAGGTAAAGGTTCAGCCATATGATTCTGGATTGATAAATAAACATGAGAGAGGGCACCTTTAGTGGAAGTCGACGCCTTACAAAGCGATTCAAAACCAGATAAAGTTCGGGGGGAATCCCGTCTGCGAATCAAGGGTGCAACAAAATGACATATTTCCAAATCTGGAAATATCTTTGAGGGAGGAATAGCATGACTCTCGAAGTCGCGCGAATGTACGCAGACCCCGACCAATGAGTGATCAGATGTAAAGCAATGGATTATTTACCAAAGAAATGCCATCTCATCAGAATTCCCCGGGGGAAAAAGCGTACAGTTGAATAACTGTAGAAGAGGTAAATATGGGGAGAGTAGTCCCGCCGAATACTTACATGAGTCCCAGATTTTCAAAGAAAGAGCCATAACAGGATTCAATGGTTTAGGCCAGGGGTCCTCAAACTTTTTAAACTGGGGGCCAGTTCACTGTCCCTCAGACCGTTATAATGCCGGACTATAGTTTAAAAAAAAACTATGAACAAATGCGGACAAAGTACAGGAGATGACCAGAGACTGCGGACATAGTACAGGAGATGACCAGAGACTGCGGACACAGTACAGGAGATGGCCAGAGACTGCGGACACAGTACAGGAGATGGCCAGAGACTGCGGACACAGTACAGGAGATGTCCAGAGACTGAGGACATAGTACAGGAGATGACCAGAGACTCCGGACACAGTACATGGGATGACCAGAGACTGCGGACACAGTAAAGGGGATGACCAGAGAGTGAGAGGAATAGTGCCCCATCATTGGTATCAGTGGGAAGAATAGTGCCCCATCATTGGTGTCAGAGTGAAGAATAGTGCCCCATCATTGATGTCAGTGGGAGGAATAGTGCCCCATCATTGGGGTCAGTGGGAAGAATAGTGCCCCATCATTGGTTTCAGTGGGAGGAATAGTGTCCCATCATTGGTTTCAGTGGGAAGAATAGTGCCCCATCATTGGTGTCAGTGGGAAGATTAGTGCCCCATCATTGTTGTCAGTGGGAAGAATAGTGCCCCATCATAGGTGTCAGTGGGAAGAAAAGTGCCCCACCATTGGTGTCAGTGGGAAGAATAGTGCCCCATCATTGGTGTCAGTGGGAAGAATAGTGCCCCATCATTGGGGTCAGTGGGAAGAATAGTGCCCCATCATTGGTGTCAATAGGAAGAATAGTGCCCCATCATTGGTGTCAATCGGAAGAATAGTGCCCCATCATTGGTGTCAGTGGGAGGAATAGTGCCCCATCATTGGTGTCAGTGGGAAGAATAGTGCCCCATCATTGGTGTCAGTGGCAAGAATAGTGCCCCATCATTGATGTCAGTGGGAAGAATAGTGCCCCATCATTGGTGTAAGTGGGAGGAATAGAGACCAATCATTGATGTAAGTGGGAAGAATAGTGCCCCATCATTAGTGTCAGTGGGAGGAATAGTGCCCCATCATTGGTATCAGTGGGAAGAATAGTGCCCTATCATTGGTGTCAGAGTGAGGAATAATGCCCCATCATTGGTGTCAGTGGGAAGAATAGTGCCCCTTCATTAGTGTCAGTGGGAGGAATAGTGCCCCATCATTGGTATCAGTGGGAAGAATAGTGCCCCATCATTGGTGTCAGTGGGAGGAATATTGCCCCATCATTGGAGTCAGTGGGAGGAATAGTGTCCCATTCTTGGTATCAGTGTGAAGAATAGTGCACCATCATTGGTGTCAATGGGAAGAATAGTGCCCCATCATTGGTGTCAGTGAGAGGAATAGTGCCCCATCATTGATGTCAGTGGGAAGAATAGTGCCCCATCATTGGTGTCAGAGTGAGGAATAATGCCCCATCATTGGTATATGTGGGAAGAATAGTGCCCCTTCATTGGTGTCAGAGTGAGGAATAATGCCCCATCATTGGTATCAGTGGGAAGAATAGTGCCCCATGATTGGTGTCAGAGTGAGGAATAATACCCCATTTTGGTGTCAGTGGGAAGAATAGTGCCCCATCATAGGTGTCAGTGGGAAGAATAGTGCCCTATCATTGGTGTCAGAGTGAGGAATAATGCCCCATCATTGGTGTCAGTGGGAAGAATAGTGCCCCTTCATTAGTGTCAGTGGGAGGAATAGTGCCCCATCATTGGTGTCAGTGGGAGGAATAGTGCCCCATCATTGGTATCAGTGTGAAGAATAGTGCCCCATCATTGGTGTCAGTGGGAAGAATAGTGCCCCTTTATTAGTGTCAGTGGGAGGAATAGTGCCCCATCATTGGTGTCAGTGGGAGGAATAGTGCCCCATCATTGGTATCAGTGTGAAGAATAGTGCCCCATCATTGGTGTCAGTGGGAGGAATAGTGTCCTGTCATTGGTGTCAATGGGAGGAATTGTGCTCCATCATTGGAGTCAGTGGGAAGAATAGTGCCCCATCATTGGAGTCAGTAGGAAGAATAGTACCCCATCATTGGTTTCAGTGGAAAGAATAGTGGCCCATCATTGGTGTGTGAACGATAGTGACCCATCATTGGTGTCAGTGAGAAGAATAGTGCCCCATCATTAGTGTCAGTGAGAGGAATAGTGCCCCATCATTGGTATCAGTGGGAAGAATAGTGCCCCATCATTGGTGTCAGTGGGAGGAATAGTGTCCTGTCATTGGTGTCAATGGGAGGAATTGTGCCCCATCATTGGTGTCAGTGGGAAGAATAGTGCCCCATCATTGGAGTCAGTAGGAAGAATAGTACCCCATCATTGGTGTCAGTGGAAAGAATAGTGGCCCATCATTGGTGTGTGAGCGATAGTGACCCATCATTGGTGTCAGTGAGAATAGTGCCCCATCATTAGTGTCAGTGAGAGGAATAGTGCCCCATCATTGGTATCAGTGGGAAGAATAGTGCCCCATCATTGGTGTCAGAATGAGGAATAATGCCCCATCTTTGGTGTCAGTGGGAAGAATAGTGCCCCATCATTGGTGTCAGTGGGAGGACTAGTGCCCCATCATTGGTTTCAGTGGGAAGAATAGTGCCCCATCATTGGTGTCAGTGGGAAGAATAGTGCCCCATCCTTGGTGTCAGTGGGAAGAATAGTGCCCCTTCATTGGTGTCAGTGGGAGGAATAGTGCCCCATCATTGGTGTCAGTGGGAAGAATAGTGCCCCATCATTGCTGTCAGTGGGAAGAATAGTGCCCCATCATTGCTGTCAGTGGGAGGAATAGTGCCCCATCATTGGTGTCAGTGGGAAGAATAGTGCCCCATCATTGGTGTCAGTGGGAGGTATAGTGCCGAAGCCCAAACAAAATGCAAAATTTGGTGTAGTAAAATACGGAGTGTATGAGGTGGAACCCGAACAGGGAACACTTGAAAAGGATACAATAATTTCGGAAGGTAGGTCATTTTAATCGCATGAGCCCTACTGAACCATGATAAGGTCATGGATTGCCAAGAAGAGATCAACTTGATAAGCTGAGAAAGTAGGGGAGGAATATTTGCCGGGTATAACAAATCATAAGAAGGTGTAAGTTTAACTTCCCAATAAGGAAGAGCGGAGGTCCATTGAAACGGAAATTGGGATTGAAGATGCGCCACAGCCCATTGAAGAAGGGAAATATTCATAGCCATTGACTTCATAGGATTCACATGTAAACCCGAGAGATGAGCAAAATAAGTAAGAAGCGAAAGGAGATTAGGGAGAGAAACAAATGTTGAAGAGAGATACATCAGGATATCGTCCGCAAAAGGCACAATCGTATGATGTACCCACACCAACACAAGACCCGAAATGTCCGCATGAAGCCGAATACAAACAGTTAGGGGATCTAGGGCCATGATAAAAATAAGAGGAGACAAGGGACAACCCTGAGGCGTACCACCCCTAATTTGAAACCGAGAGGATTCAACCCCATGATAGCGAACTGTAGCGAACGGAGTACTATAAAGTCTATAAATCCACCGAAGAAAATAAACTTCTACACCCCATCTCCGCAAGGCAATCTGCAAATAATTCCAAGAAAGAGTGTCAAAGGCTTTAGTCATGTCCAAGGACAAAAACATAAGATCACGGGATCGAATCCGAGCGAAGTGACTGATTAAAACAGAGCAGCGGATATTATCAGCCGCCTGGCATCCAGGTACGAAACGTACTTGATCTTTATCAGTCAAAGTAGGGATTAACGCATTCAGTCTAGTGGCCAGAGTTTTAGTCAAACTTTTGAGGTTCACAAAGAAATAGGCCGATCATTTGACCAAGATTGCTGAACGAGCATTATTTCTATATTGGCAACACTGAGGACTGATCAGAGGAGAAGAATGACCAAGGCAGTCCTATGACAGCAGACCTAACAGCATGAGGACCCAAAGAGAAAGCCGCCACCCTACCTGGACACCTGATCAACATCCGTGGGTCAGCAGAGAAATCTCCAGAGTCGTGTCGTGGCCAGAGAGTATACCCCTGTAAACATTAGATCAGAGAAATGTTGCCGGCATGAAATGGAAGGAATAAACGTGTAGCATTAAAAATGCTGATAACATACAAAGCCACTTTAAAATAGTTTGTACAGATTACTGTCTGCATCTTTTTTTCTATTATAGAGATATAACTATATTCTTCTGGTCTGTCTATATGAAATCTAGGAGTCTTTTAGTTGAATCCCATGGTCAAAAATGAAACTGCCCAGAGACAATAGATTCTTTCTCCAGTTTTGACATTTTTAACCAAAAGATGACAAGCCTGCCCACCACGACAAGGTAGACTCTTTCAGGGCAGGACCTACACTGAACTACACTACGCTAACCTACTGGATGCTAGTCATCACCCTATACCTCCAAGAGCAGAGCGTCTACTCTCCGCCTAAAAAAACTTCTGCTAATACACTATTACGAGCATTATTTCTTGTACTAAAAGTTTTATTGAACAGAGTGAAAGAAACATACAAATCATGACAAATCATATGATAGAAAGCAGCACCAGACAACAGAGGACAAGGAAACACCACACAGAAACACAGGAATAGACATATAAGGCCCACACAGGGATCCAGATGACACATTATAAGACAGGGGGCTACGAAGCCCACAATCACGTTATAAAATACATAAGATACCTTCGAGAAAAGCATCAAAAACACAGAGAGAGCCTCGTCCTCTTGAAGAAATATTTTCCTTGAGAATCATAGAACTATCAGATAACAACAACAAATGACAAGCA
Source organism: Staurois parvus (assembly GCF_062004578.1). Lineage (NCBI taxonomy): Eukaryota > Metazoa > Chordata > Amphibia > Anura > Ranidae > Staurois > Staurois parvus. The sequence goes on from NW_028317912.1 coordinate 5,539,075, forward strand.
ATTGGTCTATTTGGAACAAACCATGTGGAAGAAGGAAGAAAGAAAAAAAGTGAGAGAAAATCCAAAGAGGACCAAGGATTCAGGAACCCCAGACCCCTCCCCCCCCCACTCCAGAAAAGACAGGGAAAAAAAAGGAGGAAAAGAACAAAGGGAAGAAAGAAACAGACCAGCAAAAGAAAAGAAGTTTGTCTGACGGGAGGGCCGAGAGACACGACCCCCACATAGGGGGATTGAAGGGGAAAATCCCAACACATCAAAGATTAGTAAGCTTCGTGGTAAAACGAGAAATTGGGTGGTAGTCCACCCAAGGTTGCCAAGCTGAAAGAAACCTATCATGATTATGCTCCAAAACTGCCATCAATTTTTCATTAATAAAGACGCCTTGGATCCTAGACCTGACCTCCTCAAATTGTAAAGTGGGGGACTTCTAAGAGCTGGCAATAGTCTGCTTAGTGGCCATAAACAAAACAAAAGTTGACAAGCGAGAGGGTCAACGAGGTAGGCCATGGAGTGGCTTAAAAAGCAACGCTTCAATAGGGTCTTTTTTTAGATTAATAGACGTAACTGAATATATGAGATTGTAAACCCTAGTCCATAATCGGTGGGCCACTGGACAGGTCCACCAAATATGGAGCATCGTACCCTCTAGAGAACAGCCATGAAAACACTGCGAGTCATGATCTGGTATAAATTTAGCTAATCGAGATGGGGTAAAATACCATCCCAAGATCACCTTAAAGGAATTCTCTAACGCCGGTATATTGCGAGAGCATCGAGAAACCGCTTGTCACATAGGCCCCCAATCCTCAGCAGATTTCCATCTGAAGCTCCACAATCCATTGTACGCAATTGGTAGGTAAAGGTTCAGCCATATGATTCTGGATTGATAAATAAACATGAGAGAGGGCACCTTTAGTGGAAGTCGACGCCTTACAAAGCAATTCAAAACCAGATAAAGTTCGGGGGGAATCCCGTCTGCGAATCAAGGGTGCAACAAAATGACATATTTCCAAATATGGAAATATCTCTGAGGGAGGAAATAGCATGACTCTCGAAGTCGCGCAAATGTACGCAGACCCCGACCAATGAGTGATCAGATGTAAAGCAATAGATTATTTACCAAAGAAATGCCATCTCATCAGAATTCCCCGGGGGGGGAAAAGCGGACAGTTGAATAACTGTAGAAGAGGTAAATGTGGGGAGAGTAGTCCCGCCGAATACTTACATGAGTCCCAGATTTTCAAAGAATGAGCCATAACAGGATTCAATGGTTTAGGCCAGGGGTCCTCAAACTTTTTAAACTGGGGGCCAGTTCACTGTCCCTCAGACTGTTGGAGTGCCAGACTATAGTTTAAAAAAAAACTATGAACAAATGCGGACACAGTACAGGAGATGACCAGAGACTGCGGACATAGTACAGGAGATGACCAGAGACTGCGGACATAGTACAGGAGATGACCAGAGACTGCAGACATAGTACAGGAGATGTCCAGAGACTGCGGACACAGTACAGGAGATGACCAGAGACTGTGGACACAGTACAGGAGATGACCAGAGACTGCGGACACAGTAAAGGGGATGACCAGAGAGTGAGAGGAATAGTGCCCCATCATTGGTATCAGTGGGAAGAATAGTGCCCCATCATTGGTGTCAGAGTGAAGAATAGTGCCCCATCATTGGTGTCAGTGGGAGGAATAGTGCCCCATCATTGGGGTCAGTGGGAAGAATAGTGCCCCATCATTGGTTTCAGTGGGAGGAATAGTGTCCCATCATTGGTTTCAGTGGGAAGAATAGTGCCCCATCATTGGTGTCAGTGGGAAGATTAGTGCCCCATCATTGTTGTCAGTGGGAAGAATAGTGCCCCATCATAGGTGTCAGTGGGAAGAATAGTGCCCCATCATTGGTGTCAGTGGGAAGAATAGTGCCCCATCATTGGTGTCAGTGGGAAGAATAGTGTCCCATCATTGGGGTCAGTGGGAAGAATAGTGCCCCATCATTGGTGTCAGTGGGAAGAATAGTGCCCCATCATTGGTGTCAATAGGAAGAATAGTGCCCCATCATTGGTGTCAATGGGAAGAATAGTGCCCCATCATTGGTGTCAGTGGGAGGAATAGTGCCCCATCATTGGTGTCAGTGGGAAGAATAGTGCCCCATCATTGGTGTCAGTGGGAAGAATAGTGCCCCATCATTGGTGTAAGTGGGAGGAATAGAGACCAATCATTGATGTAAGTGGGAAGAATAGTGCCCCATCATTAGTGTCAGTAGGAGGAATAGTGCCCCATCATTGGTATCAGTGGGAAGAATAGTGCCCTATCATTGGTGTCAGAGTGAGGAATAATGCCCCATCATTGGTGTCAGTGGGAAGAATAGTGCCCCTTCATTAGTGTCAGTGGGAGGAATAGTGCCCCATCATTGGTATCAGTGGGAAGAATAGTGCCGCATCATTGGTGTCAGTGGGAGGAATAGTGCCCCATCATTGGAGTCAGTGGGAGGAATAGTGCCCCATCATTGGTATCAGTGTGAAGAATAGTGCCCCATCATTGGTGTCAATGGGAAGAATAGTGCCCCATCATTGGTGTCAGTGGGAGGAATAGTGCCCCATCATTGGTGTCAGTGGGAAGATTAGTGCCCCATCATTGGTATCAGTGGGAGGAATAGTGCCCCATCATTGGTGTCAGAGTGAGGAATAATGCCCCATCATTGGTATCAGTGGGAAGAATAGTGCCCCATCATTGGTGTCAGAGTGAGGAATAATGCCCCATCATTGGTATCAGTGGGAAGAATAGTGCCCCATGATTGGTGTCAGAGTGAGGAATAATGCCCCATTTTGGTGTCAGTGGGAAGAATAGTGCCCCATCATAGGTGTCAGTGGGAAGAATAGTGCCCTATCATTGGTGTCAGAGTGAGGAATAATGCCCCATCATTGGTGTCAGTGGGAAGAATAGTGCCCCTTCATTAGTGTCAGTGGGAGGAATAGTGCCCCATCATTGGTGTCAGTGGGAGGAATAGTGCCCCATCATTGGTATCAGTGTGAAGAATAGTGCCCCATCATTGGTGTCAATGGGAAGAATAGTGCCCCATCATTGGTGTCAGTGGGAGGAATAGTGTCCTGTCATTGGTGTCAATGGGAGGAATTGTGCCCCATCATTGAAGTCAGTGGGAAGAATAGTACCCCATCATTGGTGTCAGTGGGAAGAATAGTGGCCCATCATTGGTGTGTGAGCGATAGTGACCCATCATTGGTGTCAGTAAGAAGAATAGTGCCACATCATTAGTGTCAGTGAGAGGAATAGTGCCCCATCATTGGTATCAGTGGGAAGAATAGTGCCCCATCATTGGTGTCAGTGGGAGGAATAGTGTCCTGTCATTGGTGTCAATGGGAGGAATTGTGCCCCATCATTGGTGTCAGTGGGAAGAATAGTGCCCCATCATTGGAGTCAGTGGGAAGAATAGTACCCCATCATTGGTGTCAGTGGAAAGAATAGTGGCCCATCATTGGTGTGTGAGCGATAGTGACCCATCATTGGTGTCAGTGAGAAGAATAGTGCCCCATCATTAGTGTCAGTGAGAGGAATAGTGCCCCATCATTGGTATCAGTGGGAAGAATAGTGTCCCATCATTGGTGTCAGAGTGAGGAATAATGCCCCATCTTTGGTGTCAGTGGGAAGAATAGTGTCCCATCATTGGTGTCAGTGGGAGGACTAGTGCCCCATCATTGGTTTCAGTGGGAAGAATAGTGCCCCATCATTGGTGTCAGTGGGAAGAATAGTGCCCCATCATTGGTGTCAGTGGGAAGAATAGTGCCCCTTCATTGGTGTCAGTGGGAGGAATAGTGCCCCATCATTGGTGTCAGTGGGAAGAATATTGCCCCATCATTGGTGTCCGTGGGAAGAATAGTGCCCCATCATTGGTGTCAGTGGGAGGTATAGTGCCGAAGCCCAAACAAAATGCAAAATTTGGTGTAGTAAAATACGGAGTGTATGAGGTGGAACCCGAACAGGGAACACTTGAAAAGGATACAATAATTTCGGAAGGTAGGTCATTTTAATCGCATGAGCCCTACTGAACCATGATAAGGTCATGGATTGCCAAGAAGAGATCAACTTGGTTAGCTGAGAAAGTAGGGGAGGAATATTTGCCGGGTATAACAAATCATAAGAAGGTGTAAGTTTAACTTCCCAATAAGGAAGAGCGGAGGTCCATTGAAATGGAAATTGGGATTGAAGATGCGCCACAGCCCATTGAAGAAGGGAAATATTCATAGCCATTGACTTCATAGGATTCACATGTAAACCCGAGAGATGAGCAAAATAAGTAAGAAGCGAAAGGAGATTAGGGAGAGAAACAAATGTTGAAGAGAGATACATCAGGATATCGTCCGCAAAAGGCACAATCGTATGATGTACCCACACCAACACAAGACCCGAAATGTCCGCATGAGGCCGAATACGAACAGTTAGGGGATCTAGGGCCATGATAAAAAGAAGAGGAGACAAGGGACAACCCTGAGGCATACCACCCGTAATTTGAAACCGAGAGGATTCAACCCCATGATAGCGAACTGTAGCGAACGGAGTACTATAAAGTCTATAAATCCACCGAAGAAAATAAACTTCTACACCCCATCTCCGCAAGCAAATCTGCAAATAATTCCAAGAAAGAGTGTCAAAGGCTTTAGTCATGTCCAAGGACAAAAACATAAGATCACGGGATCGCATCCGAGCGAAGTGACTGATTAAAACAGAGCAGCGGATATTATCAGCCGCCTGGCATCCAGGTACGAAACGTACTTGATCTTTATCAGTCAAAGTAGGGATTAACGCATTCAGTCTAGTGGCCAGAGTTTTAGTCAAACTTTTGAGGTTCACAAAGAAATAGGCCGATCATTTGACCAAGATTACTGAACGAGCATTATTTCTATATTGGCAACACTGAGGACTGATCAGAGAAGAATGACCAAGGCAGTCCTATGACAGCAGACCTAACAGCATGAGGACCCAAAGAGAAAGCCGCCACCCTACCTGGACACCTGATCAACATCCGTGGGTCAGCAGAGAAATCTCCAGAGTCGTGTCGTGGCCAGAGAGTATACCCCTGTAAACATTAGATCAGAGAAATGTTGCCGGCATGAAATGGAAGGAATAAACGTGTAGCATTAAAAATGCTGATAACATACAAAGCCACTTTAAAATAGTTTGTACAGATTACTGTCTGCATCTTTTTTTCTATTATAGAGATATAACTATATTCTTCTGGTCTGTCTATATGAAATCTAGGAGTCTTTTAGTTGAATCCCATGGTCAAAAATGAAACTGCCCAGAGACAATAGATTCTTTCTCCAGTTTTGACATTTTTAACCAAAAGATGACAAGCCTGCCCACCACGACAAGGTAGACTCTTTCAGGGCAGGACCTACACTGAACTACACTACGCTAACCTACTCGATGCTAGTCATCACCCTATATCTCCAAGAGCAGAGCGTCTACTCTCCGCCTAAAAAAACTTCTGCTAATACACTATTACGAGCATTATTTCTTGTACTAAACGTTTTATTGAACAGAGTGAAAGAAACATACAAATCATGACAAATCATATGATAGAAAGCAGCACCAGACAACAGAGGACAAGGAAACACCACACAGAAACACAGGAATAGACATATAAGGCCCACACAGGGATCCAGATGACACATTATAAGACAGGGGGCTACGAAGCCCACAATCACGTTATAAAATACATAAGATACCTTCGAGAAAAGCATCAAAAACACAGAGAGAGCCCCGTCCTCTTGAAGAAATATTTTCCCTGAGAATCATATAACTATCAGACAACAACAACAAATGACAAGCAATTGGTCTATTTGGAACAAACCATGTGGAAGAAGGAAGAAAGAAAAAAAGTGAGAGAAAATCCAAAGAGGACCAAGGATTCAGGAACCCCAGACCCCCCCCCCCCCCCCACTCCAGAAAAGACAGGAATAAAAATGGAGGAAAAGAACAAAGGGAAGAAAGAAACAGACCAGCAAAAGAAAAGAAGTTTGTCTGACGGGAGGGCCGGGAGACACGACCCCCATTTAGGGGGATTGAAGGGGAAAATCCCAACACATCAAAGATTAGTAAGCTTCGTGTTAAAACGAGAAATTGGGTGGTAGTCCACCCAAGGTTGCCAAGCTGAAAGAAACCTATCATGATTATGCTCCAAAACTGCCATCAATTTTTCATTAATAAAGACGCCTTGGATCCTAGACCTGACCTCCTCAAATTGTAAAGTGGGGGACTTCCAAGAGCTGGCAATAGTCTGCTTAGTGGCCATAAACAAAACAAAAGTTGACAAGCGAGAGGGTCAACGAGGTAGGCCATGGAGTGGCTTAAAAAGCAACGCTTCAATAGGGTCTTTTTTTAGATTAATAGACGTAACTGAATATATGAGATTGTAAACCCTAGTCCATAATCGGTGGGCCACTGGACAGGTCCACCAAATATGGAGCATCGTACCCTCTAGAGAACAGCCATGAAAACACTGCGAGTCATGATCTGGTATAAATTTAGCTAATTGAGATGGGGTAAAATACCATCCCGAGATCACCTTAAAGGAATTCTCTAACGCCGGTATATTGCGAGAGCATCGAGAAACTGCTTGTCACATAGGCCCCCAATCCTCAGCAGATTTCCATCTGAAGCTCCACAATCCATTGTACGCAATTGGTAGGTAAAGGTTCAGCCATATGATTCTGGATTGATAAATAAACATGAGAGAGGGCACCTTTAGTGGAAGTCGACGCCTTACAAAGCGATTCAAAACCAGATAAAGTTCGGGGGGAATCCCGTCTGCGAATCAAGGGTGCAACAAAATGACATATTTCCAAATCTGGAAATATCTTTGAGGGAGGAATAGCATGACTCTCGAAGTCGCGCGAATGTACGCAGACCCCGACCAATGAGTGATCAGATGTAAAGCAATGGATTATTTACCAAAGAAATGCCATCTCATCAGAATTCCCCGGGGGAAAAAGCGTACAGTTGAATAACTGTAGAAGAGGTAAATATGGGGAGAGTAGTCCCGCCGAATACTTACATGAGTCCCAGATTTTCAAAGAAAGAGCCATAACAGGATTCAATGGTTTAGGCCAGGGGTCCTCAAACTTTTTAAACTGGGGGCCAGTTCACTGTCCCTCAGACCGTTGGAGTGCCGGACTATAGTTTAAAAAAAAACTATGAACAAATGCGGACAAAGTACAGGAGATGACCAGAGACTGCGGACATAGTACAGGAGATGACCAGAGACTGCGGACACAGTACAGGAGATGGCCAGAGACTGCGGACACAGTACAGGAGATGGCCAGAGACTGCGGACACAGTACAGGAGATGTCCAGAGACTGAGGACATAGTACAGGAGATGACCAGAGACTGCGGACACAGTACATGGGATGACCAGAGACTGCGGACACAGTAAAGGGGATGACCAGAGAGTGAGAGGAATAGTGCCCCATCATTGGTATCAGTGGGAAGAATAGTGCCCCATCATTGGTGTCAGAGTGAAGAATAGTGCCCCATCATTGATGTCAGTGGGAGGAATAGTGCCCCATCATTGGGGTCAGTGGGAAGAATAGTGCCCCATCATTGGTTTCAGTGGGAGGAATAGTGTCCCATCATTGGTTTCAGTGGGAAGAATAGTGCCCCATCATTGGTGTCAGTGGGAAGATTAGTGCCCCATCATTGTTGTCAGTGGGAAGAATAGTGCCCCATCATAGGTGTCAGTGGGAAGAAAAGTGCCCCACCATTGGTGTCAGTGGGAAGAATAGTGCCCCATCATTGGTGTCAGTGGGAAGAATAGTGCCCCATCATTGGGGTCAGTGGGAAGAATAGTGCCCCATCATTGGTGTCAATAGGAAGAATAGTGCCCCATCATTGGTGTCAATCGGAAGAATAGTGCCCCATCATTGGTGTCAGTGGGAGGAATAGTGCCCCATCATTGGTGTCAGTGGGAAGAATAGTGCCCCATCATTGGTGTCAGTGGCAAGAATAGTGCCCCATCATTGATGTCAGTGGGAAGAATAGTGCCCCATCATTGGTGTAAGTGGGAGGAATAGAGACCAATCATTGATGTAAGTGGGAAGAATAGTGCCCCATCATTAGTGTCAGTGGGAGGAATAGTGCCCTATCATTGGTGTCAGAGTGAGGAATAATGCCCCATCATTGGTGTCAGTGGGAAGAATAGTGCCCCTTCATTAGTGTCAGTGGGAGGAATAGTGCCCCATCATTGGTATCAGTGGGAAGAATAGTGCCCCATCATTGGTGTCAGTGGGAGGAATATTGCCCCATCATTGGAGTCAGTGGGAGGAATAGTGTCCCATTCTTGGTATCAGTGTGAAGAATAGTGCCCCATCATTGGTGTCAATGGGAAGAATAGTGCCCCATCATTGGTGTCAGTGAGAGGAATAGTGCCCCATCATTGATGTCAGTGGGAAGAATAGTGCCCCATCATTGGTGTCAGAGTGAGGAATAATGCCCCATCATTGGTATATGTGGGAAGAATAGTGCCCCTTCATTGGTGTCAGAGTGAGGAATAATGCCCCATCATTGGTATCAGTGGGAAGAATAGTGCCCCATGATTGGTGTCAGAGTGAGGAATAATACCCCATTTTGGTGTCAGTGGGAAGAATAGTGCCCCATCATAGGTGTCAGTGGGAAGAATAGTGCCCTATCATTGGTGTCAGAGTGAGGAATAATGCCCCATCATTGGTGTCAGTGGGAAGAATAGTGCCCCTTCATTAGTGTCAGTGGGAGGAATAGTGCCCCATCATTGGTGTCAGTGGGAGGAATAGTGCCCCATCATTGGTATCAGTGTGAAGAATAGTGCCCCATCATTGGTGTCAGTGGGAAGAATAGTGCCCCTTTATTAGTGTCAGTGGGAGGAATAGTGCCCCATCATTGGTGTCAGTGGGAGGAATAGTGCCCCATCATTGGTATCAGTGTGAAGAATAGTGCCCCATCATTGGTGTCAGTGGGAGGAATAGTGTCCTGTCATTGGTGTCAATGGGAGGAATTGTGCTCCATCATTGGAGTCAGTGGGAAGAATAGTGCCCCATCATTGGAGTCAGTAGGAAGAATAGTACCCCATCATTGGTTTCAGTGGAAAGAATAGTGGCCCATCATTGGTGTGTGAGCGATAGTGACCCATCATTGGTGTCAGTGAGAAGAATAGTGCCCCATCATTAGTGTCAGTGAGAGGAATAGTGCCCCATCATTGGTATCAGTGGGAAGAATAGTGCCCCATCATTGGTGTCAGTGGGAGGAATAGTGTCCTGTCATTGGTGTCAATGGGAGGAATTGTGCCCCATCATTGGTGTCAGTGGGAAGAATAGTGCCCCATCATTGGAGTCAGTAGGAAGAATAGTACCCCATCATTGGTGTCAGTGGAAAGAATAGTGGCCCATCATTGGTGTGTGAGCGATAGTGACCCATCATTGGTGTCAGTGAGAATAGTGCCCCATCATTAGTGTCAGTGAGAGGAATAGTGCCCCATCATTGGTATCAGTGGGAAGAATAGTGCCCCATCATTGGTGTCAGAATGAGGAATAATGCCCCATCTTTGGTGTCAGTGGGAAGAATAGTGCCCCATCATTGGTGTCAGTGGGAGGACTAGTGCCCCATCATTGGTTTCAGTGGGAAGAATAGTGCCCCATCATTGGTGTCAGTGGGAAGAATAGTGCCCCATCCTTGGTGTCAGTGGGAAGAATAGTGCCCCTTCATTGGTGTCAGTGGGAGGAATAGTGCCCCATCATTGGTGTCAGTGGGAAGAATAGTGCCCCATCATTGCTGTCAGTGGGAAGAATAGTGCCCCATCATTGCTGTCAGTGGGAGGAATAGTGCCCCATCATTGGTGTCAGTGGGAAGAATAGTGCCCCATCATTGGTGTCAGTGGGAGGTATAGTGCCGAAGCCCAAACAAAATGCAAAATTTGGTGTAGTAAAATACGGAGTGTATGAGGTGGAACCCGAACAGGGAACACTTGAAAAGGATACAATAATTTCAGAAGGTAGGTCATTTTAATCGCATGAGCCCTACTGAACCATGATAAGGTCATGGATTGCCAAGAAGAGATCAACATGGTTAGCTGAGAAAGTAGGGGAGGAATATTTGCCGGGTATAACAAATCATAAGAAGGTGTAAGTTTAACTTCCCAATAAGGAAGAGCGGAGGTCCATTGAAACGGAAATTGGGATTGAAGATGCGCCACAGCCCATTGAAGAAGGGAAATATTCATAGCCATTGACTTCATAGGATTCACATGTAAACCCGAGAGATGAGCAAAATAAGTAAGAAGCGAAAGGAGATTAGGGAGAGAAACAAATGTTGAAGAGAGATACATCAGGATATCGTCCGCAAAAGGCACAATCGTATGATGTACCCACACCAACACAAGACCCGAAATGTCCGCATGAAGCCGAATACGAACAGTTAGGGGATCTAGGGCCATGATAAAAAGAAGAGGAGACAAGGGACAACCCTGAGGCGTACCACCCCTAATTTGAAACCGAGAGGATTCAACCCCATGATAGCGAACTGTAGCGAACGGAGTACTATATAAGTCTATAAATCCACCGAAGAAAATAAACTTCTACACCCCATCTCCGCAAGGCAATCTGCAAATAATTGCAAGAAAGAGTGTCAAAGGCTTTAGTCATGTCCACGGACAAAAACATAAGATCACGGGATCGAATCCGAGTGAAGTGACTGATTAAAACAGAGCAGCGGATATTCTCAGCCGCCTGGCATCCAGGTACGAAACGTACTTGATCTTTATCAGTCAAAGTAGGGATTAACGCATTCAGTCTAGTGGCCAGAGTTTTAGTCAAACTTTTGAGGTTCACAAAGAAATAGGCCGATCATTTGACCAAGATTGCTGAACGAGCATTATTTCTATATTGGCAACACTGAGGACTGATCAGAGGAGAAGAATGACCAAGGCAGTCCTATGACAGCAGACCTAACAGCATGAGGACCCAAAGAGAAAGCCGCCACCCTACCTGGACACCTGATCAACATCCGTGGGTCAGCAGAGAAATCTCCAGAGTCGTGTCGTGGCCAGAGAGTATACCCCTGTAAACATTAGATCAGAGAAATGTTGCCGGCATGAAATGGAAGGAATAAACGTGTAGCATTAAAAATGCTGATAACATACAAAGCCACTTTAAAATAGTTTGTACAGATTACTGTCTGCATCTTTTTTTCTATTATAGAGATATAACTATATTCTTCTGGTCTGTCTATATGAAATCTAGGAGTCTTTTAGTTGAATCCCATGGTCAAAAATGAAACTGCCCAGAGACAATAGATTCTTTCTCCAGTTTTGACATTTTTAACCAAAAGATGACAAGCCTGCCCACCACGACAAGGTAGACTCTTTCAGGGCAGGACCTACACTGAACTACACTACGCTAACCTACTCGATGCTAGTCATCACCCTATATCTCCAAGAGCAGAGCGTCTACTCTCCGCCTAAAAAAACTTCTGCTAATACACTATTACGAGCATTATTTCTTGTACTAAAAGTTTTATTGAACAGAGTGAAAGAAACATACAAATCATGACAAATCATATGATAGAAAGCAGCACCAGACAACAGAGGACAAGGAAACACCACACAGAAACACAGGAATAGACATATAAGGCCCACACAGGGATCCAGATGACACATTATAAGACAGGGGGCTACGAAGCCCACAATCACGTTATAAAATACATAAGATACCTTCGAGAAAAGCATCAAAAACACAGAGAGAGCCTCGTCCTCTTGAAGAAATATTTTCCTTGAGAATCATAGAACTATCAGATAACAACAACAAATGACAAGCAATTGGTCTATTTGGAACAAACCATGTGGAAGAAGGAAGAAAGAAAAAAAGTGAGAGAAAATCCAAAGAGGACCAAGGATTCAGGAACCCCAGACCCCTCCCCCCCCCCCACTCCAGAAAAGACAGGAAAAAAAAAGGAGGAAAAGAACAAAGGGAAGAAAGAAACAGACCAGCAAAAGAAAAGAAGTTTGTCTGACGGGAGGGCCGAGAGACACGACCCCCACATAGGGGGATTGAAGGGGAAAATCCCAACACATCAAAGATTAGTAAGCTTCGTGGTAAAACGAGAAATTGGGTGGTAGTCCACCCAAGGTTGCCAAGCTGAAAGAAACCTATCATGATTATGCTCCAAAACTGCCATCAATTTTTCATTAATAAAGACGCCTTGGATCCTAGACCTGACCTCCTCAAATTGTAAAGTGGGGGACTTCCAAGAGCTGGCAATAGTCTGCTTAGTGGCCATAAACAAAACAAAAGTTGACAAGCGAGAGGGTCAACGAGGTAGGCCATGGAGTGGCTTAAAAAGCAACGCTTCAATAGGGTCTTTTTTTAGATTAATAGACGTAACTGAATATATGAGATTGTAAACCCTAGTCCATAATCGGTGGGCCACTGGACAGGTCCACCAAATATGGAGCATCGTACCCTCTAGAGAACAGCCATGAAAACACTGCGAGTCATGATCTGGTATAAATTTAGCTAATCGAGATGGGGTAAAATACCATCCCAAGATCACCTTAAAGGAATTCTCTAACGCCGGTATATTGCGAGAGCATCGAGAAACCGCTTGTCACATAGGCCCCCAATCCTCAGCAGATTTCCATCTGAAGCTCCACAATCCATTGTACGCAATTGGTAGGTAAAGGTTCAGCCATATGATTCTGGATTGATAAATAAACATGAGAGAGGGCACCTTTAGTGGAAGTCGACGCCTTACAAAGCAATTCAAAACCAGATAAAGTTCGGGGGGAATCCCGTCTGCGAATCAAGGGTGCAACAAAATGACATATTTCCAAATATGGAAATATCTCTGAGGGAGGAAATAGCATGACTCTCGAAGTCGCGCAAATGTACGCAGACCCCGACCAATGAGTGATCAGATGTAAAGCAATGGATTATTTACCAAAGAAATACCATCTCATCAGAATTCCCCGGGGGGGGAAAAGCGGACAGTTGAATAACTGTAGAAGAGGTAAATGTGGGGAGAGTAGTCCCGCCGAATACTTACATGAGTCCCAGATTTTCAAAGAATGAGCCATAACAGGATTCAATGGTTTAGGCCAGGGGTCCTCAAACTTTTTAAACTGGGGGCCAGTTCACTGTCCCTCAGACTGTTGGAGTGCCAGACTATAGTTTAAAAAAAAACTATGAACAAATGCGGACACAGTACAGGAGATGACCAGAGACTGCGGACATAGTACAGGAGATGACCAGAGACTGCGGACATAGTACAGGAGATGACCAGAGACTGCAGACATAGTACAGGAGATGTCCAGAGACTGCGGACACAGTACAGGAGATGACCAGAGACTGCGGACACAGTACAGGAGATGACCAGAGACTGCGGACACAGTAAAGGGGATGACCAGAGAGTGAGAGGAATAGTGCCCCATCATTGGTATCAGTGGGAAGAATAGTGCCCCATCATTGGTGTCAGAGTGAAGAATAGTGCCCCATCATTGGTGTCAGTGGGAGGAATAGTGCCCCATCATTGGGGTCAGTGGGAAGAAAAGTGTCCCATCATTGGTTTCAGTGGGAGGAATAGTGTCCCATCATTGGATTCAGTGGGAAGAATAGTGCCCCATCATTGGTGTCAGTGGGAAGATTAGTGCCCCATCATTGTTGTCAGTGGGAAGAATAGTGCCCCATCATAGGTGTCAGTGGGAAGAATAGTGCCCCATCATTGGTGTCAGTGGGAAGAATAGTGCCCCATCATTGGTGTCAGTGGGAAGAATAGTGCCCCATCATTGGGGTCAGTGGGAAGAATAGTGCCCCATCATTGGTGTCAGTGGGAAGAATAGTGCCCCATCATTGGTGTCAATAGGAAGAATAGTGCCCCATCATTGGTGTCAATGGGAAGAATAGTGCCCCATCATTGGTGTCAGTGGGAGGAATAATGCCCCATCATTGGTGTCAGTGGGAAGAATAGTGCCCCATCATTGGTGTCAGTGGCAAGAATAGTGCCCCATCATTGATGTCAGTGGGAAGAATAGTGCCCCATCATTGGTGTAAGTGGGAGGAATAGAGACCAATCATTGATGTAAGTGGGAAGAATAGTGCCCCATCATTAGTGTCAGTAGGAGGAATAGTGCCCCATCATTGGTATCAGTGGGAAGAATAGTGCCCTATCATTGGTGTCAGAGTGAGGAATAATGCCCCATCATTGGTGTCAGTGGGAAGAATAGTGCCCCTTCATTAGTGTCAGTGGGAGGAATAGTGCCCCATCATTGGTATCAGTGGGAAGAATAGTGCCCCATCATTGGTGTCAGTGGGAGGAATAGTGCCCCATCATTGGAGTCAGTGGGAGGAATAGTGCCCCATCATTGGTATCAGTGTGAAGAATAGTGCCCCATCATTGGTGTCAATGGGAAGAATAGTGCCCCATCATTGGTGTCAGTGGGAGGAATAGTGCCCCATCATTGGTGTCAGTGGGAAGAATAGTGCCCCATCATTGGTATCAGTGGGAGGAATAGTGCCCCATCATTGGTGTCAGAGTGAGGAATAATGCCCCATCATTGGTATCAGTGGGAAGAATAGTGCCCCATCATTGGTGTCAGAGTGAGGAATAATGCCCCATCACTGGTATCAGTGGGAAGAATAGTGCCCCATGATTGGTGTCAGAGTGAGGAATAATGCCCCATGTTGGTGTCAGTGGGAAGAATAGTGCCCCATCATAGGTGTCAGTGGGAAGAATAGTGCCCTATCATTGGTGTCAGAGTGAGGAATAATGCCCCATCATTGGTGTCAGTGGGAAGAATAGTGCCCCTTCATTAGTGTCAGTGGGAGGAATAGTGCCCCATCATTGGTGTCAGTGGGAGGAATAGTGCCCCATCATTGGTATCAGTGTGAAGAATAGTGCCCCATCATTGGTGCCAATGGGAAGAATAGTGCCCCATCATTGGTGTCAGTGGGAGGAATAGTGTCCTGTCATTGGTGTCAATGGGAGGAATTGTGCCCCATCATTGAAGTCAGTGGGAAGAATAGTATCCCATCATTGCTGTCAGTGGGAAGAATAGTGGCCCATCATTGGTGTGTGAGCGATAGTGACCCATCATTGGTGTCAGTGAGAAGAATAGTGCCCCATCATTAGTGTCAGTGAGAGGAATAGTGCCCCATCATTGGTATCAGTGGGAAGAATAGTGCCCCATCATTGGTGTCAGTGGGAGGAATAGTGTCCTGTCATTGGTGTCAATGGGAGGAATTGTGCCCCATCATTGGTGTCAGTGGGAAGAATAGTGCCCCATCATTGGAGTCAGTGGGAAGAATAGTACCCCATCATTGGTGTCAGTGGAAAAAATAGTGGCCCATCATTGGTGTGTGAGCGATAGTGACCCATCATTGGTGTCAGTGAGAAGAATAGTGCCCCACCATTAGTGTCAGTGAGAGGAATAGTGCCCCATCATTGGTATCAGTGGGAAGAATAGTGCCCCATCATTGGTGTCAGAGTGAGGAATAATGCCCCATCTTTGGTGTCAGTGGGAAGAATAGTGCCCCATCATTGGTGTCAGTGGGAGGACTAGTGCCCCATCATTGGTTTCAGTGGGAAGAATAGTGCCCCATCATTGGTGTCATTGGGAAGAATAGTGCCCCATCATTGGTGTCAGTGGGAAGAATAGTGCCCCTTCATTGGTGTCAGTGGGAGGAATAGTGCCCCATCATTGGTGTCAGTGGGAAGAATAGTGCCCCATCATTGCTGTCAGTGGGAAGAATAGTGCCCCATCATTGGTGTCAGTGGGAGGTATAGTGCCGAAGCCCAAACAAAATGCAAAATTTGGTGTAGTAAAATACGGAGTGTATGAGGTGGAACCCGAACAGGGAACACTTGAAAAGGATACAATAATTTCGGAAGTTAGGTCATTTTAATCGCATGAGCCCTACTGAACCATGATAAGGTCATGGATTGCCAAGAAGAGATCAACTTGGTTAGCTGAGAAAGTAGGGGAGGAATATTTGCCGGGTATAACAAATCATAAGAAGGTGTAAGTTTAACTTCCAAATAAGGAAGAGCGGAGGTCCATTGAAATGGAAATTGGGATTGAAGATGCGCCACAGCCCATTGAAGAAGGGAAATATTCATAGCCATTGACTTCATAGGATTCACATGTAAACCCGAGAGATGAGCAAAATAAGTAAGAAGCGAAAGGAGATTAGGGAGAGAAACAAATGTTGAAGAGAGATACATCAGGATATCGTCCGCAAAAGGCACAATCGTATGATGTACCCACACCAACACAAGACCCGAAATGTCCGCATGAAGCCGAATACGAACAGTTAGGGGATCTAGGGCCATGATAAAAAGAAGAGGAGACAAGGGACAACCCTGAGGCGTACCACCCCTAATTTGAAACCGAGAGGATTCAACCCCATGATAGCGAACTGTAGCGAACGGAGTACTATAAAGTCTATAAATCCACCGAAGAAAATAAACTTCTACACCCCATGTCCGCAAGGCAATCTGCAAATAATTCCAAGAAAGAGTGTCAAAGGCTTTAGTCATGTCCAAGGACAAAAACATAAGATCACGGGATCGCATCCGAGCGAAGTGACTGATTAAAACAGAGCAGCAGATATTATCAGCCGCCTGGCATCCAGGTACGAAACGTACTTGATCTTTATCAGTCAAAGTAGGGATTAACGCATTCAGTCTAGTGGCCAGAGTTTTAGTCAAACTTTTGAGGTTCACAAAGAAATAGGCCGATCATTTGACCAAGATTGCTGAACGAGCATTATTTCTATATTGGCAACACTGAGGACTGATCAGAGGAGAAGAATGACCAAGGCAGTCCTATGACAGCAGACCTAACAGCATGAGGACCCAAAGAGAAAGCCGCCACCCTACCTGGACACCTGATCAACATCCGTGGGTCAGCAGAGATATCTCCAGAGTCGTGTCGTGGCCAGAGAGTATACCCCTGTAAACATTAGATCAGAGAAATGTTGCCGGCATGAAATGGAAGGAATAAACGTGTAACATTAAAAATGCTGATAACATACAAAGCCACTTTAGAATAGTTTGTACAGATTACTGTCTGCATCTTTTTTTCTATATAGAGATATAACTATTTTTTTCTGGTCTGTCTATATGAAATCTAGGAGTCTTTTAGTTGAATCTCATGGTCAAAAATGAAACTGCCCAGAGACAATAGATTCTTTCTCCAGTTTTGACATTTTTAACCAAAAGATGACAAGCCTGCCCACCACGACAAGGTAGACTCTTTCAGGGCAGGACCTACACTGAACTACACTACGCTAACCTACTCGATGCTAGTCATCACCCTATACCTCCAAGAGCAGAGCGTCTACTCTCCGCCTAAAAAAACTTCTGCTAATACACTATTACGAGCATTATTTCTTGTACTAAAAGTTTTATTGAACAGAGTGAAAGAAACATACAAATCATGACAAATCATATGATAGAAAGCAGCACCAGACAACAGAGGACAAGGAAACACCACACAGAAACACAGGAATAGACATAT
The DNA here is from genome assembly GCF_062004578.1 of Staurois parvus. NCBI lineage: Eukaryota > Metazoa > Chordata > Amphibia > Anura > Ranidae > Staurois > Staurois parvus. The sequence goes on from NW_028317912.1 coordinate 5,556,632, forward strand.
AAGGCCCACACAGGGATCCAGATGACACATTATAAGACAGGGGGCTACGAAGCCCACAATCACGTTATAAAATACATAAGATACCTTCGAGAAAAGCATCAAAAACACAGAGAGAGCCTCGTCCTCTTGAAGAAATATTTTCCCTGAGAATCATAGAACTATCAGATAACAACAACAAATGACAAGCAATTGCTCTATTTGGAACAAACCATGTGGAAGAAGGAAGAAAGAAAAAAAGTGAGAGAAAATCCAAAGAGGACCAAGGATTCAGGAACCCCAGACCCCCCCCCCCCCCCCCACTCCAGAAAAGACAGGAATAAAAATGGAGGAAAAGAACAAAGGGAAGAAAGAAACAGACCAGCAAAAGAAAAGAAGTTTGTCTGACGGGAGGGCCGAGAGACACGACCCCCATTTAGGGGGATTGAAGGGGAAAATCCCAACACATCAAAGATTAGTAAGCTTCGTGTTAAAACGAGAAATTGGGTGGTAGTCCACCCAAGGTTGCCAAGCTGAAAGAAACCTATCATGATTATGCTCCAAAACTGCCATCAATTTTTCATTAATAAAGACGCCTTGGATCCTAGACCTGACCTCCTCAAATTGTAAAGTGGGGGACTTCCAAGAGCTGGCAATAGTCTGCTTAGTGACCATAAACAAAACAAAAGTTGACAAGCGAGAGGGTCAACGAGGTAGGCCATGGAGTGGCTTAAAAAGCAACGCTTCAATAGGGTCTTTTTTTAGATTAATAGACGTAACTGAATATATGAGATTGTAAACCCTAGTCCATAATCGGTGGGCCACTGGACAGGTCCACCAAATATGGAGCATCGTACCCTCTAGAGAACAGCCATGAAAACACTGCGAGTCATGATCTGGTATAAATTTAGCTAATCGAGATGGGGTAAAATACCATCCCGAGATCACCTTAAAGGAATTCTCTAACGCCGGTATATTGCGAGAGCATCGAGAAACTGCTTGTCACATAGGCCCCCAATCCTCAGCAGATTTCCATCTGAAGCTCCACAATCCATTGTACGCAATTGGTAGGTAAAGGTTCAGCCATATGATTCTGGATTGATAAATAAACATGAGAGAGGGCACCTTTAGTGGAAGTCGACGCCTTACAAAGCGATTCAAAACCAGATAAAGTTCGGGGGGAATCCCGTCTGCGAATCAAGGGTGCAACAAAATGACATATTTCCAAATCTGGAAATATCGTTGAGGGAGGAATAGCATGACTCTCGAAGTCGCGCGAATGTACGCAGACCCCGACCAATGAGTGATCAGATGTAAAGCAATGGATTATTTACCAAAGAAATGCCATCTCATCAGAATTCCCCGGGGGGGGGAAAAGCGGACAGTTGAATAACTGTAGAAGAGGTAAATGTGGGGAGAGTAGTCCCGCCGAATACTTACATGAGTCCCAGATTTTCAAAGAATGAGCCATAACAGGTTTCAATGGTTTAGGCCAGGGGTCCTCAAACTTTTTAAACTGGGGGCCAGTTCACTGTCCCGCAGACCGTTGGAGTGCCGGACTATAGTTTAAAAAAAAAACTATGAACAAATGCGGACACAGTACAGGAGATGACCAGAGACTGCGGACATAGTACAGGAGATGACAAGAGACTGCGGACACAGTACAGGAGATGACCAGAGACTGCGGACATAGTACAGGAGATGACCAGAGACTGCGGACATAGTACAGGAGATGACCAGAGACTGCGGACACAGTACAGGGGATGACCAGAGACTGCGAACACAGTACAGGAGATGACCAGAGACTGTGGACACAGTACAGGAGATGGCCAGAGACTGCGGACACAATACAGGAGATGTCCAGAGACTGCGGACATAGTACAGGAGATGACCAGAGACTGCGGACACAGTACATGGGATGACCAGAGACTGCGGACACAGTAAAGGGGATGACCAGAGAGTGAGAGGAATAGTGCCCCATCATTGGTATCAGTGGGAAGAATAGTGCTCCATCATTGGTGTCAGAGTGAAGAATAGTGCCCCATCATTGGTGTCAGTGGGAGGAATAGTGCCCCATCATTGGGGTCAGTGGGAAGAATAGTGCCCCATCATTGGTTTCAGTGGGAGGAATAGTGTCCCATCATTGGTTTCAGTGGGAAGAATAGTGCCCCATCATTGGTGTCAGTGGGAAGATTAGTGCCCCATCATTGTTGTCAGTGGGAAGAATAGTGCCCCATCATAGGTGTCAGTGGGAAGAATAGTGCCCCATCATTGGTGTCAGTGGGAAGAATAGTGCCCCATCATTGGTGTCAGTGGGAAGAATAGTGTCCCATCATTGGGGTCAGTGGGAAGAATAGTGCCCCATCATTGGTGTCAGTGGGAAGAATAGTGCCCCATCATTGGTGTCAATAGGAAGAATAGTGCCCCATCATTGGTGTCAATGGGAAGAATAGTGCCCCATCATTGGTGTCAGTGGGAGGAATAGTGCCCCATCATTGGTGTCAGTGGGAAGAATAGTGCCCCATCATTGGTGTCAGTGGCAAGAATAGTGCCCCATCATTGATGTCAGTGGGAAGAATAGTGCCCCATCATTGGTGTAAGTGGGAGGAATAGAGACCAATCATTGATGTAAGTGGGAAGAATAGTGCCCCATCATTAGTGTCAGTAGGAGGAATAGTGCCACATCATTGGTATCAGTGGGAAGAATAGTGCCCTATCATTGGTGTCAGAGTGAGGAATAATGCCCCATCATTGGTGTCAGTGGGAAGAATAGTGCCCCTTCATTAGTGTCAGTGGGAGGAATAGTGCCCCATCATTGGTATCAGTGGGAAGAATAGTGCCCCATCATTGGTGTCAGTGGGAGGAATAGTGCCCCATCATTGGAGTCAGTGGGAGGAATAGTGCCCCATCATTGGTATCAGTGTGAAGAATAGTGCCCCATCATTGGTGTCAATGGGAAGAATAGTGCCCCATCATTGGTGTCAGTGGGAGGAATAGTGCCCCATCATTGGTGTCAGTGGGAAGATTAGTGCCCCATCATTGGTATCAGTGGGAGGAATAGTGCCCCATCATTGGTGTCAGAGTGAGGAATAATGCCCCATCATTGGTATCAGTGGGAAGAATAGTGCCCCATCATTGGTGTCAGAGTGAGGAATAATGCCCCATCATTGGTATCAGTGGGAAGAATAGTGCCCCATGATTGGTGTCAGAGTGAGGAATAATGCCCCATTTTGGTGTCAGTGGGAAGAATAGTGCCCCATCATAGGTGTCAGTGGGAAGAATAGTGCCCTATCATTGGTGTCAGAGTGAGGAATAATGCCCCATCATTGGTGTCAGTGGGAAGAATAGTGCCCTTTCATTAGTGTCAGTGGGAGGAATAGTGCCCCATCATTGGTGTCAGTGGGAGGAATAGTGCCCCATCATTGGTATCAGTGTGAAGAATAGTGCCCCATCATTGGTGTCAATGGGAAGAATAGTGCCCCATCATTGGTGTCAGTGGGAGGAATAGTGTCCTGTCATTGGTGTCAATGGGAGGAATTGTGCCCCATCATTGAAGTCAGTGGGAAGAATAGTACCCCATCATTGGTGTCAGTGGGAAGAATAGTGGCCCATCATTGGTGTGTGAGCGATAGTGACCCATCATTGGTGTCAGTGAGAAGAATAGTGCCACATCATTAGTGTCAGTGAGAGGAATAGTGCCCCATCATTGGTATCAGTGGGAAGAATAGTGCCCCATCATTGGTGTCAGTGGGAGGAATAGTGTCCTGTCATTGGTGTCAATGGGAGGAATTGTGCCCCATCATTGGTGTCAGTGGGAAGAATAGTGCCCCATCATTGGTGTCAGTGGGAAGAATAGTGCCCCTTCATTGGTGTCAGTGGGAGGAATAGTGCCCCATCATTGGTGTCAGTGGGAAGAATATTGCCCCATCATTGGTGTCCGTGGGAAGAATAGTGCCCCATCATTGGTGTCAGTGGGAGGTATAGTGCCGAAGCCCAAACAAAATGCAAAATTTGGTGTAGTAAAATACGGAGTGTATGAGGTGGAACCCGAACAGGGAACACTTGAAAAGGATACAATAATTTCGGAAGGTAGGTCATTTTAATCGCATGAGCCCTACTGAACCATGATAAGGTCATGGATTGCCAAGAAGAGATCAACTTGGTAAGCTGAGAAAGTAGGGGAGGAATATTTGCCGGGTATAACAAATCATAAGAAGGTGTAAGTTTAACTTCCCAATAAGGAAGAGCGGAGGTCCATTGAAATGGAAATTGGGATTGAAGATGCGCCACAGCCCATTGAAGAAGGGAAATATTCATAGCCATTGACTTCATAGGATTCACATGTAAACCCGAGAGATGAGCAAAATAAGTAAGAAGCGAAAGGAGATTAGGGAGAGAAACAAATGTTGAAGAGAGATACATCAGGATATCGTCCGCAAAAGGCACAATCGTATGATGTACCCACACCAACACAAGACCCGAAATGTCCGCATGAAGCCGAATACGAACAATTAGGGGATCTAGGGCCATGATAAAAAGAAGAGGAGACAAGGGACAACCCTGAGGCATACCACCCGTAATTTGAAACCGAGAGGATTCAACCCCATGATAGCGAACTGTAGCGAACGGAGTACTATAAAGTCTATAAATCCACCGAAGAAAATAAACTTCTACACCCCATCTCCGCAAGCAAATCTGCAAATAATTCCAAGAAAGAGTGTCAAAGGCTTTAGTCATGTCCAAGGACAAAAACATAAGATCACGGGATCGCATCCGAGCGAAGTGACTGATTAAAACAGAGCAGCGGATATTATCAGCCGCCTGGCATCCAGGTACGAAACGTACTTGATCTTTATCAGTCAAAGTAGGGATTAACGTATTCAGTCTAGTGGCCAGAGTTTTAGTCAAACTTTTGAGGTTCACAAAGAAATAGGCCGATCATTTGACCAAGATTGCTGAACGAGCATTATTTCTATATTGGCAACACTGAGGACTGATCAGAGGAGAAGAATGACCAAGGCAGTCCTATGACAGCAGACCTAACAGCATGAGGACCCAAAGAGAAAGCCGCCACCCTACCTGGACACCTGATCAACATCCGTGGGTCAGCAGAGATATCTCCAGAGTCGTGTCGTGGCCAGAGAGTATACCCCTGTAAACATTAGATCAGAGAAATGTTGCCGGCATGAAATGGAAGGAATAAACGTGTAACATTAAAAATGCTGATAACATACAAAGCCACTTTAAAATAGTTTGTACAGATTACTGTCTGCATCTTTTTTTCTATATAGAGATATAACTATATTCTTCTGGTCTGTCTATATGAAATCTAGGAGTCTTTTAGTTGAATCTCATGGTCAAAAATGAAACTGCCCAGAGACAATACATTCTTTCTCCAGTTTTGACATTTGTAACCAAAAGATGACAAGCCTGCCCACCACGACAAGGTAGACTCTTTCAGGGCAGGACCTACACTGAACTACACTACGCTAACCTACTCCATGCTAGTCATCGTATTCTTAGTGTTAGATGCCTGATTGTAATAAGCCTCATCCTAGAACCTTCCATCTTCCTCTCCAGACTTGTTTACTAAGATCTACATAAGAACAACCCTTTTCATTCACAAAACAGAGAACAGCCTTGAAATGGTTGTTGCTGTTATCTTATGGTGGGTGATGCAGTGGTCAGCAATGATCACCTGTAATGTCTCTATATATCTCCTTTTCTTTGATCAATGTTTCTTCTCTAAAATACAACGTGAAGGAGAAGAACTGAACAAAACACGGACACTTTGGGGTTGATTTACTAAAGTTAAATAGCATGTGCACTTTGCAAGTTCTATTGCTCCAGAGCTTAGTAAATGAAATAAAGCTGCAGCTGGTAAAGAATACCCAATCACATGCATGAACATGAAAAAGAACAACATTTGTTCTCGCACTCAATGGGGTGATGGATGTCAGCAGTGCTTCCCCGTATTTAGTAAGCTGTGGAGCAACTGCAATTGCAAACTGGACAGTCTATTGATGTATAATAGAGTCACCCCTCGGTTTTATTTTGTTGTATTAAATGTTATGATGCTACAGATTTCCTTATGAATTCACCGAGACACTTTCACTAATGTGTTGATAATGATTTCGGTGGACTCGTTTGGTTTATAATCTGAAGAATCGTGGCCAGAAAGTTCCCCCTTCACATATCGGATACTTAGTTCCAACATCTTCCAGACATCAGCCTTCTGATAAGAAAACAATGTTATAGGGGGACACAGATTTATACATTGATATTACGGGGGGCTCTGGTAATGTTGGTGACAGGCTGTATCATATAGTTATGTATGATATGTACTATTTCTGTAGATGATAAAAGATTAAAAAAAGCCAGAGGGGCCATGATGTCACCATTGTGCGTGAGTGACTGACAGCTGTTCACACTGTGCACTAGAGACACGGAACCAGTATTCCCTCTTCACACTTCTGTCCCACCAGACATGACCCTGGGTTCCACTAGTCTGTATTAGACTGTCATTAGGATGAATAAACAGAACCAGCACCCCTTATATCAGGTCTCCCCATCACTGTGCCCCTTTATATCAGGTCTCCCCATCACTGTGCCCCATTATATCAGGTCTCCCCATCACTGTGCCCCCTTATATCAAGTCTCCCCATCACTGCGCCCCATTATATCAGGTCTCCCCATCACTGTGCCCCTTATATCAGGTCTCCCCATCACTGTGCCCCATTATATCAGGTCTCCCCATCACTGCGTCCCATTATATCAGGTCTCCCCATCACTGTGCCCCATTATATCAGGTCTCCCCATCACTGCGCCCCCTTATATCAGGTCTCCCCATCACTGTGCCCCATTATATCAGGTCTCCCCATTAGTGTGCCCCATTATATCACGTATCCTCATCACTGTGCCCCATTATATCAGGTCTCCTCATCACTGTGTCCTCTTATATCAGGTCTCCCCATCACTGTGCCCCATTATATCAGGTCTCCCCATTAGTGTGCCCCATTATATCACGTATCCTCATCACTGTGCCCCATTATATCGGGTCTCCTCATCACTGTGTCCTCTTATATCAGGTCTTCCCATCACTGTGCCCTATTATATCAGGTCTCCCCTTTACTGCGTCCTCTGATATCAGAAGTCCTCATTAAGGTCCCCCTTACATCAGACATCCTTATCACAGTCCCCCTTACATGCTTTGTCCCCATTGGAGTGCCGTCTTTTATCAGGAGTAATCCACAAAGGCCCTCTTTATATCAGATTCTCCAAGTGTCCCCTTTTATCAGTTGTCCTCATCAGAATTCCCATTTCATGGACTATCCTTAGTGGAGTGCCCCTTTACAAGGGCTGTCTACATCCGAGTGCCCCCTTACAAGGTCTGTTTCTTTTGTAGTGCCCCTTTACATGGACTGTCCCCATCATGGTGGTTCCTTATATCAGGAGTCCTCATCAAAGTTCCTCTTACACCAGATGTCCCTACAGAGTCTCCCTTACATGGATTAACCCCATCAGAGTGCCCTTTTATATCAGGGTCCCCAATACAGTTCCTCCTTACATCAGTTGTCCTCATCGGAGTGCCCCCTTATATGGACTATCCTAATCTCAGTACCTGCTCACATGGACTGTTCCCATCAGAGTACCCCTTTACATGGATTGTTCCCATCAGAGTGCCCCCTTATATGAAGTGTTCCCATTAGAGTGCCCCCTTACATGCAGTGTTCCCATCAGAGTGCCCCCTTACATGCAGTGTTCCCATCAGAGTGCCCCCTTACATGAACTGTTCCCATCGGAGAGCCCCCTTACATGCAGTGTTCCCATCAGAGTGCCCCCTTACATGCAGTGTTCCCATCGGAGTGCCCCCTTACATGCAGTGTTCCCATCAGAGTGTCCCCTTACATAGACTGTTCCCATCGGAGTGTCCCCTTACATGCAGTGTTCCCATCGGAGTGCCCCCTTACATGGACTGTTCCCATAGGAGTGCCCCCTTACATGGACTGTTCCCATCGGAGTGCCCCCTTAGCTAGCAAAATCACAAACATAAAAATTGCTGCGCTGCCTCTCCCAAAAACGACTTTAAATAATTAATTAAATAAACGAATGAACTCCCCACTACACAAAGGGTTCCCACAAATGTGCATGTGTTCCCATTGGAGTGCCCCCTTATATGGACTGTTCCCATCTGTCCCATCGGAGTGCCCTCTTAGATGGACTGTTCCCATCGGAGTGCCCCCTTACATGGACTGTTCCCATCGGAGTGCCCCCTTACATGGACTGTTCCCATCGGAGTGCCCCCTTACATGGACTGTTCCCATCGCAGTGCCCCCTTATATGGACTGTTCCCATCGGAGTTCCCCCTTACATGCAGTGTTCCCATCGGAGTGCCCCCTTACATGGACTGTTCCCATAGGAGTGCCCCCTTACATGGACTGTTCCCATCGGAGTGCCCCCTTACATGGACTGTTCCCATCGGATTGCCCCTTTACATGCAGTGTTCCAATCAGAGTGCCCCTTTACATCCAGTGTTCCCATCGGAGTGCCCCCTTTACATGGACTGATCCCATCGGAGTGCCCCCTTACATGGACTGTTCCCATCGGAGTGCCCCCTTACAGCACTGATCCCATCAGAGTGCCCCCTTACATGGACTGATCCCATCGGAGTGTCCTCTCACATGGACTGATCCCATCGGAGTGCCCCCTTACATGCAGTGTTCCCATCGGAGTGCCCCCTTACATGGACTGATCCCATCGGAGTGTCCTCTCACATGGACTGATCCCATCGGAGTGCCCCCTTACATGCATTGTTCCCATCGGTTTGCTCCTCTGCATGGACTGTTCTCATCGGAGTGCCTCCTTACATGGACTGTTCCCATCGGAGTGCCCCCTTTACATGCAGTGTTCCCATCAGAGTGCCCCCTTACATGCAGTGTTCCCATCGGAGTGCCCCCTTACATGGACTGTTCCCATCGGAGTGCCCCCTTACATGGACTGTTCCCATCGGAGTGCCCCCTTACATGGACTGTTCCCATCGGAGTGCCCCCTTCCATGGACTGTTTCCATCGCAGTGCCCCCTTACATGGACTGTTCCCATCGGAGTGCCCCCTTACATGGACTGTTCCCATCGGAGTGCCCCCTTACATGGACTGTTCCCATCGGAGTGCCCCCTTACATGGACTGTTCCCATCGGAGTGCCCCCTTTACATGGACTGATCCCATCGGAGTGCCCCCTTACATGGACTGATCCTATCGGAGTGCCCCCTTTACATGGACTGATCCCATCGGAGTGCCCCCTTACATGGACTGTTCCCATCTGAGTGTCCCCTTACATGCAGTGTTCCTGTCGGAGTGCCCCCTTACATGGACTGATCCCATCGGATTGCCCCTTTACATGCAGTGTTCCAATCAGAGTGCCCCTTTACATGCAGTGTTCCCATCGGAGTGCCCCCTTTACATGGACTGATCCCATCGGAGTATCGGAGTGCCCCCTTACATGGACTGTTCCCATCAGAGTGTCCCCTTACATGGACTGTTCCCATCGGAGTGCCCCTTTAAATGGACTGTTCCCATCGGAGTGCCCCCTTACAGCACTGATCCCATCAGAGTGCCCCCTTACATGGACTGATTCCATCGGAGTGCCCCCTTTACATGGACTGATCCCATCGGAGTATCCTCTCACATGGACTGTTCCCATCGGAGTGCCCCCTTACATGGACTGTTCCCATTGGAGTGCCCCCTTACATGGACTTTTCCCAGCGGATTGCCCCTTTACATGCAGTGTTCCAATCGGAGTGCCCCTTTACCTGCCGTGTTCCCATCGGAGTGCCCCCTTTACATGGACTGATCCCATCGTAGTGTCCCCTTACATACACTGATCCCATCGGAGTGCCCCTTTACATAGACTGATCCCATCGGAGTGCCCCCTTACATGGACTGATCCCATCGGAGTGCCCCCTCGCATGGACTGATCCCATCGGAGTGCCCCCTCACATGGACTGATCCCATCGGAGTGCCCCCTCACATGGACTGATCCCATCGGAGTGCCCCCTCACATGGACTTATCCCATCGGAGTGCCCTCTTACATGGATTTTTCCCATTGGAGTGCCCCCATGCATGGACTGTTCTCATCGGAGTATCCCTTTATGTCACCTGCCCCCCCCCCAGTCTGTCCCAGAGATGATTGGACGGATTCTCCGAGCCCTGTAAGGAGGCACCCCCCCCCCCCCCCCCTCCGTATAACAGATAGGAATGGATTGTAGTCCGCCCCTCCCCCGCACTCAGCACACTTCATATTCATGTCACACAATCATTCCGGCTACATTGGCTGTCAATTGTTCCCCTCCCAAGTGACAGATGGCGCTGTGTCACTCCGCACCCCTCTTACCCGTCCGTCCTCTCCGGAGTGTCCTTGCGTTCTGAGCAGAGCTTCCTCACAGTCTAGACTCCTCCCCCTTTGGAAACGTCCAAAGGGGGCGGGGCTGCAAGGACAGTCAGGAGGCGGGGCTGAGCAGCGCGCGGGTAGGATCTTAGACTACATAGGTTGCTAGGAGACCGGCTCTGTGCTTTTAGGAGATGAGTGGAGGGGAGTGGCCTAGCAGCAAAATGGAGCTCCACTCTAGATAGGAAATGTGGCCTGCTCTCCATCTTTAGTTCAGGTCTCCTTTTTTTTATCTTTTTGTTTATTGAACTTTAATTCAATAAACAACCAACAAACGCAGCTCAATGAAGTGTATGTCACATATTTCCTGTGTATATTTGTACAGAAAATGAGAAGTCTGGCTGCAGATGGAACTCCATTTTGGAGGTCACATGTTTCCTGTCAAGTGGAGCTCCACTCTGTAGCCAGGAGGCGGAGCGTGAAAAAGAGACGTGTGTGATCTGTTCTGTAGTGTTTACATAGGTTGCTAGGAGACCGGCGCTGTGCTTGGAGCAGCTGCCTGCACGGTGCTGATGGTGATGGGATCAGTCCATGTAAGGGGGCACTCCGATGGGAACAGTCCATGTAAGGGGGCACTCCGATGGGATCAGTCCATGTAATGGGGCACTCCGATGGGATCAGTGCATGTAATGGGGCACTCTGATGGGATCAGTCCATGTAAGGTGGCACTCCGATGGGATCAGTGCATGTAAGGGGGCACTCCGATGGGAACAGTCCATGTAAAGGGGCACTCCGATGGGATCAGTCCATGTAAGGGGACACTCCGATGGGATTAGTGCATGTAAAGGGGCACTCCGATGGGATCAGTGCATGTAAGGGGGCAATCCGATGGGAACAGTCCATGTAAAGGGGGCACTCCGATGGGATCAGTGCATGTAAGGGGGCACTCCGATGGGAACAGTCCATGTAAGGGGGCACTCCGATGTGAACAGTCCATGTAAAGGGCACTCCGATGGGAACAGTCCATGTAAAGGGGCACTCCGGTGGGATCAGTGCATGTAAGGGGACACACTGATGGGAACAGTCCATGTAATGGGGCACTCCGATGGGATCAGTCCATGTAAAGGGGCACTCCGATGGGATCAGTGCATTTAAGGGGGCACTCCGATGGGAACAGTCCATGTAAAGGGGGCACTCCGATGGGAACAGTCCATGTAAGGGGGCACTCCGATGAGAACAGTCCATGCAGAGGAGCAAACCGATGGGAACAATGCATGTAAGGGGGCACTCCGATGGGATGAGTCCATGTAAAAAGGCACTCCAATCGGAACAGTCCATGTAAGGGGTAGGGGCGGCTTCATGTCGGTCAATCAGATAACAAATGGCTGAGGGTCCGGGCAGTCTGTGTTCTTTATCAGAAGGGTCACCTCTATGCTGCAGATTCAAAGCAGGGAGCCGGCCTGTGCAGATTGCCAGTGACCTCTGACCCCCCAGGTCCCATTAAGGGAACCTGCCTACAATACAGCCGCCATTACTAGGTGGTCCCGGATGTAATAGAAAGGTGAAATTGTGGAGGATTGTATGAGCACAGCACACATTGTCAGATCAGATTGGTGGAGATCGCTGTTCAATCATATCTGACTTTCGCCCCACACCATGATTGTCACATGATTGCTTGGGTGGGCGCTAACCATGGCGGATCCTCATACAACTCACTGTTTATGTCTTACAGAGCCCCTCCCCCATGCTGGCAATCTGATTGGACGTGAAGTACCGTCAGCCTCATAGTGGAAGAGCCGTGAGCCGCCAACATGGACGCCAAATGCGTAAAGGTGGTGGAACGATGTCGGCAAGTGAAGGGCGAGGGGACGGACATGAAGTATCAGATGATGGGTGCAGTGAGCAGCAGGCGCTGTCAGTACTTCATCCAGAAGACAGGTAGGTGGGTGAGGATGGGAGCAAAGGGGTCCTCACTGTGGGAAGAAATGGTGTGTCACCCATATACAGAGAGGGCTCCCCATACCCATGTATGAGCTGGAAGTGGCAGGAGATCAGTGCTGGTAGTATCCATCACAGACAACACTGACCCATCCTCCCATCCACCACATACTGACCCATCCCTGCAATCCCCACATACTGACCCATCCTCCCATCCACCACATACTGACCCATCCCTCCGATCCCCACATACTGACCCATCCCTGCGATCCCCACATACTGACCCATCCCTGCGATCCCCACATACTGACCCATCCCTGCGATCCCCACATACTGACCCATCCCTGCGATCCCCACATACTGACCCATCCCTGCGATCCCCACATACTGACCCATCCCTGCGATCCCCACATACTGACCCTTCCCTGCGATCCCCACATACTGACCCATCCCTGCGATCCCCACATACTGACCCATCCCTGCGATCCCCACATACTGACCCATCCCTGCAGTCCCCACATACTGACCCTTCCCTGCAGTCCCCACATACTGACCCATCCCTGCGATCCCCACATACTGACCCATCCCTGCGATCCCCACATACTGACCCATCCCTGCGATCCCCACATACTGACCCATCCCTGCGATCTCCACATACTGACCCATCCCTGCGATCAACACATACTGACCCATCCCTGCGATCCCCACATACTGACCCTTCCCTGCGATTCCCACATACTGACCCATCCCTGCGATCCCCACATACTGACCCATCCCTGCGATGCCCACATACTGACCCATCCCTGCAGTCCCCACATACTGACCCTTCCCTGCAGTCCCCACATACTGACCCTTCCCTGCGATCCCCACATACTGACCCATCCCTGCGATCCCCACATACTGACCCATCCCTGCGATCCCCACATACTGACCCATCCCTGCGATCCCCACATACTGACCCTTCCCTGCAGTCCCCACATACTGACCCTTCCCTGCAGTCCCCACATACTGACCCATCCCTGCGATCCCCACATACTGACCCATCCCTGCGATCCCCACATACTGACCCATCCCTGCGATCCCCACATACTGACCCATCCCTGCGATCCCCACATACTGACCCATCCCTGCGATCCCCACATACTGACCCATCCCTGCGATCCCCACATACTGACCCATCCCTGCAGTCCCCACATACTGACCCATACCTGCAATCCCCACATACTGACCCATCCCTGCGATCCCCACATACTGACCCATCCCTGCGATCCCCACATACTGACCCATCCCTGCGATCCCCACATACTGACCCATCCCTGCGATCCCCACATACTGACCCATCCCTGCAGTCCCCACATACTGACCCATCCCTGCGATCCCCACATACTGACCCATCCCTGTGATCCCCACATACTGACCCATCCCTGCAGTCCCCACATACTGACCCATCTCTGCAATCCCCACATACTGACCCATCCCTGCAATCCCCACATACTGACCCATCCCTGCAATCCCCACATACTGAGCCTTCCCTGCAGTCCCCACATACTGAGCCTTCCCTGCAGTCCCCACATACTGACCCTTCCCTGCAGTCCCCACATACTGACCCATCCCTGCGATCCCCACATACTGACCCATAGGGGTCCTCACTGGGGGAAGGAATGGTGTGTCACCCATATACAGAGAGGGCTCCCCATACCCATGTATGAGCTGGAAGTGGCAGGAGATCAGTGCTGGTAGTATCCATCACAGACAACACTGACCCATCCTCCCATCCACCACATACTGACCAATCCCTGCGATCCCCACATACTGACCCATCCCTGCAATCCCCACATACTGACCCTTCCCTGCGATCCCCACATACTGACCCATCCCTGCAATCCCAGCACTGATCCTCCTCACCAACCCAACACTGCCTCACTCTCCCGTCCACCACATACTGACCCATCCCTGCAATCCCCACATACTGACCCATCCCTGCAATCCCCACATACTGACCCATCCCTGCAATCCCCACATACTGACCTATCCCTGCAATCCCCACATTCTGACCCATCCCTGCAATCCCCACATACTGACCTATCCCTGCAATCCCCACATACTGACCCATCTCTGCAGTCCCCACATACTGACCCATCCCTGCAGTCCCCACATACTGACCCATCCCTGCAATCCCCACATACTGACCCATCCCTGCAGTCCCAGCATCGACCCTCCGCACAGTAGTGTATTTTACTTTTTTGCTGCCCTAGGCAAGACTAAAATCGACCACCCCCCATCTACATTTATCTCTCCCCTTGCTGTTTAAGATCCACCTCTTCAGTACAGGAGCATGATGGAGGGCAGTGTGACATGGCAGGGGGGAGTCGTGGGACAGGAGGGGGTCAGCGTGATGGGGGGCAGCAGGACAGGAAGGAGGCAGCAGGAGAGGAGGGGGGCAGCAGGAAGGGGGAGATCAGGACAGGAGTAGGCCATCGAGACAGGTAGGAGGGTAGCAGGACAAGAGGGAGGCATCATGACAGGGGGAGGGCAGCATGATGGGGGGCAGCATGATGGGTGGGGAGACAGGTGGGGGCAGAGGGACAGGAGGAGTGCAGTGGGACAGGAGGAGGAGCACAGAGGGACAGGTGGGGGGCATGGGACAGGATCGGGGCAGCGGGACAGGAGGAGCGCAGAGGAACAGGTGAGGGGCAGTGGGACAGGAGGAGCACAGAGGGACAGGTGGCGGGCAGCGTGACGGGGGACATGGGACAGGATCGGGACTGGAGGAGGAGCGCAGAGGGACAGGAGGAGCGCAGAAGGACAGGTGGGAGGCAGATGACGGGGACATGGGACAGGATCGGGGCAGCGGGACAGGAGGAGCGCAGAGGGACAGGTAAGGGGCAGTGGGAAAGGAGGAGCGCAGAGGGACAGGTGAGTGGCAGCGGGACAGGAAGAGCGCAGAGGGACAGGTGGGGGGTAGCGTGACAGGGGGCAAGGGACAGGAGGAGCGCAGAGGGACAGGTGAGGGGTAGTGGGACAGGAGGAGCGCAGAGGGACAGGTGGGGGGCAGCATGACGGGGGTATGGGACAGGATCGGGGCAGCGGGACAGGAGGAGCGCAGAGGGACAGGTAAGGGGCAGTGGGAAAGGAGGAGCGCAGAGGGACAGGTGAGTGGCAGTGGGACAGGAGGAGCGCAGACAGACAGGTGGGGGGTAGCGTGACAGGGGGCATGGGACAGGAGGAGCGCAGAGGGACAGGTGAGGGGCAGTGGGACAGGAGGAGCACAGAGGGACAGGTGAGGGGCAGTGGGGACAGATGGGGGGTACAGCGTGATACGGGGCATGGAACAGGATCGGGGCAGCGGGACAGGAGGAGCGCAGAGGGACAGGTGAGTGGCAGTGGAACAGGAGGAGCGCAGAGGGACAGGTGGGGGGCAGCATGACGAGGGCATGGGACAGGATCGGGACAGGAGGAGGAGCGCAGAGGGACAGGAGGAGCGCAGAAGGACAGGTGAGCGGTAGTGGGACAGGAGGAGCGCAGAGGAACAGGTGGGGGGCAGCATGACGGGGGCATGGGACAGGATCGGGGCAGCGGGACAGGAGGAGCGCAGAGGGACAGGTGGGGGGCAGTGGGAAAGGAGGAGCGCAGAGGGACAGGTGAGTGGCAGTGGGACAGGAGGAGCGCAGAGGGACAGGTGGGGGGCAGCGTTACAGGGGGCATGGGACAGGATCGGGGCAGTGGGACAGGAGGAGTGCAGAGGGACAGGTGGGGGGCAGTGTGACAGGGGGCATGGGACAGGAGGAGCGCAGAGGGACAGGTGAGGGGCAGTGGGACAGGAGGAGCACAAAGGGACAGGTGAGGGGCAGTGGGGACAGATAGAGGGTACAGCGTGATACGGGGCATGGAACAGGATCGGGGCAGCGGGACAGGAGGAGCGCAGAGGGACAGGTGAGTGGCAGTGGGACAGGAGGAGCGGAGAGGGACAGGTGGGGGGCAGCATGACGGGGGCATGGGACAGGATCGGGGCAGCGGGACAGGAGGAGCGCAGAGGGACAGGTGAGGGGCAGTGGGAAAGGAGGAGCGCAGAGGGACAGGTGGGGGGCAGCGTGACAGGGGGCATGGGACAGGAGGAGCACAGAGGGACAGGTGAGGGGCAGTGGGACAGGAGGAGCACAGAGGGACAGGTGAGGGGCAGTGGGACAGGAGGAGCGCAGAGGGACAGGTGGGGGGCAGCGTGACAGGGGGCATGGGACAGGAGGAGCACAGAGGGAGAGGTGAGGGGCAGTGGGACAGGAGGAGCACAGAGGGACAGGTGAGGGGCAGTAGGTACAGATGGGGGGTAGTGGGACAATGTGGGGGGACAGGAGGGGGGAAGTGGAACAGGTGTGGGAAAGGGTGACAGGAGAGGGCAGCGCGACAGGGGGCAGTGTGACGGAGAGGGGGCAATGGTACGGGGGAGGGAAGTGGGACAGGTGGGGGGCAGCGTGACAGGGGGCATGGGACAGGAGGAGCACAGAGGGACAGGTGAGGGGCAGTGGGACAGGAGGAGCACAGAGGGACAGGTGAGGGGCAGTGGGACAGGAGGAGCGCAGAGGGACAGGTGGGGGGCAGCGTGACAGGGGGCATGGGACAGGAGGAGCACAGAGGGAGAGGTGAGGGGCAGTGGGACAGGAGGAGCACAGAGGGACAGGTGAGGGGCAGTAGGTACAGATGGGGGGTAGTGGGACAATGTGGGGGGACAGGAGGGGGGAAGTGGAACAGGTGTGGGAAAGGGTGACAGGAGAGGGCAGCGCGACAGGGGGCAGTGTGACGGAGAGGGGGCAATGGTACGGGGGAGGGAAGTGGGACAGGTGGGGGGCTGTGTGTCGGGGGGACAGGAGTGGGGAAGCATCAGTCCTCCAAGCTCTTACCTGTCCAGCAGGGGCTCCTCCAGACAGTGTCAGGATCACTCCAGGAGGGACGCTTGTGTCCCATCTCCCTCAGGATCTCCGGCGGCGGCTGCAAAAGAGCGGGGGGCTCCTACACCCTGACCTCGTTCTTTTCTTTTTCCTCCTCCGCTGGCACCTTCTGGCCATCCTGCACGTCCCAGCGCACACTGACAGTGGGCCCCGCCCTCACGCGCTCCGAGCGCACACCAGGGATCCGCCCACCACTCTGCTCTCCTCTGCAGCCGGTCCCTTAGCCCGGGTGACCCTCCTTGTGTGTCGGCTTGGCTGTACACTCACCCATGGCAGCACTGTTGCTGACGCACAGTGTCCCTTCTGCCTGGGGGGCGTGCCGCCCCCCTGTCAACTGCCACCCTAGACAAACGCCTTGTTTGCCTCATGGCAAATACACCCCTGCCTCCTCACCACCCCCCAACACTAACACAGTCCCAGCCCTGCAACCAAAATCCCTCATTATATGTCACTTACTGTTACCAGGACATAGAAGGTGAATCTCCCCAGGGGAAACACAGATCGCAATAACAATTTCATAGGGAATCTAACCCATGACTTGCTTCCATTGTGAGGATCTTTTAAGAGATCAATAGGAAGGATTTTCCCAACTCCAAAGCTTGAATGATGATCCACCAGGCCAGAGAAAACCTGGTGTTTGGTGACAGGTGCATCAGTTTGTCCCGAGATTGAACCGATTTGTCCCAGGATCAACTAACAAAAGAAAAGAGAAATCATTTTCCTAATGACACCAGTGTAATGGAAATTATTTTTGACTCCAATTTTAGGGCTCGTTCACACTTGACTGTTTTACTAACGCTTGCCAAACGCCCATATAGCGTTTGGCAAGCGTTGGTCCGGCGTTTGCGGATCGTTTTTTAACGCTCGGCAAATGCCTCATGCGCGGTTTAGCGGCGGTTGCTAGGCGTTTGCCGAGCATTAAAAATGCCCCACAAACGCCTATAATGAAGTTTGAATAGTGTGACCGCTCCGCAAACGCCCCGCAACCGCACCGCAAACGCCAATCAGGCGTTTGCAGAGCGGCAACATAGACTAGAATAGGAGGCTTCAACGCCTCCTGACTCGACCAGAGGCGTCCGTTTTGCCTCGATGCTAACGATCCTGTTAGAACAGCACCATGTGCTGCAATGTGCAGAATTGTCCGAGGCGTTTGGGAAGCGGTAAAAACGCTTCCCAAACGCCTCTCTTCCGCCTGCACACAACGCTAGTGTGAACGTAGCCTTACTGGCAATTTTTCCACTGACATCCATGTATGTGAAAAATTTTACCAAAGGGATACTCACATAAGGGGAATTATTTTCCCACTGACACCAATGTAATTATTTTTTTTTTTTTTGCACACTGTCACTGGTATGTTGGTGGGGAATAGTTTTCCCATTGACACCAGTATAAAGGGCATTATTTTACAATCTTTACCAATTTAAAGTAGCAGTAAACTTGTTATACACACGCACGCACACGCACGCACACGTGTTAAAGGGAGTTCTTCATTGCTGTGCTGTCAGTGTGTGGTGATTTCATGTGGTCTTCCTTCCAATGTGAGGTTTCCCATCCACACCAAATAAACCCCTTCCCACCGTCTGTACACTTATGTAGCAACACACTGACACCAGTGAAACAGGAATTATTTTCCCATCTACAGCAACTTGAGAGCATTATATTCCCAGTGACATCGATGTAAGTCAAATGTACAAGCAGGCATTATATTTTAACTGACATCAATGTATGAGGAATTATTTTCCCACTGACATCAATGTTAGGCACATTGGGGAGATCCAGATTGCCTTTAAATCATCTGCACATAATTAAGGAAAGCCTTGCTCGTAAAGTTCCAAAACATGCAACAGACTTGGGTAGTTCCTATTTTGGGAATTTTCAAATGTAAGAATTACTGACAGTTTGTAGATAACGTAACAGGAGGTAATTAAAACCACCTCCAATTTGGTGTACAGAGACGGGCCAGACCATGTTTGCGCTGCAAAGCTGTTGTGGATGTTACGCTTCCTCCTTAGGGCTTGCTGGTTGCTAGAATGCTGGAGGCTGC
The DNA here is from genome assembly GCF_062004578.1 of Staurois parvus. NCBI lineage: Eukaryota > Metazoa > Chordata > Amphibia > Anura > Ranidae > Staurois > Staurois parvus. Next base: position 5,575,918 of record NW_028317912.1, read on the forward strand.
TGCTATCCTAGCAACCAAGGATGCATCTCTGGCTCCATTCAGCTGACAACCAGGAGATTCTCCAGGTGACAGCTGATTGTAAATGAAGGGGCTAAGAATGCTGGCTGATGTAATAAACCAAACATGGCTATGGCACTTTTTGAACAATGACATCAGTCAGCATCCCCAGCACCCCAACCCTTTGTTTACATTCAATTGTAGGCTGGGGAACATTCCAATCATCAGCTGAATGGGGCGAGGGATGCGTAATTATTTGCTAAGGCACTGCCTACTGCACACCTAACAGCATCTTACCAACCAATGGCACTGTGCGGCTCAGGAGCTCAGTATGGACTGAGGACAGGGTGTCCACAGTTTGTACACTGTGGCCTCATTGCTGCACCCCTCACCATGCCTCTATGTGACACATTGTTGTGCCTGTTTCTTACGTTTACAAAAATGGCAACTGTCCCATTTTATAGCTAGTTTTAAAGAATAAGTTCACCTCTAAAAAAAATAAATAAATAAATAATACATGCACATCTTTTTGCAGGTAAGAAAATGTGCATTTATTAGAAAGCATTGCTCCTGCAATCAGCAGATCGCGGGTGCTATGCAGGACTTCTGCAGACATGTCAGTGTATGTGTGCTTTTACTCCGTACGGGCAAGCAGATACACACTGACGGGAAGAGACAATGAACTACTACAGTGCTCAACAGTGCTGTGGTAGTTCACTGAGGACTACAAGCCGAGAGTGTCATTTCCCATTCATAGAATTCTGTGACTGAATGACACTGCCGGGCGGGCGAGCAATAGGTATCCCGTGCCTATTATGTGGTATAGGTATCCTAATTAAGGAAGCTGCATACACCTAAAAAACGTGTATCTCCTCTCAACTGAAAGATCAACAGTTAATAAAGCTAAAATCAGTGCTACCCATAAATCAGCATAATTAACAATGTGTCTCATTAATAAAATCATACAAGTTAGGCCTCGTTCACACTATACGTGCAGAAAAATTGATGGAAAAGATTTCACTCGCAGAGCACAAGTTTACATCTGTTTTCATGCGCATATCAGTGAGTTTTATACAGAGAATAGGGCACATAGAGAACTATTGTTTTCTTTGTACCCTTGCAGAACGTATGCAGAAACTCAGAAAGCTATACAGAAAAAAATGGCATGAACAATGCCTTAGGTTCTATGACTATTCGTAACAATGTAACATGACAATATAAATACATGCAATAAAGGAAAAAAATAAATTAAGATTAAAATGATAAAAAAAACTTTAAAATATATATTAATAATATATTTTTTAATTATTATTTTCATTTTTAATTATTTTTTTTCTATATTTTTTTTCTTTATTGCATTTATTCACATTGTTACATTACAGTTTTACAAATAGTCACAGAACTTTATTGTTGTATGATTTTATAAATGAGACACATTGTTAATTATGTTCATTTATGGGTGGTGCTGCACTTGCTTAATTTTGGGGATTTGCTGTTTTTGCCGCCCTTCCTCAGACCCCTGGTCACACTTTTTTCTGGTCTGCCTATATGAAATCTTAGGAGTCTTTTAGCTGAATCCCATGGTCAAAAATGAAACTGCCCAGAGACAATACATTCTTTCTCCAGTTTTGACATTTGTAACCAAAAGATGACAAGCCTGCCCACCACGACAAGGTAGACTCTTTCAGGGCAGGACCTACACTGAACTACACTACGCTAACCTACTCCATGCTAGTCATCGTATTTTTACTGTTAGATGCCTGATTGTAATAAGCCTCATTCTAGAACCTTCCATCTTCCTCTCCAGACTTGTTTACTAAGATCTACATAAGAACAACCCTTTTCATTCACAAAACAGAGAACAGACTTGAAATGGTTGTTGCTGTTATCTTATGGTGGGTGATGCAGTGGTCAGCAATGCTCACCTGTAATGTCCCGACACATTTCCCTTCTTTAATCAATGCAGAGCTCTCTTCCACATAGATGCCTTCAGTCTGAAAGGTCTAAAGCAATTTAATTGTCGTGAAGTTTGTTCACAGAGAACTGCCTTTGTCGCCGTCCTCATCCTACCAGTCCTCAGTTTTACTGACATAGAAAAATGCTCACAATAGTGTGTTACAATAAATAATTGGATGTTAAATAAAACATTAGGTTTTTTTTAGAATTACAATTCCAAAACATCTGAATAGAGCCCATGGCAGCAACAGGGGGAATGACAACCTCAGGGTACTGTGGTCACCCCCTGAAGGAGGACACCCCACCCACATTCCACCTATCAGGCCATGCACAACACCCCAGTTATCCCACCAGACCACACCCAACTGGGAGGAGGTGCAATCAATTCTGAACTTCATGAACCCAACAGGAAGGCCGAGACTTCCTCAGAACTATGCGCCACCAACATTCCTGTCCTGCCACAGTTTCAGAACTTCCCCGAGAGGTAGCCTCACTCCATTCCTTCAGGCACAGAGTGTCTACACTCCGCCTAAAAAAAAACCTGTGCTAATACACTATTATGAGCATTATTTCTCTGTTTTTTAAGGGTTTATTTACATTTTTAATTATATTAATAAAAGGTAATTTTATTTTGGTTTACCCACATATATTATGGATTGGCAATATGAGATTATTAGTATACAGTATTTGATTAAGGGTTTTGTATATTAAAATATTTTTTATATACATGTACTTATTGTTTATACACATATAATTCTGTATACTAATTTTTATATTAATTGCATCGGGTTGGTATCACCCGTTTTTTTTTGAGGATTAGGGGGTGAGTTTTTTAAATTTTTTATCTAGTGTATTTTTATCAAATTTATAATTATTTAGATTATTAAAGGTTTTTTGAGGATGTCCAATTTATACTGTCCAATAATGATGTAGGGAGCCATTAAGGGATATATACTATATAGTGCCATTAAGAAGTACTGCCTTGTGATCTATAGGGTCTGTGGAAAACAGGCTTGTTTTCACTGCGAGTCCGACGGTAGGGTTGCCTAGTTACCGTTCGGACTACGCTAGTATGGCAGTGGTTGTCCCAATCACGCAGTCCTCAAGAAGTCACGTGGAAGCGTGACGCAACGCGTCGACGGCAAAGCGTGGTGACGTACTTCCAGTGTAGCGCCATTTTGGTACACCTTTTCATGCAATACACCCAGTACCTAGGGTAAAGGCTTGTATATTATCAACTAAATGTGAGTGCAAATTTTTGGACACCTGGCATGACGTCTCTATTTGCAGAATATCAGACAGGGTTTTATATTCTATACAATAATATCGGGATCTGTATATAATATAATCCTGTATACTGGGATCTGTATACAGGACACTGATCAGCCAGAACATTATGACCATTGACAGGTGAAGGGAACAACATTGATTATCTGCTTTCAATGACATCTGAAAGTGACTGAGATATATTAGGCGGCAAGTGAACATGTTGTCTCTGAACTTGAAGTTTTGAAAGCAGAAAAAATAGGCATCACAGTTTGTTGTCTATGGGGGTTGTATATCTGCAGACTAGTCAGGGTGCTCATGCTGACCCAGCTCCACAGACAAAAGCCCCTACAATGATCACATGAGAATCAGAATTGGAGCACGGAGTAATGGAAGAAAGTGGCGGGTCTGAAGAATCATGTTAGTTTTCTTACATCATGTGGATGGTTGGGTGTGTCTCACTTACCTGGGGAGGAGATGGCTGTGGGATGCAGTATAAGAAGAAGGTACGTCGGTGGGGGCAGAGTGGTGTTTTGTCATGGAGGCAGCTAACAGACCACATGTAACAGGGACACATGTATTCTGCATAGTACGCTACAGAAAGTATCATCTTTTGACCGCATAATACTGGAAACCATTCATTCTGCTGTATCCTGTTTCACATGTACAGAATAAAGCAACTTCTGGATGAACACAGTATTGGTGAGTTCAGCTATCTGATAAGCATTGTCCACAGTGATTATATCCGTTTATACAGGCTAGGCAGAGAGGTCTCACAAGGGATAAATTGCTATCACAACAATCTGAGTCAGAATAAAGTGCATTGAAGCCTGCAGAGCATGGCAGTTACAATCAGTTTATTGCTGGTGCAGTGCATAGGCTCCTGCATCGTCCCCAGCCCAGCCCCCAGTCTCTCTGGAGGTATGCACATACTGTTTTGGAAGTGGAGGAAAATATCAATGGATTACAAGTATAGTGACACCACCACACAGCGCTCTAATTAGATCTGTGAGTTCCTCTGCTCTTGTGGCAGATGGGACTTGTAGTCTTTCCAATCACTGATCCCTGTGAATTGGTCACATGGCTGTGTGATCAGAGCCATACACAGCTGCACCTAAATCAAACTCAAACAGCCTCAGGTAGAAGCATAAACAAAAAATAGACAAAGCACACATGTGCCCTAGTGCAATGAATCCTTTAATAATGAACCATATTACATAATACAATATCAAAATCGCAGATCTCTGTGAGGAACTCCCGTGCCTTGTGCCTCCTTATGCATCCACACTTGTCTGGGGGTACCCATGCTGGCACATGAAGTGTCCTATCCAAAGTGTGACACCAGTGTCCTATCCAAAGTGTGATCTGTATTCTCTGCAGCTCTATTGCTGGGATTATTCTGATCTGTGCCAGTAGTAAGTAAGCTTTTATTTTTCATTTATTGCTGTATAAATACTTGCTGTGTGTTGGCTATAGGCAATACATGGTACACAATCCTTCCATGTCCACATCTCCATTATTCACTGGCATCCTCTGTGGGCTGTGGGTTCCGGCACAGTAATAAATGAGATGGATTTTAGGTGAATCTTCAAACAAAATCATTTTTTCTATTGTTTTTGCAAGTGGAAGTGTTAGGACATCTGTTGAGTTTCTATTGACATTTATCAAGGAAATTTCACTTAACCCACATAGGAAATGAGGAGAGTAAAGCAGAGTATATGCGTATTGAAATTCCTCCTGTCCAGCAGGAACTGCCCATATCTCAGTACGTGTGTATCCCTCACTTGTGTGCATGCTGGGATTTGGGAAGTTGTTTTTTGGTTTTTCTTTTGTTTTTTTTCTTCCCATTCAATCAACTGGTTGCTTGAAAAAAGACTGTGTATACCCAGCTAACGTTTACACTATATGAAAGGCAAGAAAAAAAAATCACAGAGGTTCTAACACTTCCCTTTCTATGAATAAAGTGGTTTTATTTGCTGATGCGTCCCTAGAGAGATTCCGTTCACTTCCTGTTCCTTTGAACATGTAGGGAGGAGGAATCTCCCCTGCAGTGAGCACAGACAGAGATCCTAACTGCATCCCACCTTCTTTGGAAAAAAGGTTTTGGCAGGAATAACACTTTTTCCTAGTTTAAGATAGTTAAATAGTAAAAAGAATTCTGGTAAATGCCTTTTCTATTTCAATGGTTTTTATTAATTTTAAACAGTATAAAAGAGAGGCAATAAAACACGCCCACGCAGGGGCTATCAATTTTTTTTTCTATTTCAATGGTTTTTATTAACTTTAAACAGTATAAAAGAGAGGCAATAAAACATGCCCAGGTAACTGCCTTTTAACCACTTCAAGTCTGGACACTTTTACCCCCTTCCTGTCCAGGCCAATTTTCATCTTTCAGCACTATCACACTTTGAATGACAATTACGCGGTCATGCAGCACTGTACCCATATGAATTTTTTAGCATTTTTTAAGTTGGATAAAACTTTATTTTGGTGGTATTTATTCACCACTGGGATTTTTATTTTTTTTGCTATATAAATGAAAAAGTCCCAAATCTTTTGAAAAAATAAATAATCTTTCTTCATAAATCTTGGCCAAAATTTATTCAGTTATCTTTTTAGTAAAAAAAAAATAACCCAAATTAGTTTATAACCAAAAATTATTATAACTTTTCAAAAACTCTTTTTACATTTTATTTTATTTCTTTCTATTATTATTTATGTTTTTTTTGTCAACATACTGTCACCCTAGCAGTAAAAAAAAAAAAAATCTTCATCACCCCCCACAAGTAGTACAGTGTCACTACTTGTGGGGAGTGGTGAAGATTTTTTTTTTTTTACACTGATTGCTTTTACACCCATAGAGGCTGTAAAAGCAGTAATTTCTACTCTTCTCTGGCTGCATTCTTGCAGCCATTGAGAAATACTGTGTGAGCTGTGATTGGTCACAGCTTGTCACATGGTACAAGGCTGTTGTGAATAGCCTTGTACCATGTCACCTCTGTGATCTTTCACAGATTTCACACGTAGTAAGCAATGATGTCAGAAATGACATCTTGCTTACTACTCTTCATGTGATCACTGATTGGCCAATCAGTGATCACGTGATCGTCACACAGACGTCCCGTACAACAATCGCGGTGCTGGGTGCACACAAGTAGGGAGCGGGGAGGACGATTATAATCGGCCACCCACCCCTGCACTGCTCCCGTCTGGCCGTTTATATACATGTGCCGGACGGGAAGTGATTAATTACCTTCCTAGTTCCTGTCCACCTCCCATATCCACACCAGTGAAAATCCCAGTACTTTCAGGTATAAAAACACATGGCTATACCCCCTGCCTTCCCACAATGCATTATTTGCTATCATGAGCGAGTCACCATTCTCAAATCCTGTTACATGGAGGCAATCCTGGCAGACCTGGATTTGCATAGGGTCTGCAGTGCAAAACACAACGGCAAACTGGATCAGAGAGCCATCCTCTGTGTGACCTCCTGTAGGTGGTGGTGGGAAGGAGGTGCAGAGTGGCCACGGTTCTAGAATGACAGGCAAACTTCCCTGAAGGTGGTGGGTTGGCAGGGAGATGCTAGAGAGAATATAGAGCAGTGATGGCGAACCTTTTTGAGCCCGAGTGCCCAAACTGCAACCCAAAACCAACTTATTTCTTTCAAAGTGCCAACACTGCAATGAAACCTGAATATCGAGCTTTTGGTTTAGAAAAAACAACTCGTACAGTAGTGCAAACTAATTAACAGTACAGGGATGACCAGAGACTGCGGACACAGTACAGGGATGACCAGAGACTGCGGACACAGTACAGGGATGACCAGAGACTGCGGACACAGTACAGGGATGACCAGAGACTGCGGACACAGTACAGGGATGACCAGAGACTGCGGACACAGTACAGGGATGACCAGAGACTGGGGACACAGTACAGGAGATGACCAGAGACTGCGGACACAGTACAGGGATGACCAGAGACTGCGGACACAGTACAGGAGATGGCCAGAGACTGTGGACACAGCACAGGGATGACCAGAGACTGGGGACACAGCACAGGGATGACCAGAGACTGGGGACACAGCACAGGAGATGACCAGAGACTGGGGACACAGCACAGGGATGACCAGAGACTGGGGACACAGCACAGGGATGACCAGAGACTGGGGACACAGCACAGGGATGACCAGAGACTGGGGACACAGCACAGGGATGACCAGAGACTGGGGACACAGCACAGGGATGACCAGAGACTGCGGACAGTACAGGAGATGACCAGAGACTGCGGACAGCACAGGGATGACTGCTGACCTTTGGGGAGGGAGGGGGAGCGGGTACCTGAATTTGACAGGTACCCGCTCTTACTTCCGCAGAGTTTTTTTTTTTTATCTTACCTGTTCCTCGATCCAGCCGCGCGCTGTCTTCCCGGCTTCTGTAGTGTGGGCGCTCGTCGGACAGCCGGATGCCCAGTGCGCATGCGCGAGAAGCGCTGCGCTTTGTGATTGGTCCGGCGGCTTCTGGGATCTGTCATGTGTCCCAGGTACCGCCTTACCATTCACAAGGAGCACTGCTTCTTGTGCATGCGCACTTGGGACCCGGCTGTCACGCACACTACAGCCGGGAAGACAGCGCGCCGCTGGATTCTCCTGGCGTGCCCACAGATAAGGCTCGGCGTGCCGGCTGTGGCACGCGTGCCACGGGTTCGCCACCACTGATATAGAGGGTGTATGGGGCATGGAGGGAGATGCTAGAGAGAATATAGAGGGTGTATGGGGCATGGAGGGAGATACTAGAGAGTATATAGATTGTGTAGGTGGCACGAAGGGAGATACTAGAGGGGCTATAATCTGTAGGTGGCAGGCAGGGAGACTCTAAAGGGGCTATAGACTGTATGAAGGTTGCAGGGGAGATGCTAGAGGTACTGCAATGGTAAAATATTTACTGGGTATATCTGTCAAAAGACACAGGTAACGTTTGCCTTTTAACTCTTATTTTATTTGATAAAAAGTGGGATATTTCCAGTAACTGGAGTTGAAAACCCTGTAGTGCAGTCCATGGTTGAAGGTAGAACTGCCTCTTCTGCCTGTCCTTGGATTTTAATTTGAAATACCAGAAGCAAAGCCTCTGGAGGTGTTTTCTACATCCTGGGATGTCTGGGGACATTTGACTTTTATCTAATCCCTCCAATGAATAACACATCTTTGCTGTAAAGTTGTATTTATTTTATTATCTATTATTGCTAACTTTTTAAGGATCCTGTATGTCACCATATTTGTGAATTTTGCTTTTGCCTTTTTTGAGAAGCCCTCCTCTCTAACTGTAACATCAAACGTGCGTTACCGCACTGACCTTTCTGTACAGGTAATAACCATTACTGTCCGGCTGACCTAGAATTTATACGTATTATACACCAAAAACAGGCTATTAAGGCCGGTTCTCACATGCCCACATCTGAATCACGCAGGAACGTGCTGTGCTTTCCTTTGCAATTAAACCTAGATGCAAAACATACATCTTTTGCAATCTGCAGCGGGTGTCAATAGAAATTTAATGACACCCCAAGTGCCGGTCACAAATGCAGTGTGTTTGCCCGCACCAGATTGCATGGTACTTTTGTACCATGTGATCTGGTTACAGTGGGGCTTATTTATTAAAGCTGGGGAGTGCAAAATCAGGCTGACTTCTGCATAGAAACCAATCTGCTTCCAGGTTTTATTGCCAAACCTTAATTGAACAAGCTGAGGTTAGAAGCTGATTGGTTTCTATGCACAAGTGAGCCTGATTTTGCACTCCCAAGCTTTAGTAAATATACCCCAGTGTGGCACAGTGCAGTGCGACTTTAGCCCATTCAAAATTCATGGCCTTGAATTCACACCGCACAGGAATGCAGAGCGCTTTCTTGTGCAATTCAGCTCTGGGCATGGTGTAAACCTGTCATCAAACTGAAAGTCTAATAAAGTGAATGTTCGCCTTTAGTAACTTTGAACAACAATTCTCCTGTATGCAATTACAGATTCCTTGAATGGAACCTACCAGTGGTCCTCATTTTAAAATGCTGCTCTTGGTTTCCTTTACATATGAATTAGGGGTCTTTTCTACAGAAACCTGTGGCCCCTTGATCCCCCTCCATCCTGCTGTTTGCAGAACTGGCTGCATGCTACATGTGCACACCCCATAGTGGGCGCACAGTTGTAGCATGGGTGCTACAAGGTTCAATCTACGTGAATGTGCAGTGTTCTGTCTCATTTTCTAGTTCAGGCATTAAAGTAGTTCTAAATCCTCAAGGGTTTTTAACTTAATGGATTTTATGCATTAAAGCGGAGTTCCACTCACCCTGTCCACAATTAACTCAGCAGCTACAAAAACTGAAGCTGCTGACTTTTAAAAAACAGCCACTTACCTGTCCCTCAGTCCCATTGTGTGTCCCCTGTAGCCCGTTTCACCAGCCGTCCTGTGTTCCAGGTGCCGGCATCTTCAGATTGGGCACCCGGCTGTGACAGCTTGCGGCTTCACATCCGGGTACCCGCTGCACATGTGCGAGTAGCATTGCGCTTCATGAACGGTCCTGGTCACTTTCACCCACCAGCAAGCTTCTGTTCACCTAATGTAAACAGGGCTCATATTCTGCACAGCGCTCCCATATTTACTATACAATCCTGCTCCGGGTCCGTCCACCTCTCTCTGCCCAAAATCCCAGCTGCTAATCCAGTTCTCCACTGTAAACTTGAGGCATGGAGAAAATCAGATGACTGCATGACCGGTAAACATTAACTTTGATTGTAGACTCTTCATAAATGAATTACAATGCAGCAGGATGAACAAGACTACTCTAGCTTGCTTCACGCCAACCAACACTTACTCATAGGGCGCTGGTTGGCATAAAACATGTTAGGGGTAGTCTTTCATCCTGCTGCACTGTCATTGATTTTACAAAGAGTATACAATAAAGGAGGTCATTGGCTGCTGGATATGTCAATCACCGGTTCCCGGCCGGCGATTCCTAGCCGAGACTTGGTGATTGTCAGCAGGGCTGAGAGGGGAGAGATCTGTGTGTAAACACAGATCTCTCTCCTGTCAATATGGACATGCTGCTTTGTATCTCTCTGCACAGCAGAGAGATACAAAGCAGCATGTCTCCCAAGTAAAAAACACAGCATACGTAGTAAAACACACACAGCACACAGTTAACCATTTGATCGTCCCAGATGTTAACCCCTTTCTGCCCAGTGTCATTAGTACAGTGTCAGTGCTTTTTATTAGCACAGTTCACTGTATGAGTGTCACTGGAGATGTCAGTGGCAGTTATTCAGTTCCCACCCAGTATCAGAATGCCCACCGAAGTCCCGCTATAAGTCACCTATCGCCGCCATTACTAGCATTACTAGCATAAAAAAAAATAAAAATTCCAGCATTTATATACCGTCACTTGTAGATGCTATAACTTTCACATAAACCAAATATACAGTTATTGGGATTTTTTTTAGTAAAGACATGTAGCAGAATACATTTTGGCCTAAATTTATGAAGAAATTTTATTTTTTAATTTTTTTTTATTGGGTATTTTTTATAGCAAAAAGTAAAAAATATTGTTTTTTTTTTTTTCTTCAAAATTGTCAGTCTTTTTATTGTTTATAGCGCAAAAATAAAAAACGCACAGGCGATCAAATACCACCGAAAGAAAGCTCAATTTGTGGGGGAAAAAAAGGACATACATTTCATTTGAGTGCAGTGCTGCATAACTGCGCAATTGTCAGTTAAAGCAACGCAGCGCCGTATCGTGAAAATGGCCTGGTCAGGAAGGGGGGTAAATCCCCTGGAGGGCAAGTGGTTAAACAACATGTCATGTTCAATGGGGTCAGACCACAACTGTGTCCCTCACCCTCACCTAGCAAAAAGTAAAAAATACTGGTTTTTGTTTTTTTTTAAATTGTCAGTCTTTTTTTTTTTATAGCGCAAAAATAAAAAAATGCAAATACCATCAAAAAATATCTCCAGCAGTGGTGCGCAAAATCATGTGTGTGTATGTATGTATTTTTTTCAGATCCTTTTATAGCGCCGTCAATTTACGCAGCGCTTTACATATATATTGTACATTCACATCAGTCCCTAACCCTCAAGGGGCGTACAATTTAAGGTTCCTAACTCACATTCATACATACACATACTAGGGCCAATTTAGACAGGATCCAATTCACCTACACACACATATATATATATACAGTATATTGCGTGTGTATCTGTATGTGTGATTTTGCATTTCCGGGTAGAGGATGTGCGCCCCTACCCTCGCCACTATTCGCAGCCTTGGCTGTCAATCACCGGGTCCCGGTCAGGGTCAGTGCTTTTTATTAGTACTGATCACTGTGTTGGTGTCACTGGGAATGTCAGTGACATCAAGTCAGTTCCCCCCAGTGTCAGAATGTCCTCCGCAGTCCCTCTATAAGTTGCTGATCGCCGCCATTACTAGTAAGAAAAAAAAAATCTCAATGTATATATACCGCCATTTGTAAACGCTATAACTTTCACGTAAACCAATTCATTTGCACTTATTGGGATTTATTTTAGCAAAGACATTTTGGCCTAAATTTATGATGAAATTTGATTTTTTTTTTAACTTTTTTTTACTGGACATGTTTCATAGCAAAAAGTCAAAAATAAAGTTTTTTTTCCTCCAAATTGTCTGTGTTTTTTTTTTCTTCTTTTTTTTATAGCGCAAAAAATAAAAAATGCACAGGCGATCAAATACCACCGAAAGAAAGCTCTATTCATGGGAGAAAATGTAATTTGGGTGCAGCGTTGCATGACTGCGCAATTGTCAGTTACAGTAACCCAAAAAATAGCCTGGTCAAGAAGGGGGGTAAATCCTCTGGAGGGCAAGTGGTTATGCTTTGTGTGCAGAGAGGTAATGGACATACAAACTGCAGCAACATTTAATTTTTTTTATCTTGAAAGTTTTTATTTTTCTGTTTTGTTTTTTTGTCCTCCAGACAAACTGCTAAAGATGATTTGTATTTGTCGGGTGCAGAAGTTTATGCAGCCCTGCCAGACAGTGGAGTTAGGTTGTTGTGTTGACATTCATGTACTACAACATAGCAATACAGCTTTGTCACCTCTCCACTGCAAGCCTGTGATTGGACAGAGGAAGGGCAACGATAGTCCGATGAGTTCATCTCTTTGTTCTCGCCTTCTGTCAGCAAGATCCTTGTCGGCACACTCCTGATTGGCCACTAATGCTACCCTTCACTTTCCCACCCTGTGATCTACTGTACAGGGGTTTGCAGGAGGATGGTGCCAAGTAAAATGCCAGTACTTGTACTAGTATTTATAACATATTTTAATTACTTTTGATTATAACATAACTGCATTATTTGTTTTTTTTATATCTGCGTTCAAGTTTCTAGAAGAGAGATTGGAAACCTGTGAACCATAGGTTGTCCATAGATGGATCGAAGTTCAGCATGGACCAGCAGAATTTCGATCCATCTACTGTATGGGCTGGCTGGTGGTATAGAAGTCGGTCACTCGATTGACTTCTGTACCACCAGCCTGTTGTGTTTTATTTGCTCGATCAGTGACACGGGCAACACTGATCATTGTATTCTGACAGTGGGAAAGTCTCCCCACTGTCAGAATAAAACTGGCTTCATGAGAGCGAATCCCCCATCAACACAAACTATATTAACAGGGGAATCCAGTTATTTTTTTCGTTCAGCCTGCTAGTTGAACGAAAAAAAAGAAGCATAATTTACGGCCATGCATAATTACCACTGCAGCGCTGTCTCCATGCTCCATAAAGAATATTTTCAGATGGAGGGTGCTGACCAATCGGATGCTGTCTAGCCCCTACTGTCATCGCTGCAGGGAGAGGAGAGGAACTCACAGAGATTTCAAATCTTCAGACCTGTGAAGCTGTTTTCTCTCCTCTCTATGCAGGGATGTCAGTATGGGCTAGACGCCATCTGATTGGTCAGCATCGTTCAGGTAACAGTGCTGACCAATCAAAATCTCTCTAGCCCGAACTGTCATACCTGCAAGGAAAGGAGAGAAAGCAGCTTCACAGGTCTGAAGATTTGAAATCTCCACGGCTTCCTCTCCTCTCCTACCATCTGCTACCATAGTATACATCCCCACACGCCCACTCTCCCATTCTCCACTGTGGGAAATCTCCCTGCTCCAGTGTGAACTCAGGATACGACTGCCTGGGTTCACACATGAGCAGTGGGGAAACCACATGCGATTTGGACAGGAATCGCATTCCTGTTTGAATTGCATGCTATTCTTTGCGGTGCAATTTGCGTCCTTACATTCTGTATGGACGCCAATGGCATAGCAAAGTATCGGTAATTGCTAACGGCGAGTACTTGACCGACAGTATCGATATCACACTTGCATCCCTAGTTAGGATATGACAGTGTTGTATCTGATGAATGTTAGACAATGTGGCCAGTAGATTAGATCCATCAGCATTTAGAGCCCGAAATTCAAATGTTGGAATTGTGTCCCTGGTGGTGGGTGTTTATTGGCTAGAATAGTTTTCTCACACCTTTATTTATAATGCTGACATTTTGACATTTGCTGTGTACAATGGTTGCACCATCTAAATCATTTTATGATCGTTATTTCCATGTTCTAGGTTGCTTGCAAGATTCCAGATTGGACATCGAGTGGATGAGATATTTCCACAATCTACCTGACTCACTTACCTCACTCCTGATGCTGCTGACAACCGCCAATAATCCAGACGGTACGGCTTTATTCTTTCATGCACAAATCTGAGACCGCAGAACTGAAAGCAAATGCTGCACAAAAAATAGATGACTGGAGTGTTAACTAGTGGATGTGTATTTCTTATTTCTGAAAGATAAAGATCTCGTGTAGGGCCAGTTCACACCACAAAACGCACTCTCCATGCATTCCCCATACGTTTTTGCTTACAGTTCACACCACACTCTGTTGCGGTGCAGTTTTGATGCAGTTTGCCATGTTCCAGTATGGTTCTGTTTAGAAAAAAATGCAGCATTTTCTATTTTTTTACTGCACCAGAAGCTGAAATAGGCTATGGGATTTGCAGGGTGCATAGAACAATGCGTATGATCACAACTAGTGCGCATGCTTGTTTCAAACAAACAAGTGGGGGGGGGGAGCATAGGTATGGGAGCTCATGGAGGATGTAATAAGGAAGCAGAAAAACACAGTAAGAAATTATTTATTAAAAAATAGATTATTACAGGGCTATGAACTAGAGGATGTGTTTTGGATTTTTTCTGAATAATAAGGATATTGTTTGTTTAGTGTCACAAAGTAAAATCCATCTTCCTCCTTCCCTTTATAGCCGGCCAATCCTCTCCTTTTTTGTTAGATTTTAAAAATGTGATACTAAGCTTTGGTGTAACAAATATGTGTTAACCTGAAAAATGTGTTTTTACTGCTTCAAATCTCCATTTGTTTTTTGTGATTGGGCCGTGGGCTGTGTAGTGTGTGTAGAGCAGCGTACATGGCCATAACTAATATTCACTGCTATTTTCACATGAATAGAAGTCTGGGGGATAGGAGACATTCAGGAGTTAATGGCGGATGTCACAAGAAGGCAGATACACAGTAGGAAGCAATTTAATGGAAAATAGATTATGGGAGCATTAACTAGTAGATGTTTAATCTATATATATATATATTTTTTTTTTGTGCAAAATAAAGATATCATTTAGTGTCACAAAAAAAACAGGCTCCTCCCCTCCTTATAGCCGTCCAATCACGCTCCTTCCTTGCGAGATGTTAAAGTGACACTCCTGAGATGGGCTATGGGATTTGCAGTGTGCATAGAACAATACACATGATCGCAACTAGTGTGCATGCTTGTTTCCAAGAAACCGGTGAGGAGGAAAAGCATAGGTGTGGGAGCTCATGAAGGATTGGGGAAAACCTCCTGCGCTCAATCCTACTAAACTAAAAATAAGCTGCTACACCTGCACCTTATTACCTAAAGTGAAAAACCAAAATATAACAATCAATAAGTGTAGCGCTCTGGTAAAAACAAACTAAGTCTCAACATAAACAACATGTGATATAATGGTGGAACAAACCGTGAATCTTAATGAGAATGAATGCTAAAACAGTGCAACATCACACGATATTGTGCATATGGTGGACATGACTAATATTAAGCTCCCTAATACAGAGATATACCCTATAAAACACGTGCTCTGTGTCAACACACTCTATTCATACCATAAATAAACCACAAATTCCAGATGTGCCCTCACCAGGGGTTTTTGACCTCACATATAGTTTGTTCAAAAACCGCTTGTGTTCCTTGAGGTGGGACATAAATGGTCAGATGTATCCTGAAAATGGAATCCTCCTCCAAAGATTAAAGGGATCGGTGATCTTTCCTCTTCCATTCAGTATACATGTCAAAAAACGAGTAAAACACAATAGTGCTTTATGCTTTAAAACACATTACTTTATTAAAAGCATAAAAACTGGCTAGTCACATGGTACAGGTGCTAGATCGCACCAGATATATGCGCATTTAAAACCTGCAATACTCTTGTATGAGCAAGCAAAGGAAACTCCACTCCTCAAATGTAACAATGTGGTTGTAAGGACAAGTTTCCTTTGTTATGCTTTTAATAAAGTAATGTGTTTTAAAGGATAAAGCACTATTGTGTTTTACTTGTTTTTTTATCATGTATGCTGAATGGAGGAGGAAAGATTAAAGGGATCGGTGATCTTTGGAGGAAGGTTCCATTTTCAGGATACATCTGACCATTTATGTCCACCTCGAGGGACACATAGTTTTTGACCAAACTATATGTGAGGTGAAAAATCCTGTTGAGGGCACATCTGGCGTTTGTGGTGGAGGATTGATATTGCATGAAGATATGAAATTGTGAAGTTTGTTTCAAGTTGAAGAAAAACATTATACTTGGAGACTTTTTTTCATATTGGTTCACTTTTTCTTTTTTCACATATGTTCACTGTTTTATAACATAATTTGTTTGCTATTACATACTAAAAGAAAGTGCGGCACTGTATGTTTTATGAACTAGTGGATGCGTATTGGATTTTTTCTGAATGATAAGGATATTGTTTAGTGTCACAAAAAAATCCGGCCTCCTCCTTCCCTTTACAGCCGACCAATCCTCTCCTTTTTAGTAAGATGTTAAAGAAGTGACACTAAACTCTGGTTGAAAAAATATATCCAATTCAAATATGTGTTCTTAAGCCAAAAAAAAGTCATTAGTGCTCTCAGTCCCTCCAAATCTCCATTTTTACTTTTTTTAATTTGTGATCCAACTTCCTGATATGGGCCCTGGGCAATGGGTGATGGGGCGTGCAATGTGTATAGAGCAGTGTACATGGCTACAACTAATATTCATTGCTGTTTTCAAATAAAGAGAAGTGGGGGAAAAGGAGAGGTTTGGGAGTTAATGTAGGATGTCACAAGGAGTTTCATTTTCAAATAGAAGTTGGAGGGAAGGTGTGGAATCTCATGGAGGATGTTATAAGGAAGTAGAAAAACACAGTAAGAAATGATTTCCTGAAAAATAGATTACAGGGACAGTAACTGGCGAATGTGTTTTTTTGTTTCTGAATAATAGGAATATTGTTTAGTGTCACAAAAATAAAAAATAAAAATCTGGCCTCCTCCACCCCTATAGCCAGCCAATCCTCTCCTGTTTTGTAAGATGGTAAAGTTAAGATGTTATAAAAAAAATCTATACAATAACCCAAAAAAGTAACTTTTTCTGCTCTAGATCTCCATTTTTTTGTAATCCAACTGCCAGCTGTGGGTGACAGGTGGTGGGTTTTGCAGTGTGTATACATAAAAAATAATATTATATATATATATATAATTTTTTTTTTAACAGAAATGAGAAGAAACGGAGAGGTTCAAGGGTTAAAGAGGATGTTACATAAAGTCAGAAACACACCATAATATCTTATATTAACTTACCACTATTTTATCTATGTTTAAAAACTAAAATCTAATTTTTTTTTTTTTTTGTAATTTTTACATTTTTTTTGTAATTTTTACATTTTTTTTTTCCAAACAAAGTGAGGAGAAAAGGACAGATTTAGGAGACAGGGAAGATGACAGATAGAATCAGAAACACAGTCTAGAGGGAGCTATGGGTAAAAAGGGACTTTTTTTTCCCTTTAAGTCAGTAATTAGGGGGAGGTAAGAGAGATGGGCTGTAAACATAAGATAAAACCCATACTTGCCTGATGTCACTTACCTCATTCGGCCCTTACCTGATGTTACTTACCTCATTCGGCCCTGGGTCTTTTGGCTCCTTGAGGCTTGCTGTACGCTGCCTTTCTTTTGGGCTCTTTGGAGTTCAGGGCATCCAGGAGACCTTCAGCTACCAGCTCTTTGTATTTAGCCCCTTTGCTTGCTCGGGAAGAGCATCGCTGGGTGCTGGTTGTAGGGATGCCAAGCTGGTGGTGATGTCCCTCCTCTTCACCTTGAGGGCCTTTCCATCTTCAGCCCTCTTCCCAGATGTCTTTGGGAACCTCACTGGATAGTGGAAGATGGGAGCCATGGTGAAGGTAGTAGCCATGTCCAGAAGCTGTCCCAGGGCCTCAGTCTTCTCAGCCTTTCCTCCCTGCAGGTGAGTCACAGCGGCCATGATGTCCTCCTCTCTGTCCTTCCCAGTGGAGTCCGATGATGCAAATCCCAGAAGCAGAAGAGGGTCCATTGATCCCCAGTCGAAGTCTCCGGCCATCATAATAGCAGAAACGCTGAAAACTTGCTGAAATCCACAGAAATCCACAGAAATCCTGGAACTACAGGTGTCTGTGTCCTCTCAGCAGCACAGCGATCAACTGTCACTTTTGGTGTGAGGCTGTTTACTCAAATCCCCCCCCCTCCCCCCCCCCCTCCAACCGACCTGATGCTTAGAAATTCACCTGTTAGCCCATTTGTTTAACACATAAAACCTTATTTTACCCCAAATACTACCAGAAATATTGTTCTATAGACACACACTTTAATATCACCATACATTTAGACTGGGCACGTTTAACCCTTTTTCTGCCAGAGACGTTTTTAGGGTTTTTTTACACATATTTTAAAATTGAATTTAAGGTGATTACTGAAGATTACAGAAAAACCCCAAACATGATATATTTTCTTGCAGCAGAGACCCTG
Source organism: Staurois parvus (assembly GCF_062004578.1). NCBI lineage: Eukaryota > Metazoa > Chordata > Amphibia > Anura > Ranidae > Staurois > Staurois parvus. Next base: position 5,594,293 of record NW_028317912.1, read on the forward strand.
GCAATTCAAATATCAAAAATGATATAAAAAATTAGACAATTTATGTCACATAATATGTGTGCAATGGTTTTTCAAGCTCAAATTTTTAGTAAAAATGTCACTAGAGTTCATTTTAGGGCACACAAACACAATATATTCCCCAAATGTTTGGTAAAATATAAAAGATGAAGTTGCACCAGGTAAATAGATGCCCAATATGTGAAGCTTTAAAACTGAGCGTGTCCATAATACAAACATGTACTTCAGCACCCTATATTTTCTCCAAGGGGACACATTAAAAGCCCCTCCAGGTCATTAGGTTGGAAGTAACTCTGTATAACAGCCCTAAAATGATTGCTGTCACTCTGGCATGTGCAGCAATGCACAACACGTGTAGCAGCAGCAATGTTTTCATATGTGGGTGCCATGACCGGTGTGCTCAGGTTGGTATGTACATAGGGGGGGGGGGGACCTTTTGGAGGTTTAAGTGCTTGGGTGTACGTTTATTTGTTGACACTTTTTATTGATATCACAGAGAGGACACCGTCTCCTATGTGATGTAATGCCTTTGTGACAGGTGCTGCTTCTTCACACATCAGGAGTCTATTTCAGCAGCAAGCCAACAGACAACTTGTGATACATTGTTACATACAACACACTCCCAGCTCCTGGTGTGTACCCCCCCCCCCCCCGGCAGTGAGAGGGTTAATGATGCCGTAACAGATGTTGGTGTTTCTGGGGGTTGGAGGGGCATTAGGGGCCTCTTACTATATGGCTGATTCATGATTTGGCTGCCTTGTCTTGGCAGTGTGTATTTCCCTCCTGGGATCCAGTTTGTGTTTTTCTGCTCCTGATAGTTGTCTGTGAGTATGGCTGGGGAAGACAGGAATGGAGGGCACTCACACTCTATTAGTATCACTGCAGGCAGGTGAGATGTCGGGTCTTTTAGACCCCTGTCACCAGTTACTGTGAGCAGGGAAAGGGCCACGCTCGAAATGCGTTGTCATGGTGACAGTGGAAGCCTCCATCTTGTTTGGTCCAGCTTGCGCTCCACCTTGATCCCCGGATCCGGTTAACTTCCTTTTTTGACGTCACTTCTGGTGCACCGCATCCGAGCCCACGCAGGTTACCGAGTGACTCCCAGAATCCTAGTGGACCCAGCCGGAGACCCATTGATGGTGGATCCTTACTAGCGGAGTCACTAGTGGTTATAAAACAGTCCTGTTTGCTGACATGGGCTCACCGCTGACACTCCTGAAGCTCTGTGAGCTTCTATCTCCCTGGAAGGCTTTCCTTTAATGTGCAATGTTGCTGTTTTTATTGAAGTTCATCCTCTCTTGTTCTGACTGGTATATTACCATTGATCAAGCAAGAGAGCACGTGTTTTATCTGCCATAAATATGCTTGTGCCTTGTTATAAACGTTTAGTGCCACAGTGACCGAATTGTTGTTCTGATTTTTGATTTGACATGGTGACTCCTTTATACAAGTCACTTTCCTCGAATCGCTTTTGGGACATTTGGTTGCATGTTTGCTTTTTTCACCACTCTTGGTGATTTTCATGCGAAGCAGCTGAGGACTAGCAGCCACTTTAGACAATCATTCTATGTCAGCAATGGGCAAACTACGGCCCGCGGGCCGTATACGGCCCGGCGGACCTTTTAATCCGGCCCGCGGAGCTAGGCTCCCGCTAGGCTCCTCTCACAGTCCGCCCTGTTTCCTATGAGGATCTGTCCCCTCTCGACGTAACTGCGCATGTGCCGGAGATCGCCGATCGGCTGCTAATGCCTGAAACTGGCACATGCGCAGATACGTTGAGGGGGACAGATCCTCATAGGAGACGGATTTTCATGCTACACCGAACGGCGCGGGAACAAGAGGAACGCGCGGAGCAAAGGTAAGTGAATTGACACAGGGGGGACATGGGGAATGAATTACTATAGGGGGGGTGAATTACTATATGGGGGATGAATTACTATATGGGGGATGAATTACTATGGGGGATGAATTACTATATGGGGGATGAATTACTATATGGGGGATTAATTACTATGGGGGATGAATTACTATATGGGGGATTAATTACTATGGGGGATGAATTACTATATGGGGGATGAATTACTATGGGGGATGAATTACTATATGGGGGATGAATTACTATATGGGGGATGAATTACTATGGGGGATGAATTACTATGGGGGATTAATTACTATATGGGGGATGAATTACTATGGGGGATGAATTACTATGGGGGATGAATTACTATATGGGGGATGAATTAATATGGGGGATGAATTATTATATGGGGGATGAATTACTATATGGGGGATGAATTACTATGGGGGATGAATTACTATATGGGGGATTAATTACTATGTGTGGGATGAATTACTATGGGGGATGAATTACTATGGGGGATGAATTACTATATGGGGGATGAATTACTATGGGGGATGAATTACTATGGGGGATGAATTACTATATGGGGGATGAATTGCTATATGGGGGATGAATTGCTATATGGGGGATGAATTACTATGGGGGACGAATTACTATATGGGGGACGAATTACTATATGGGGGATGAATTACTATGGGGGATGAATTACTATGGGGGTTGAATTACTATATGGGGGATTAATTACTATGCTTACTATGGGGGAATATTACTATACTTACTATGGATGACACATACACATCATTCATCTACTCTTGGTCCGGCCCCTGGGTCCAATATATGAACCCATTGCGGCCCTCAAGTCAAAATGTTTGCCCACCCCTGTTCTATGTATACCTCACTGTCCAGCCTTAGCGCCTAAACTTCAGGATATATATCCAAATTTATTCTGCAGAAGGGCAATGACCTCAAACATACATCCAATGTCATTATAACCATCTTTACTGTAAAGAAGAACAAGGAGTCCTGGAAGTGATGGTTTGGCCCCCACAGAGCCCTGATCTCAACCTCATCAAGTCTGTTTGGGATTACATGAAGAGTCAGAAGGATAAAGGGCAGCCTACATCCACAGAAGATATGTGGTTAGTTCTCCAATCTGTTTGGAACAACCTACCTGCCGAGTTCCTTCAAAAACTGTACAAGTGTACCTAGAATTGATGCTGTTTTGAAGGCAAAGGATGGTCACACCAAATATTGATTTCATTTGGATTTCTCTTTGGTTCATTTACCTTCCATTTTGTTATTTGATAAAAATAAACTATTAGCACTTCTATGCCTGAAAGAATCCATAGTATAAGTAAACCCTCATCTTGTAAAACAGCCCATTCGGTTTGAAATAGAAATGAAAGGCAAAACATTTATGTATACATATAGAAAAAGTGAAAACATATCTTCTGTTCTCAGCTTCATATGGAACTCAGGGAAGAGAAACAGCAGCACACTGGACATCCCAGTGAAAGGCTGTGAAGGAGGCATGTCAGCACAGTTTAATCCATGGAGGAGAGTAGGCTGAGTTGTCAGCAGAACCAGAAAACGCTGTGCTCTCATGCTTGGTGTGGTCAGTTTTTAATAGGAAAGCAGAGGAACTGGCAGGAACACCAACAATTTCACACAAAGCAAGCAATTCAAGGAGAACAGGATACTTTTTTTTTTGTTACAAGCACGTGGTACAACAGTTGTATGTCAGGAGTATGAAATGTTGGGCTTACATATTTAATTTACAGCATTTTTTACACCGGCCTAAAATGTTTGCACAGCAGTGTGTGTAAATAAGTGTATGTGTACGTGTGTGTGTTTATAAAAATATATTTAAAAAATTGTACTATCCCCGAAATAAAATTCCCAACAATGTTTTTAATGGTAGTTGGATGTTTTGGATATGTTCTATTGGTGTAAGACTTGTGAATGTTACCCCCCCCCATCCTAAAACAGGACATTCAGAATAAAGGCAGTCGCTTACTTTGGAATTGAATGCATGAATGGATTTCCTTCTCTGAAAACTTTCAGCCAGAGTCTGGAGTGGTTGGGACATTGATATAGATGTAAAGCTGGGTTGGGTGAAGAGCTGCTATTTGTGCCTTTAATGATTTTCTCCTTGCTTTTTTTTCACTTTTTTGATCATTCATTTTATCTTGGAGATCCACATCTGTTATAACGCATTCACCTGCTATGTATTTTGTTTTTCTAGATCACCATTTTAGCACTTAAACAGAGAAAGGGAAATCAACATGGGGGATGAAAGTGAATGGTTGAAACGTCCTGTTGACCAGAAGTGTGAGCACAAGGTAAATTGTGATTTATGATGTTTAAATATGATCCACGTCATCATGCATGCCTAAAGGAGAACTTGAACTCCCTTACCCACTTCCAGTCCGGACACTTTTACCCTAGTCCTGTCCAGGCCAATTTTCAGCTTTCAGTGCTATCACACTTTGAATGACAATTGCGCAGTCATGCAACACTGTACCCATATGAATTTTTAGCATTTTTTTTTAGACAGATAAAGCTTTATTTTGGTGGTATTTATTCACCACTGGGATTTTTATTTTTTTGCTATGTAAACGAAAAAGTCTAAAAATTTAGAAAAAAAGTGTTTTTCTTATAAAATTTTGGAAATAAATAGTATTTCAGTATAAATCTTGGCCAAAATTTATTCTGTTATCTTTTTAGTAAAAAAAAAAAATAACCCAAATTAGTTTATACCAAAAATTATAAGTTTTAAACATTTTTTTACATTTTTCTTTTTACATACTGTCACCCTAGCATGACTAGAGCACCAGAGATAGGTCATCCAAATTCCCCCCTTACTATACTTAAATAAAAACCATGACACCAATTTTTGGAGTAAATGGCCAACATGGCCTTTTATTAACAAACATTTTTTAACACCAACCATTCCTTATAACAGAAACATACAGAGTTGTTGTTGTTGGTCTTCGAAGGCACCCCACCAAAATGATATGAAATGCACCTGCGGACAACCATATTACACAAAGGCCTCCAGCCGCAACCAACCAGCTCGGAGACAACCATACCGTCCGCAGTGCAGCACCACCACCTTCCAGTTAAACCTTGGTTAACTGGAATGTCCCCGGGCACACCATACCACCGATGGGTCCCACACCATTATCTGTACCTCCAAGATAAGAACCGCCTCCAAGACCAACAACCGCCCAAGACCGAAACAACCCCCTGACCCCCGAGAGGAACACAAAAACTCCCTATAACAGGGGAGGGCGGGAGGGAATCTCACTCACCAACGTCCAGGTCCGAAATGATGCCTCCCCCCCCCTGGGACACCCCACCCTAAGGTGCGGCAGAGCCCACCCACGCTCTCTCTCCACCAACCAGCACACCCATCTATCCTTTTCCACACCCCCCTGGCACATCATTAACCCTTTCTTACTCTCCTTCCCACTCTAGGCCTAGTCATGCCTGCCCTGCGCTAATTTTCCTTTCCTTTTTTCGCTACGGGCATTACTTGACTAGAGCACCAGAGATAGGTCATCCAAATTCCCCCCTTACTATACTTAAATAAAAACCATGACACCAATTTTTGGAGTAAATGGCCAACATGGCCTTTTATTAACAAACATTTTTTAACACCAACCATTCCTTATAACAGAAACATACAGAGTTGTTGTTGTTGGTCTTCGAAGGCACCCCACCAAAATGATATGAAATGCACCTGCGGACAACCATATTACACAAAGGCCTCCAGCCGCAACCAACCAGCTCGGAGACAACCATACCGTCCGCAGTGCAGCACCACCACCTTCCAGTTAAACCTTGGTTAACTGGAATGTCCCCGGGCACACCATACCACCGATGGGTCCCACACCATTATCTGTACCTCCAAGATAAGAACCGCCTCCAAGACCAACAACCGCCACAGCACGCTGGGTAAGCCCTTACCCATGCGTGCCCCACCACAAACGAACAGCTCCCTGAACTCCGTCCTGCAAACCCAGAGCCCATAAATCCGTGCCAACGGCATTGAGATGAACCCCATCACTCCGCAGATACCGCCAAGTATCAACCTCCAACTCAAAGTGCCGGACCACCAACCCCCCATTCCGAACAAAGAAGCGCCCCACCTCCTTGTTGACCTTGATCCGAGCCTTATTGAGCCGCTCCACCGACCGCGCCAAACGCCAAGAGGTGCGGGCTACCATGTCCGACCACACCAACACCATTTCGGGATAATCCCGACGCAAGTAAAGAAAATCCAGCTTAACATCCCGCACCAGCTCCCGCATGGACCGAACCCCCAGATCGTTACCACCCGCATGAAGCACCAAAACATCCGGCGGTCTATCCAGGCATGCAAAACGCCGCACCTCAGGTACCACACGACCCCACAACATCCCCGGCACACCTATCCATCGGACACAAGCCGCTCGCCTAGCCAATCCCAGCTGCCGGCCATTAGGCCGCACATCCGCCCGCCGAGCCCCCCAAAAAACGTAGGAGTGCCCCAGGATCCAGACCAGGCAAACTGCTCCATCTGAAATAAAAGAACAAAAACTACCACAAGAACCAACAACATCACAGAGACAGGACAAACTCCCCCAGCCCCATCAACCAAAAGAACCCGGAAACCACCCTTAGTCCCCCAGCAGATGCGGGCGAACGTACAGGCGAAATCTCTGCGAATCCCACCTACCAATCCGTTTTACCGCCTCATCCGACAAACCCCACCGGGCGGCCTCAGTAGCAGCCCCAATCCGAAACGAGTGCGAAGCATACAAAGACGCATCCAAACCAACATCCCGTAAACATTTCCGAAAAACCGACACAAATTGAAAACGAGTTAACGGGGACCCATCAGCATGCATCAAAAAGGACCCCTGCCCCACCGGACGCCGGGACAAAAATTCTCGAACCGCAAGCACCGGGCACACTAGTGATCCTGGAAGGGCAAGAAACCGAACCCGCGCACCACGACCCCAGCGGTCCGTCTTAGACCGACGGATGAACACCTCCACCCAGTCGCCCGAGCACACAACATCATCCACCAACAACCCCCCAAGCACCGATTTGGATGGACTAACAAGCTCCCCAATACGCAACGCCCCAAAGAAGGCCACCGCAAAAGCCGCCCTAAACAAGCCCACTTCAAAGTCCGAAGAACAAACAAACCGCAAATGTGTAAATAAAGATCCTAACAACTCGAAGGACACCGGGCGACGAGAATCCCTACTGCGATGAGCCCTACGGTAACCCCGAATAGCCTGACGCACCCAGAAATCTTTGGTAAAATCCCGACACCCTTGTAACTTAAAAAAGAAGGCCAAACCAGCCAACCGCCGATCCACCGCCGCAGCAGACACCCCCCGCTCCAAATTCCTCGCCAAATAGTACAGCAATGCCACACGCACCTCCGGCCCCCAGGGATCAATATCGACCTGTTGTAACAGGTCCAGCCACTCCCGCCAAACCAACGAGTACGCAGACCATGTCGCCTCACTCACCGACCGCCGGATCCAGCCGGATACGACCCCAAGGCAATCTCCCACAGCCAGTCGGGACAAGGAACCCCACGGTGCTCCGCAGCCGGCGCCAACTCCCGGAATTTGTCCCACTGAAAACGAGACAAAGCGTCAGCCAAAGTGTTGTCCACCCCAGGGAGATGCACCGCATGGATAAAAACATTCAGCTGCAGGCAACGCAACACTAAATGGCGAAGCAGGCCAACCACCGGCCGTGAGGCAGCCGACACCCGGTTGATGACCTGAACCACCCCCAAATTGTCGCAATGAAAACGAACCTTCCGATTCCGAAAATCTGCACCCCAAACCTCAACCGCCAAGACCACCGGAAAAAGTTCCAACAGAACCAGGTTACGAAGGAAACCCGCCGCCACCCAGGAAGGAGGCCACGGAGCCGCACTCCACCGTCCCTGAAAAAAGGCCCCATAACCCCCGGAAGCCGCCGCATCCGTGAACAAGTCCAAGTCAAAATTGCTGACCGGGCCAGACATCCACAAAGCCCGTCCGTTAAACGAAGTCAAAAAAGTGTGCCAAATCCGCAAATCCTCCCGATGCTCCCTAGTCAAACGAATAAAATGTAAAGGGGAAGTAATCCCTGCCGTCGCCGCCGCCAACCGGCGGCAAAACACCCGACCCATTGGCAGGATGCGACAAGCGAAGTTCAGTTTACCCAACAACGACTGTAAGGCCCGCAGTTGAATTTTTCGCTTGCCGAGCACCCCACCAATTTCCCCTTGCAGGGCCAAAAGCTTGTCCTCAGGCAGCCGGCACTCCATTGCATCAGAGTCCAAAACGATACCCAGGAAAGTAATGACCGAAGCCGGGCCCTCCGTCTTGACCAAAGCCAGCGGAATCCCAAAACGTTCAGCAACGTGCTGCAAAGTGGCCAGCAAAACGGCGCACACTCTGGAAGCCGGCGGACCCACGCAAAGAAAATCATCCAAATAGTGGATGACAGAATTGACCCCGGAAACATCCCGCACCACCCACTCCACGAACGAACTGAACTGCTCAAACAAAGCGCAAGATATGGAGCACCCCATGGGAAGGCACCTATCAACGTAAAACGAGCCCTCCCAATGACAACCCAAGAAACGAAAACTGTCCGGATGTACCGGCAACAATCGAAACGCGGACTCAACATCCGATTTCGCCATAAGCGAACCACGCCCATAACGACGAACCCAGAAAACCGCTGCGTCAAACGACGTGTAAGACACTGAACAGGACTGCGGATCTATAGCGTCATTCACCGACCCCCCTTTAGGAAAAGACAGGTGATGAATTAACCGAAACGAATTTGGCTCCTTCTTGGGCACCACCCCCAAGGGGGAAACCACCAGATCCGAAAACGGGGCGCAAGAAAATGGGCCGCCCATACGACCTAACCCCACTTCTTTTCGCAACTTAACCGAAACAACCTCCGCATGCCGCAAGGCCGACCGCAAGTTCCGAGCCAAGGGGGGAACGGAAGTCAAAGTGCACGGGATGTGGAAACCCTCCGAAAAACCAGCCGCCAGCAGCACAGCGGCTGCCCGATCAGGATATCTATCTAGGAAAGGCTGCATCCTTTCCACCCTCACCGGTGTCGTCCCTCTTACCCGCATGCTCGCCGGAAGGGCCTCTGCCCCGCTTGAAACAGCGCGACAACGGATGGGAGCCGCCGCAACCGGAACACTCATGCTTAAAACGGCAGGACCCTCCGAAACGACAAGCGCTTTCCTGGAACTGCCAACAGAAGCCCCTACGCTTTGAGGCCGATTGTCCGGGGGAGAATGAACCACCGGCCCCCCCCTGAAAAAACGGACCAGGAGGCCTCGCTGGAGTCATGAGGCGCATCCAAAGACCAATGTCCTTATGGTCCCAACGCAATGAAGGGCGAACAGCCCGCCGCTGCCGAAACTGCTCATCATACCGAAGCCACGCAGTCCCACCGTAAACCCTGTGAGCCTCGCTAATGGCGTCAAGGTAACAAAAAAGCGCCGAGCAATGCTCAGGAGCCTTTTCCCCAATAACACTGGCCATGATCGCAAACGCCTGCATCCAATTTGCAAAAGTACGCGGGATAAAGCGAAAACGCCGCTTCTCCGCTTCCTCCCGCCTGCCCTCGTCAACCCGCAACCCCTCCAAAGGAAAACGCTCCAACGGCAAGAGCGTGAAGATCTCCACATACTCCCCGCTCCAAATCCGCTCCCGAACCTCCAACGGCAAGTGCGCACCTAAAGGGCCCTCGAAGCACACGTATACCTCGCACTTGGCCGAGTCCGCCAAGCCGACCGCTCCGGACACCCCCGCACCCCCATCCAAAGCCGTGGAACCCAAAGCATCAGATTCCGCCGCAACCACCGCAGGCCCAGAACCAGAGGGAGGAGAAACCCCCGATCTCCGCACGGCCCCCCCGTCCTGCACTCGGACTTGTAAACCGTCCCCACCAGCCGGCGGGAGCCACGCCGCAGCAGGCCCAGGGACCCCACTACCGCCCCGCTCAAGGCGCTGCAACAAGGTACGCAAACCTGAAATCAAATCGCAGAGCCCCCCCCCGCGACCCGAATCGGGAACGCCGACCTCCCGCACCGCCGAGGCCCCGCCCCCCAACAGGTCCCCTAGCGCAGAAGAAAAAGAAAAAGGTAACTCACCAGGCTGCCCAGGAGACGTCCCATCAGCCGTGCGACCCACGTCCAGCGATGCCGAGCGGCCAGCTGTCGCCCCCGCATCGGGTTCCGACAGCTCGCCCTCCGATCTCACGTCCTCCCCTCGACGGCCGGATGGCCTCCCAGTCCCAGGAGCCACGGATCCTCGAGCGCTGTGCCTCTGCTGGCTCCGCCTCCCGGCACCAGCCACGCCCATCGACGTCCCTGGGGTCCGACCAGACACGCCCCCGGCAGCACTTCCATCCAGCCTGAGGCTCTTCGGAGCCGCCGCTCCACGCTTCCCATGGGGCCTGCCGGCCGCAGCAGGGGACAGCCCGGCAGCCGCAGCGCTGCGTCTCCCTCGTTGGGCTCCCTCCCTGACAGGCACCTGGTCAGTGGAGGAGCCGGCGACATCCTGCTTCCTCAGCCGCGCGGGCGGGGGGGAGGGGCTTCCTCCCCGCGAGACCCCGCCCGCCGAGCTCCGCCGTTGCCGGGGATTCCTCCCGGCCTCCCCGCGAGCAGAGGCATTGGAGCGCCCTGCCAGCGGGGCCGGAGGGTCCCGAACGGGGCTCCCTGTGTGGCGCTGAACTCTGGGGGAGGGGGAGCCCGGACTAAAGCGCTCCGGAGGCCGAGACCTCCGAGCACGTGGGCGCACCCGCCCCCCTCCCGCTGGTGATGAGGCCGGGTCCTGTGAAAGACCCGGGTCCTGGGACAAACCCGGGTCCTGCATGAAGGCAGGCACCCGGCGCTGAGCTCTGGGGGAGGGGGAGCCCGGACTACAGCGCTCCGGAGGCCGAGACCCCCGAGCACGTGGGCGCACCCGCCCCTCTCCCTCTGGTGATGAGCCCGGGCCCAGCGAGAAGCCCGGGTCCAGGGACACGCCCGGGTCCTGCAGAAAGGCAGAAACCCGGCTCTGCAGCCAGTCCATCCCATGAGAGGCTGCCGCCGCACGCAGCTGGGCCACCAAGCCATCCATGACAGCCCCCCAAAGACCGCAACGAGACCCCCAGGGAAAAGGCCCTAACAAATGCTGGTGTTGGGAGGGAATGAATCTCACTCACCAACGTCCAGGTCCGAAATGATGCCTCCCCCCCCCTGGGACACCCCACCCTAAGGTGCGGCAGAGCCCACCCACGCTCTCTCTCCACCAACCAGCACACCCATCTATCCTTTTCCACACCCCCCTGGCACATCATTAACCCTTTCTTACTCTCCTTCCCACTCTAGGCCTAGTCATGCCTGCCCTGCGCTAATTTTCCTTTCCTTTTTTCGCTACGGGCATTACTGTACAGTGTCACCATGGTGACACTGTACTACTTGTGGGGGGTGATGATTTTTTTTTTTACACTGACTGCTTTTACATCCGTAAAGACTGTAAAAGTAATGTGCAGTGAGCTTGCTAATTGCTGTTGTGGGTGTATATGTGCCGACGCGGGGTGCTGAGGCCCACTTTTTCTTGCTATTGCAGATATGGGCTACATGGTTGGCAAAAGGTTACGTGAAGGGAGGTTGATTTATGGTACATGCTCAGTTTTGCTACCAATGTGAACCTCCTTCAGCCCTACTTCGGGGATCTTCACTGTGTAGCCCTACCTGGCACTGCAGAGCCTTCGCCTCAGTTTTTACTTGACTAGAAGGATAAAATGTGTCTGACGGAAATCCAATACATCTCACCATCCAAATACCACCGTTCCTACAGTAAAGTATGGAGGTGGTAATATCCTGTTATGGGGGGCTTCTGTGCAGCAGGGATTGGAGCACTTGTCAGGATAGAAGGAAAGATGGATGGGGTGAAAAACCATCACATTCTTGAGGAAAATATGCTGCCTTCTGCCAGAAAGTTGTCAGTGAGAAGGTTTACCTTCCAACATGATAATGACCCAAAGCACACAGCAAAAATGGCCATACAGTGGTTGGAGGAGAAAAAGGTGAACGTCCTTGCATGGCCTAGTCAGAGCCCAGACTTAAACCCCTTTGAAACTCTGTGGAATGATTTAAGACTGCAGTCCACAAACAGTCACCATCAAATTAAAGTGAACTTGAGCAGTTCTGCAAAGAAGAGCGGGCAAATATTGCCAAGTCTAGATGTGCAAAGTTAGTGGAGACCTATCCCAACAGACTAATGGCTTTAATTATCCGCTTGCCTGCCGCCCCATAGCAGATATACTGCTACAGGGCAGCTTTGCAAAATCACGTAAATATATGTGATTTTGTAGTTCCAGGTAGGGGGTTTTCGTGTGCGGTGCCCTACCCGTTCTGCTATTGGCTCCTGAGGATGTCAATCACCAGGTCCTGACTGGTGATTTTTGGCCAGGACTAGGTGATCAACTGCAAAGCTGAGAGGGGAGAGACCTATGTGTAAACAACACAGATCTTTCTCCTGTCAGCATTGACATGCTGCACAGCAGAGATCTAGAAAGCAGCAGGTTTGCTTAGTAAAACACAACACAGTACACAAAAAAATCACTCCCTAACCCACAGTTAACCCTTTGATCGCCCCAGATGTTAACCCCTTCCTGCCCAGTGTCATTAGTACAGTGTCAGTGCTTTTTATTAGCACTGATCACTGTATTAGTGTCACTGGTCAGTGGCAGTTAGTCTCCCCCAGTGTTAGATTGCCCACTGCAGACCCACAGTTTCGCTATAAGTCGCTGATCACCGCCATTACTAGTATAAAAAAAAAAAATTAATTATACGTATGTGCCGCCATCTTGTAGATGCTATAACTTTCACGTAAACCAATTAATATACACTTATTGGGATTTTTTTTTAGCAAAGACATGTAGCAGAATACATTTTGGCCTAAATTTATGATGAAATGTATTTATTTTTTTGTAATTAATATGTTTTAGAGCAAAAAGTAAAAAATGTTGTTTTGCTTTTACAAAATTGTCAGTATTTTGTTTTCATTATAGTGTAAAAAATAAAAACCGCAGAGGTGATCAAATACCTATTTGTGGGGAAACAAAATGACATAAATTTCATTTATGTTCAGCGTTGCATGACTGCACAATTGCCAGTTAAAATAACACAGCGCTGTATTGTAAAAAATGGCCTGCTTAGGAAGGGGGGTAAATCTTCCGGAAGGCAAGTGGTTAAAGCAAAAATTGATTCAACAAAACACTGACACAAGCGGGTGATCCTTTTTCCAACTCGGTGATTCTGTTTTTGAATTTTTCAATTCTTTTTCTGACCTGTTGGTGTTCTATCTTTCACTTTGATGTTGTAACAAAAAATCTTTTTACTTTCTATGCCTCGATCACATAGGTGTGCTGCAGTGTATACCTGTGAGAGGGCCATGTATGACCACAGGGGGATGCCCAGGTGTTCAGGTGGGTGCCATGCAGATGCGGGGGTGCAGTCAGAAATGCAGAAGTGTGCGTTTGGGGCTGTACACCCACACAGCTGTCAGATTGAGAGCAGTGGCTGTGTCCATGCAGCTCTGTGTCCCAATTGACATGAATGGGACTGCCCGCATGGGGATGCATGAACACCTGTGGCTAAAAGCGGCAGTACGCCTGTGTGAACGAAGTCTAAATCTTTATTTATTTATTATCGATCCTATTTATTCACATGTGTTATTGAAAGATCGGTCCACCCGTAAAGTTTGGGTTTATGCTAAAGAGAGATCACCTGGCGGTTCTGTGTATCTCTTAAAGTATACCTACAGGCAAAACTTTGTAGTTTTGAATTGAGTGGAGAGGGTTTAGAACACCTGTCAGGTTTTTATTGCTGTCTGTGTCCCCCATGGGCGGACTAATCATTTGGAAACGCGGGCACTGCCCGAAGGCCCGGGGTCAGTAGGGGTCCCCATGAGATGCCTCTGGTACCTTTTTCATAGGTTTTTTTGAGTTTGGGCAAGGACACACGGGCCCCGTGATCCCCTATTGCCCGAGGGCCCCATGAGTTGTCAGTCCGCCCCTCTGTCCCCTTTAGGGAGATTCACCCTCTCTATTTGCCTGGTTTATTATTATCACCGAAAGTAAAAGAAAATCCCAAATTTAGTTTTGTGACCATACCAGGAATAGAGAGGAAATCTTCCAAGGGGGACACTAGTTTTGATGACAGCCAGGGTTTCCTTTCACTTCCTTTTTTGGCCATGGGATAGGAAATGAAAGGAAATCTCCCCAATGGGACACAGATGACCAAAATAAAACTGACAAGTGTTAAAACCCCCCTTTACCCTATTGGAAATTAAAAAAAAAAGCTTTGCCTTTATTTCTACTTTAAGGGCTCTAAAGATGAGACCTCTGAAGTCCTGGGTCTATACCCCTGCAGTGCCCATTATGAGGGGTCTCCACTCTTCTATTTTATACTATGGAAAATGTAACAGAAGGAGCAGGAACACCCATAAAATAAATATACGAGGCCAGGGGCTGATTCATGCAACAAGGCTCAACCCACAACAACAATATCACCCTTGGGTGGACTAACCTTATGGGTTATGGCATCTTCAGTCATTTCTACAGGCTTTACTCATCTGTTTATGTCTCCTATATACTTAAAATTGGTCTAAAATGTGTAATTTACTTATCTGCAGCATGTCACCCAGAGAATGAGCCACCTAGGGAGGCACTGCTTGCCTTCTGCAAGGTAAGACCCTCTGTCCCTATTTTCTGTCTATTACCTGCATGCTTGTAATTAAGAAAAAAGTCTAAGAGACTCATACAGAACTATGACCCTGCTGAGGCCCAGCTTAGTCCCAGATCCAGTACTGGTTGCCTATCTTGTCCTCCATAGCCACCATACTTTAATGTTTTTAGAACTGAATTGCTGACTTGTATACAGTACATACAGTCCCAGTATGCAGATGTTTTAGCTTAGAGGGCTGAAAGGGCAGTGAGCGCCCAGAGACGAATGCTCGTAACGCGGACTGCTTGCAGCGAGGTTGGACAGTGCACCTCTGAAACCTGTCGACACCTAAACACAGAAGCCTCATACACTGGGGCTAATCACCAAGTTTGCATGAGGTCTAAAGTCTAGTTCTACATTTGCAGTCAAATTTGTGAAACCCCCACTATATGTTTACTATGGGTACCCAATTACAAAGCAAATCTAAAACTCTTGTTTAAAAAAATAAATAAATCTTACTATTTTTTAGATGTTTGTTTGGTCTTTGGGCAGACTGCAAGCTATTCTGAACAATTTTAGCCCTTTCACTGCCAGAACCGTTTTTGCATTTTTTTGAACAAGTTTGCAAAATCATTTTAGGCCTGAAGATTACACAAAACCCCCAAACATTATACATTTTTTGAAAGCAGACACCCTAAAGAATGAAATAGGGGTAGTTCAAATTCTTTATGTCGCACAATATTACCACAAAGGTCTAGGAAATGCAAAATTTCATGAAGAAACCCACTAAACTGAATTTTAAGGCAAACAAATGCAACAAATTACAAAAAAATTTTTGTAAAATATAAAAGACGAGGGTGCGCTGAGTATATAGATACCTAGCATGTCAAACATTAAATTTACATGTACCTGTGAAATGGCGACAAACGTCAGTACCTTATATTTTCTATAGGCGACACTTCAAAAGCCTCTACAGGTCATCAGTTTAGTGTTACAGAGGGGGCACTCCGATGGGATCAGTCCATGTGAGGGGGCACTCCGATGGGATCAGTCCATGTGAGGGGACACTCCGATGGGATCAGTCCATGTGAGGGGACACTCCGATGGGATCAGTCCATGTGAGGGGACACTCCGATGGGATCAGTCCATGTGAGGGGACACTCCGATGGGATCAGTCCATGTGAGGGGACACTCCGATGGGATCAGTCCATGTGAGGGGACACTCCGATGGGATCAGTCCATGTGAGGGGACATTCCGATGGGATCAGTCCATGTGAGGGGACACTCTGATGGGATAAGTCCATGTAAGGGGATCACCACGGCGCTGGTCCCAGCGCAGGCGCATTGCGCCACCTTGTGCAGGGATGCAGGCACTAGGTCCAGGCATCCAAACTCGCGCATGCGCACTAGGAGCCGCGGGCGCGTGCCTGGCACCAATGACAGCGCAGGGCGCGATATTTAAACGGCCCTGAACTGTCATTGAGTGCCTTCTGGTCTTACCTGCATTCCTGAACCTGTGAACCTGTATCCTGTAAGTTGCTGACCCGGATTGTACCTGACCACGCTGTATTCTCCTGCTCTGACCCTTGGCTTGCCTGACCTCTCTCCCGGATGCCCCCTATTGGATCTGATCTTCTGTTACTAACCTGGCGTGTGACCCGACTATTCTCTGCCCGCTGCTTTGTACCGCACCGTCCCCACGGCTACCGACCCGGCTTGTCTGACCTCGCACCTGATCAGCCATCCATCCATCCCGTCGAGGTCACCCAACCTCCTCTTATCAGGCTCTCCCCTGTGGGAGCCCCTGGCGAACACCCCTACCACTGACAGGTATACTCAGTAGTCACAACCTGGTCTCAGGGTGCTCCAAGTCCATCCCCAATGCACACATCACTCCAAACCAGCAGGAACCTTCAAAAGCGGGCTCCCATGCAATAGATGAGACCCAGAGAAGCTTCTGATAGTGTAGTATATCTTTAATAAGCAAACTTACAGCATGTACAGATAACGGATAAACTTACATCCAGAATAAGATCGAGTTTTTTCACTTATGCTATTGTGCAACTTATGTTTTGATTTTCCATTTGTTCTTATTAGCTTTATTAGCGCTGCATACTTTTTTTACACAAACTCTTTTTTCTTTATTTGAGTTTTCTAGGAATCACATTGTAAGGGACAATGTGAAAAGAGCAGTGACTTTTACTCAATTTTCTAAAATTTAGTGAGGTGAAATCAACGTTTGTTGTCCACTATAGCCATGAACAAATTTTTAAGGAATAAGATGGATAATTTGTTTACATTTGATAAATGACATTCATTCCTAAATCAAATGATAAAGTTGTAGTAAACTCCGCTTGGTCAATTGTACCTACAGGTATGCCGCGGGCGCGTGCCTGGCACCAATGACAGTGCAGGGCGCGATATTTAAACGGCCCTGAACTGTCATTGAGTGCCTTCTGGTCTTACCTGCATTCCTGAACCTGTGAACCTGTATCCTGTAAGTTGCTGACCCGGATTGTACCTGACCACGCTGTATTCTCCTGCTCTGACCCTTGGCTTGCCTGACCTCTCTCCTGGATGCCCCCTTTTGGATCTGATCTTCTGTTACTGACCTGGCGTGTGACCCGACTATTTTCTGCTTTGTACCGCACCGTCCCCACGGCTACCGACCCGGCTTGTCTGACCTTGCACCTGCTCAGCCATCCATCCCGTCGGGGTCGCCCGACCTCCTCATATCAGGCTCTTCCCTGTGGGAGCCCCTGGCAAACACCCCTACCACTGACAGGTATACTCAGTAGTCACGACCTGGTCTCAGAGTGCTCCAAGTCCATCCCCACCATCAGGGGCCCTGGTGAACAAGTACTCTGGGGCTTAGATTCCATGCTCTGGGGACACCTGATCAGTGGAGTGCTAGTGGCGCCGCCAGGCGGTCCCTTACAGTACCAGAAGGCCATGACTGAGCCTAGGGGAGGGGGGACGAGTGGAAGACAGTGTTCCGTACTCATTTTGGGCACTTTGAATATCTGGTCATGCCATTTTGGCTGTGCAATGCCCCAGCCACAATCCAGCATTTTGTGAGCTATCTATTCAGGGACTACCTTGATGTTTTTGTAATCGTCTATTTGGATGACTTACTGATCTTTTCACCCTCACTTAAGGCTCACAGGATTCATGTGGCAAAGGTTTTAGGGCAGTTGCGCCTGCATGGGCTATATGCCAAAGCTGACAAGTGCAGCTTTGAGCAGCCCAGTATTACTTTTTTGGGTCTGATTATCTCCACCACGGGGGTCGCGATGGACCCTCAGAAGGCCTCAGCAATTCTGGATTGGCCAGTTCCCACAGATAAAAAGGGCATCCAACATTTTATTGGGTTTTCGAACTTTTGCAGAAAGTTTATTAGGAACTTCTCAGGTCTGGTCTCCCCCATAACTCAGTTGACCAAACAAGGAACCCGCTTCAGATGGACACCAGAGGCCCAGGAAGCCTTTGAGGCCCTGAATAAATTGTTCACCACAGCACCCATTCTCGGCCATCCAGACACATCCCTGCCTTACATACTGGAAGTAGATGCGTCTGAGAATGCGGTAGGATCCATCCTGTCCCAGCGAAAAGGCACCAAGGAACTCCTACACCCTGTAGCATTCTTTTCAAGGAAGCTTACTCCGGCCGAGAAGAACTATGATATTGGCGATCGAGAACTGTTGGCCATTAAAACGGCATTAGAGGAATGGAGGTACCTGCTGGAAGGAGCCACGCATCCAATCTTGATCTTCACCGATCATAAAAACCTAGAGTATCTGAGAACGGCCAAACGGTTACACCCGCGACAGGCGAGATAGGCAGTCTTTTTCTCCAGGTTCTCCTTTCATATAACATACAGACCTGGTTCCAAGAACACGAAGCCCGACGCACTGTCACGCATGTTTGAGGACCCCAAGGAAGAACCAGTACCCGATACCATTCTGTCCTCAGGGAACTTCTTGGCCGTCCAAACGGAGCTTCGGTCGAAACTCCTGGACGCATCTACGGCAACGTCAGCCCCATCTGGGGTGTCCCTGCAGAACAAGGGAGGACTCCTATGGAAGGAGGGGTTGATCGCGGTACCTGAAGAAGTCTGAACTTTAGTCTTCGGACATTGTCATGATCACCCGATGGCAGGACACTTTGTCCTAACAAAAACCCTGGATCTTCTCCAACGCTCATTTTGGTGGCCGAGCATGGCTAAGGACTGCAAACATTACGTTAAATCCTGCGCCGTCTGTCAAAGAAACAAACTGTCAGGAATCAAGGAATGACCAGAAAGGTGTGGACTGACACAGGGAAACGCAGGTCTCAGGTACAATACAATACAGTTTATTATTAGCCACCCAGATATATATCTATATAAACGCACAGTGAGCAAACCAACCTTCCACTAATCTTTAGGAGGTGCAGGAACACAGGCGTAGTCAGGGCTGGAGAGGTGGAACGGTCAGGCCGGCCGTAGGGTTCTTTGATGACCGTTTGGTGGTACCTCTAGCGGTCCTCAGGGCAGGATTCCCCAGGGCGCGGAGTCTAAGCCCCAGTCTGCCTTTTCACCAGAGCCCCTGATGGTGGGGATGGACTTGGCGCAGGACTGAGACCAGGTCGCGGCCCCCGAGTACACCTGCTAGTGGTAGAGGGATCCGCCAGAGGTATGTGCAGGTACGGCTGGATCCGTGCAGGATGGATGGATGGCAGAGTAGTTAGCGTGGTCAGACAAGCCGGGTCGGTAACGGTGGAGGCAGATCAGTACAGAGTAGCAGGCAAAGAGTAAGCGGGTCACAAGCCAAGGTACAGAAACAGGAGGTCAAACAGCATAGGAGTAGGCAGAAGAATAGTCAGGGATGAGCCAGTAGTCAGAACAGGAGACGGTCAACAGAGATCAGGATCAAGCCGGGTCAGCAACGAAGCAGGAACACAGGTACAGAGGCTCATAGGAAAACATACACCAAGGCCCAGAGCACAGGCCTGGTCATGCCTTATATACACCTTTCTGTAATCAGCCCCAGGTTTGGCTGATTGTAAGCTTCTGGCTGCTAAGAGCACCCGCTGGTCAGCTCTGGTACTGCAGCCCACACGGCAGGTAAGTCCCACCACCAGTGCTGAGTCCATTGCTGAGAGCACCCGCTGGTCAGCTCTGGTACTGCAGCCCACACAGCAGGCGAGTCCCACCACCAATGCTGAGTCCATTCCTGACACAAACCTTCAAGAAACAAGGCTTGGGGACTGCTGCGCCCACTGCCGATACCTGAACGACCATGGCAAAGGATCGCAATGGACTTTATAGTCGAGCTCCCTCCGTCCCAGGGCCACGCCGTGATCCTTGTGGTCATCGATCGACTATCTAAGATGGCCCACTTCTTACCCTTGAAGAATACTCCGTCGGCATCCGAGACTGCACGAATCTTCATTCAGGAAATAGTACGATTACACGGAGTTCCAGAAGACATCGTCTCGGATCGAGGAGTCCAATTCACTTCTAAATTTTGGAGGGCTCTATGCAAGGCATTGGATATCAAACTGTCCCTTTCCTCCGCGTTCCACCCACAGACCAATGGGCAAACAGAGAGGACTAACCAGACCCTGGAGCAATACCTGCGATGCTACACGTCCTTCCTACAGGATAATTGGCTGACGCTCTTACCCTTGGCAGAATTTGCCTACAACAATGCAAATCATTCAGCAACGGGGCAATCCCCGTTTTTTTTCAAACTATGGATTTCACCGTTTTCCTTCCTGATCTGGTCCCCGAGTGTCCAGTTCCGGCCACACAAGACGCGCTTACTTTTTTCTCCACCAACAACAAATTACTTCAGGAGGCCATCTCTCGGGCCCAGGAGGATAACAAGAAGGCTTTTGATAAGAAGCGAAGGGGGGACCTGGTGCTGCAACCTGGGGATAAGGTCTGGTTGGCGACAACGAATTTGAAAATGTTGTGTCCTTCAAGGAAATTGGGACCGAAGTTTGTAGGCCCTTTCTGTGTGAAGCGAATGATTAACAAAGTGGCATACGAGCTCATCCTCCCTGAGACGTTTAAGATCCACCCAGTATTCCACGTGTCCCTGCTGAAACCAGTGGTCCCAGATCCCTTTCCAGATCGAGAGTCCAGACCTCTGGAGGCCATAACTATCGAAGAGCAAGCAGAATTTGAGGTAGAAGCAATCCTGAAGTGCCGAAGGAGGGGGGGTCAGACCCAGTTCCTAATTAAATGGAAGGGCTATGGTCCAGAGGACAATTCCTGGGAAGCGGCCCAAAATGTTCATGCACCTAGGCTTGTCCGGGGGTTTCTTCGTGATCACCCGTGGTGGAGAGATCGGGTGGGCATCCGGAGGTTGCCCGTAGGGGGGGGCAATGTCAGGGATCACCGCAACGCTGGTCCCGGCACAGGCGCAGTGCGCCGCCTTGTGCAGGGACGCGGGCACTAGGTCCAGGCCGGCCGCGGCGTCTGAGCTCGCACATGCGCACTAGGAGCCGCGGGTGCGCGCCTGGTACCAATGACAGCGCAGGGCGCGATATTTAAACGGCCCTGAACTGTCATTGAGTGCCTTCTGGTCTTACCTGCATTCCTGAACCTGTGAACCTGTATCCTGTAAGTTGCTGACCCGGATTGTACCTGACCACGCTGTATTCTCCTGCTCTGACCCTTGGCTTGCCTGACCTCTCTCCTGGATGCCCCCTATTGGATCTGATCTTCTGTTACTAACCTGGCGTGTGACCCGACTATTCTCTGCCCGCTGCTTTGTACCGCACCGCCCCACGGCTACCGACCCGGCTTGTCTGACCTCGCACCTGATCAGCCATCCATCCATCCCGTCGAGGTCACCCAACCTCCTCTTATCAGGCTCTCCCCTGTGGGAGCCCCTGGCGAACACCCCTACCACTGACAGGTATACTCAGTAGTCACAACCTGGTCTCAGGGTGCTCCAAGTCCATCCCCAATGCACACATCACTCCAAACCAGCAGGAACCTTCAAAAGCGGGCTCCCATGCAATAGATGAGACCCAGAGAAGCTTCTGATAGTGTAGTATATCTTTAATAAGCAAACTTACAGCATGTACAGGTAACGGATAAACTTACATCCAGAATAAGATTGAGTTTTTTCACTTATGCTATTGTGCAACTTATGTTTTGATTTTCCATTTGTTCTTATTAGCTTTATTAGCGCTGCATACTTTTTTTACACAAACTCTTTTTTCTTTATTTGAGTTTTCTAGGAATCACATTGTAAGGGACAATGTGAAAAGAGCAGTGACTTTTACTCAATTTTCTAAAATTTAGTGAGGTGAAATCAACGTTTGTTGTCCACTATAGCCATGAACAAATTTTTAAGGAATAAGATGGATAATTTGTTTACATTTGATAAATGACATTCATTCCTAAATCAAATGATAAAGTTGTAGTAAACTCCGCTTGGTCAATTGTACCTACAGGTATGCTTATAATAAATCTTACCTGTAGGCAGGGGCGGACTGACAACCCATGGGGCCCCCGGGCAATAGGGGATCATGGGGCCCCTGTGTGCTTGCCCAAACTCAAAAAAGCCTATGAAAGAAGGAACCAGGGGCATCTCATGGGGCCCCCTACTGACCCCGGGCCCTCAGGCAGTGCCCAAGTTTCCAAATGGTCAGTCCTCCCCTGCCTGTAGGCACAATGAATTTCTCCTAAACATGCGCTATTGTCCACTTCCCGTCCGGCCGTTTATATACATGGGCCGGACGGGAGCAGTGTAGGGGTGAGTTGCCGTTCATAAACGCCGCCCGCCATTTTAGCCTGTGCACGCTCCCCAGGAGCGCGTGGCACCACGATACGGTGCACGCTGTGTCCGGAGGGCACAGCGGAACACAGATTGCTGTACAGGACCTCTGTGTGAGGTCCAGATCATGTGATCACTAATTGGCCAATCAGTGATCACATGAATAGTAGTTAGCAAGATGTCACTTCTGACATCATTGCTTACTACGTGTGAAATCTGTGAATGATCGCAGAGGTCACATGGTACAAGGCTATTCACAACAGCCTTGTACCATGTGACAAGCTGTGACCAATCACAGCTCACACAGTATTTCTCAATGGCTGCAACTAATTTGGGTTATTTTGTTTTTTACTAAAAAGATAACTGAATACATTTTGGCCAAGATTTATGAAGATTAGTTATTTGCAAAATTTTATAAAAAAAAAACACTTTTTTTCATTTATATAGCAAAAAAAATAAAAATGCCAGTGGTGAATAAATACCATCAAAATAAAGTTTTATCTGTCTCAAAACAATGCTAAAAAATTCATATGGTTACAGTGTTGTTGGACCGCGCAATTGTCATTCAAAGTGTGACAGCACTGAAAGCTGACAATTGGCCTGGACAGGAAGGAAGTGAAAGTGTCCGGACTTGACGTGCTTAAGGAGATATTCACAATTTCTGCAGCTAATGACGTCACCAGCGCATGAGCTCTGAACTGAGGGCACACTGAATGTGCTGTCAATCCAGGGTGCTGTGCCGCGATGGTGACTCCCGTGTGCATGTGCGGGTGTAACATCCTCATGGCTCAGCCATTCAAATGGCCGGCTGAAGATGGAAGCCCTGTCAGCAGTGACAGAGCACCGCTGGAGGGATCCCTTTTACAGGTAAGTCTGTCATAATGTGCTAGTACAGTATGTGGTACATACTAGCACATTATGCCTTTATCTTGCCGGGGGACTTTTTTTTAATGATTTCTCTACCGTTGTAAAAGCAAATTAAATATTCATTTAAAGTGTTACTAAACCCACAGCGGTAAAATCAGTCTGTATATGCAGTGTTACTAAACCCAGGACCCTGCATTCCCTATAAGTAATAGACCACAAAGGGTGGTTCATGTGGAGACCTGTACATGCATAAACAGTGCCATGTCCTAATTCAAGAGCATTAATACCAAAAAATGGATAGAAGTCCACACATGGACTTTTTAGGCACTCAGCACTTGCTGATAACTCAAACAATTTTATTGATACATAATTGGAAATCCACTAGTGTATGGCCAGCTGAACTAGAAAGGTGTGAAAGTGTTTATTCATAGGATACACAATGTTCCTAATAGAAGGCTCATATACACAAGAGTTCACCTGACAGCCACAGGTTCTGTCTTTCTCCAGCTCTACCTGCAACAAGTATAATGAGCTCCCGGCAGGTGCATGAAGGGCTTGTTGAACCTTAAAGGGATTGTGCACACATTTGCTTGAAAACAGAAGCGGATACACAAGACAGAGCATTGCCAAAAGTAGTCATTGGGATCTTCAGGCTCCTTATGCTCCACTCTATTTTTACAAAGAAGGAGATGGATGGGTGAGCTGTAATTCCCCATCTACCTGGGTCCTCTGGGGCTTTTACACTCAGATACGTAACCCTTGGTGTATGGTTCTTTTTGCTACAACCTAGAAAGTGTTCATTAACACCAGCTGTAGAAACATTGTTGGCAAATTATTTTGGTTAAATATATAAGTTAAGTGTATTTAAATATTTAACTTAAGCTTAAGTGTTTGCATTACCTACCATCACTTTACACTAAAATGGACTTTAATAATGAACTAAAATGATACTTTTTAAAATACCGTAAAATGAATGACTGTAAAACTGACCATCACTCATGCAGTCTTGGTCTATTTCTATTATTCACCCAAAGGACTCTCCATGGGGTTTTCAGGAAAGCTGAAAAAAAAAACAATTTGTTTAGAATCTATTTAAATTATAGCTAAAAAAGTATTTAAAACCCCCTTTTTTTCCGTTATAGTGGTTAGGGATTAGAACACCTGTCAGGTTTTTACTGATATCTGTGCCTACATTAAGAGGGTTTACCCTTTCTATTTATCCTCATGTTTATGGTTATCACTGAAAGGGAAAGAGTTGTCCCCAGAACATAGTAGAGGGGCATATTTTAAAGGGGAAGCCAGTTCTGGTGGCAACCAGGGAATTCCTTAATTTTGGAGATAATTCTTTTCATTCCTGTTTTGGCTATGGGACAGGGAGTGAAGGGAAATCTCCCCAATTGGAAAATGATGGCAAAACAATCTGAAAGGGATTATAACCCTCCCTTATGCAGGCCATAGATGGGTCGAAAATCGGCCGATTTTTCTTTTAAAAAAACGAACAATCGGTCGTTCAAGTGGCCGACGTTACCACCAATGGTAAAAAAAATCGGCCGATTTTCATCCCTTCTACAGCCGGCAAAAAGTGTCCCTGCAGAGAGCTCCGCTATTTCTGACAGTTCTCTGACAGTTCCTTCACATTTACAGCGGTTGAAACATTGTATCTATTTGTTTCCATTTAGGATACAGATGTTTTTATTCAGAAACAAATAGATACATTGTTTCAACCGCTGTAAATGTCAAAGAACTGTCAGAGAACTGTCAGAAATAGCGGAGCTCTCTGCAGAGACACTTTTTGCTGGACTGGAATTCTTCTTATTTTCATCCTACTTCTTCTTCTTCTTCATCCTCATCCTCTTCTTCTTCCTCCTCATCCCCCTCTTCTTCTTCATCCTCATCCTCTTCTTCTTCTTCTTCTTCATCCTCATCCTCTTCTTCATCCTCATCCTCTTCTTCTTCATCCTCATCCTCTTCTTCTTCATCCTCATCCTCATCTTCTTCTTCCTCCTCATCCTCTTCTTCTTCCTCCTCATCCTCTTCTTCTTCCTCCTCATCCTCTTCCTCTTCCTCATCCTCCTCTTCTTCTTCATCCTTATCCTCTTCTTCTTCTTCATCCTCATCCTCTTCTTCTTCCTCCTCATCCTCTTCTTCTTCCTCCTCATCCTCTTCTTCTTCCTCCTCATCCTCTTCCTCTTCCTCATCCTCCTCTTCTTCTTCATCCTTATCCTCTTCTTCTTCTTCATCCTCATCCTCTTCTTCTTCATCCTCATCCTCTTCTTCTTCATCCTCTTCTTCATCCTCATCCTCTTCTTCATCCTCATCCTCTTCTTCATCCTCATCCTCTTCTTTTTCATCCTCTTCTTCTTCCTCTTCATCCTCTTCTTCATCCTCTTCCTCTTCTTCTTTTTCATCTTTTTGTCTTCCTCTTGCAGGTCACTGCTTATGCGCAGATTTTTTATCGGTAAAAAATCGGCCGATTTGCCCACTAATTGCCGCGAAAATCGGCCGATCGGCAAAATCGGCCGATTTTTTTCCAACTTTACCGAAAAACAAAAACGGCCAAAATACCGAAAAACGGCCGACCAAATCGCCCACTAACGATCCGAAAATCGGCCGATTTTATTTTCGGCCGAAAAATCGGCCGATTTTCGACCCATCTATGGCCTGCATTACCCTATCCAAAATGTATAAAAAAAAATGTTTTGCCTTAATAACTTAGAGCCCCTCCCCCCGAAATGTAAGGTTTGTAGTATTGTGTTAATTGCACTTGGAAACACAATCACTGGATATTTGTATCTTTGTTTTTATTTGTGCAGGTAGAAGCACCCTGTGGTTCCGGTGACGTGGGGTGCAGTTTCAGGATGGGGGGGCGGGAGAATGTGACCATGTGTTATGTTACACCTTAACCGCTTGCCGACCCGCCACAGTGTTTTTACTACAGCAGGGCAGCACCTGTGCGCATAGCACCGTCTTTTAACGTCGCTGTGCAAAACAGGTATGGGGCGTGCGCGAGGCACGTGCCTGCTCTACCCGTCCCGCCGATCGTGGCAGCGGGTGTCTGTCAACGGCTCCCGGCGGGTCATTTCCAAGTAATCACTGACAGATAGCAGAGCTGCAATGTAAACAATGCAGCCGTGCTGTCAGTTCAGAGCACACTGAACCTGAGAGAAGACTTTATCTCTCGGGATCAGCGTGTTCCTGTGAAGTACACTAGAAATTCTGAGGACCCTCTGCACACTGGTATATACCCTTTCAAGCAGACTATGCAATAAATAGGGATATTTAGTTCACACATATTGCAATACATGCTTAAGCTGGCCAACTGCATCAAAGTAATCCCTCTATGGCCAGTCCTACTCTGCTCTGCCTACGCAAATGTTACTGTGGACACAATGCTAGCATAGGGGAAAAGACACAATGGGGAGAGCTACAAGGTTCAGGTCTGGCTACTGACCCAACAATACAACAAACAAGAGATCCCTGTGTGGTTACACCCCTTTACACCTGATGGATAAATGCATGCACTAGCTGTTGGGATTTGAGCACAGGGATCTCTTGTTTGTTTCCTCTGAAACACTCCCCTCACACAGTTAACCCTTTCTTTCCCTAATAAAAGTTAACCCCTTCCTCCCCAGTGCCATTAGTACAGTGTCAGTGTTTTTTTTTGTACTGATCACTGTATTGGTGTCACTGGGGATGTCAGTGACCCCAAGTCAGTTCCCCCCAGTGTCAAAATGTCCGCCGCAGTCCCGCCATAAGTCGCTGATCACTGTCATAAATCGCTGATCACTGCCATAAGTCACTGATTGCCGCCATTATTAGTATAATAAAAAAAAAATCCCAGTATCTTTCCTGCCATTTGTAAACGCTATCATTTTCACGTAAACCAATTAATTTACACGTATTGGGATTTTTTTTAAGCAAAGACATGTCGCAGAATACATTTTGGCAGAAATTTATGACTAAATTTCATTTTTATATTTTTTTTACTGGACATGTTTTATAGCAAAAAGTCCAAATATTGTTTTTTTTTCTCAAAATTTTCAGGCTTTTTCTTTTATAGCGCAAAAAATAAAAAACGCACAGGCAATGAAAGACCACCGAAAGAAAGCTCAATTTGTGGGGAAAAAAAGGATGTAAATTTCATTTATGTACCGTATTGCATGACCGGGCAATTTTCCGCTAATTTAGCACAGCGCCGTATAGCAAAAAAATGGCGTAAATTGCAGTATCTATACCATAGTTTGTAGACGCTATAACCTTCACACAAAGCAATCAATATACACTTATTGGGATATTTTTACCAAAAACATGTAGCATGTGGCAGGCGCAGCACCCTTTGGTGCCTTGTGCGCTGTGGCATTAGAAAAATGATGCAATTGCTGTTTCTTTGTTTGATTAGACTGACTTTACTCTGTAATTCCTCCAATGCCGCTCTATGGATGCAGTAGGTTTAAAGAGCACACAGAATACTTTAGTTAACTTCTTTAATAACTTCAATCTTCTTCATATAACACTGCTTACAATGGCTTGTTTCTTTCATATTACAATGGTTTAATTCGTATTACATTGGGTTGATTCAAAAGCTTATCTCGATAGATTTGTTAGATTCGATAGATTCGATTGGATTATGATTACTCTACACTGACTTGATTCGTAAGTTCGGTGGAACTACAAGTAAACACATACAACAGTTTTTAGACACAGATCTACCTGCACTGTAAACAACAGAGGAACACACAAGTGCATTAAATACCTATTTGGCCTTCTCTGTTTCCATAAAGCTTCTCTGATTGGAACTGTGTCTGTTTCCTCTTCTGTCTGGTGAGCATGTGTCTGTAGAATATTCTAGCAGGGAGTTTTACACAGGCATAAATGTAAAACTGGCTGGGATTGGTTAAGGCTCTGTACAGTGTGAGGCTGTCTGTGATTGGCTCAGCTCTATACTAACTCTTAAAGGCATATTTTCCTTTTCTGCTTCTGCTAACACAATGAATACATAAATGTCATATAACAATCAAAGACATAAATCACAGCAATGATTCTGCTTTTGGCTTTAACATATGCACATATACACTGTACTGAGGTTATTGGCAGGTTTGGTATACACATATATGTGAACCATATTAGCAACCTAGGACTGGTCTTAGCTGGCCAGCTACATAGCAGAATACATTTTGGCCTAAATTTATAACTAACTTTGAGTTTACTATATATTTTTTATAGCTGAAAGTAAAAAAATATAGTTTTTCTTCAAATTTTTTGGTCTTTTTTTGTTTATAGCGTGAAAAATAAAAAGCGCACAGGTGATCAAATACCACCGAAAGAAAGTTCTATTTGTGTGAAAAAAAGGACGTAAATTTCGTTTGGGTGCAGCATTGCATGACCGCACAATTATGAGTTGAATTAGTGAAGCGCTAAGTAGCAAAAAGAGGCCTGGTCAGGAAAGGGGGTAAATCCTCAGGAGGGCAAGTGGTTAAATATAGATTTAATATGAAATCTGGTCAGAAAGGTGAACGTAGCCTTTTAGGACTTTATTGAATCCTATTGCTTCCACTGATGTATGGCATATGTCTGCAGCAGCAGAGCGTTTTACACAGTTTCCCAGGTGCTGTAGCATGTATCTTTAACAGGCCGATTTTCAGCTGTCAGGTGGAAGCGATCTGGTGGATGTACAGCTGATGGATCACTTTTATGGGCCCCCGTTAATGCACCATCCAATTCCCCTACCACCTCCCACTATGTTTCCCGGGTTCCAATTTTCCATCTTTGAACCTCAGACTCGTACTTGCGTGATCTGCGCTTCATTGGCTTCAGTGAAGGGCAGGGGAGACATCAGGGGTCTAATTGCCAGGTGTCTTTTGCAGGTAACCATCCCTACATATTTTAAGATGATGAGAAAGATGACGGCATTGAGTGGTTATAAGAATGCGTATGAGTAACTGCTTTTGTATTGGTGGAATGGGAATGCTTTGTTAGTCTTTATTTTATGACCTGGCTGTGTTCTTTCTGTTCGCAGAATCGCTCCATAGACCATCGTGTTGATCTGTATTCTCTGCAGCTCTATTGCTGGGATTATTCTGATCTGTGCCAGTAGTAAGTAAGCTTTTATTTTTCATTTATTGCTGTATAAATACTTGCTGTGTGTTGGCTATAGGCAATACATGGTACACAATCCTTCCATGTCCACATCTCCATTATTCACTGGCATCCTCTGTGGGCTGTGGGTTCCGGCACAGTAATAAATGAGACGGATTTTAGGTGAATCTTCAAACAAAATCATTTTTTCTATTGTTTTTGCAAGTGGAAGTGTTAGGACAAATGAGGAGAGTAAAGCAGAGTATATGCGTATTGAAATTCGTCCTGTCCAGCAGGAACTGCCCATATCTCAGTACGTGTGTATCCCTCACTTGTGTGGATGCTGGGAATTTGGAAGTTGTTTTTTGGTTTTTCTTTTGTTTTTTTTTTTCCCATTCAACCAGCTGGTTGCTTGGGAAAAAAAAAAAGCTAACGTTTATACTATATGAAGGGCAAGAAAAAAAAAATCACAGAGGTTCTAACACTTCCCCTTCTATGAATAAAGTGGTTTTATTTGCTGATGCGTACCTAGAGAGATTCCGTTCACTTCCTGTTCCTTTGAACATGTAGGGAGGAGGAATCTCCCCTGCAGTGGGCACAGACAGAGATCCTAACTGCATCCCACCTTCTTTGGAAAAAAGTTTTGGCAGGAGTAACACTTTT
The DNA here is from genome assembly GCF_062004578.1 of Staurois parvus. Classification (NCBI taxonomy): domain Eukaryota; kingdom Metazoa; phylum Chordata; class Amphibia; order Anura; family Ranidae; genus Staurois; species Staurois parvus. The sequence continues at coordinate 5,624,303 of NW_028317912.1, forward strand.
TCCTAGTTTAAAATAGTTAAATAGTAAAAACAATTCTGGTAAATGCCTTTTAAGCACTTCAAGTCTGGACACTTTTACCCCCTTCCTGTCCAGGCCAATTTTCAGCTTTCAGTGCTATCACACTTTGAATGACAATTGCGCTGTCATGCAACACTGTACGCATATGAATTTTTTAGCATTTGTTGAGATGAATAAAACTTTATTTTGGTGGTGTTTATTCACCACTGGGATTTTTATTTTTTTTTGCTATATAAATGAAAAAGTCCAAAAAGTTTGAAAAAATAATCTTTCTTCATAAATCTTGGCCAAAATTTATTGTTATCTTTTTATTAAAAAAAAAATAACCCAAATTAGTTTATAACCAAAAATTATTATAATTTTTCAAAACATTTTTTTACATTTTTATTTTCTTATATTATTATTTGTTTTTTTTGTTTTTTTTTCAACATACTGTCACCAGAGCAATAAAAAAAAAAATCTTCATCACCCCCCACAAGTAGTACAGTGTCACTATGGTACTACTGTACTACTTCTGGGGGGTGGTGATTTTTTTTTTTACACTGATTGCTTTTACACCCATAAAGGCTATAAAAGCAATAATTTCTACTTCTCTCTGGCTGCATTCTTGCAGTCATTGAGAAATACTGTGTGAGCTGTGATTGGTCACAGCTTGTCACATGGTACAAGGCTGTTGTGAATAGCCTTGTACCATGTGACCTCTGTGATCATTCAAAGATTTCACATGTAGTAAGCAATGATGTCAGAAGTGACATCTTGCTTACTACTCTTCATGTGATCACTGATTGGCCTCACACAGAAGTCCCGTACAACGATCGCGGTGCTGCTTGCACACAAGCAGGGAGTGGGGAGGAAGTTTATAATCGGCCACCCGCCTCTGCACTGCTCCCGTCTGGCCGTTTATATACATGGACCGGACAGGAAGTGGTTATATGCCTTCATTGTTCCTGTCCACCTCCCATATCCACACCAGTGAAAATCCAGTACTTCCAGGTATAAAAACACATGACTATACCCCCTGCCTTCCCACAATGCATTATTTGTTATCATGAGCGAGTCACCATCCTCAAATCCTGTTACATGGAGGCAATCCTGGCAGACCTGAATTTGCATATTGTCTGCAATGCATAACACAACGGCAAACTGGATCAGAAAGCCATCCTCTGTGTGACGCGGAGGTACGCAGTGACGTCATTTCCGGCGTGGGGGCCATCTTGAGACACCCGGAACCATACACATACACCCATAATATGGGTAAATGCTTGATGTCGCTGTAGGATATGTGAGTAGGATTTCTTTTTCTTATCTACCTAATAAATACGGATTTACACTATGGAGGATCTTTATTTGTTTCCATCATGATCCTATGTGGGTGAACCATTGATACAAGTACCAGGGGAGTGAAGTACGCAGGAGGATAAAGGCCTGTGGATATCCAGGAGGGTCCATTGGAGGTGACGAGATTGTTCCTGGGAAAGATTTATTTTCCCTAAAGCGAACTGGCCTTCGTGGTCACTATTGGGAGGTGAGGGGCCACCTTGGAAGTTTTTGAATTCACAAGTTGGGGGAACTGGATTCACATCATTTACACACGAGTTATTGCTGTGGAGCACGGAGTTACTTATTTTTATTATTGGGACATTGTGTGGATATATGTGTTGTGTGTGTATATATGTTATATATATATATACATAGATTATATTGTTTCACTGAGTGTTTAATACATGAATTTTTGTTATTCACTTAATATGACCCTAGTGCTGGGGTTAATATTTATATTTGTGAGCACCAATTATTGATACACTTGTTTCACTATGTATTGATAATTATGAATTAGTCCTATTTAATATTGATTTAGTATTTATTTAGCGCTGCACTATTATTTTTTGTTCATCCTCTGTGTGACCTCCTGTAGGTGGTGGTGGGAAGGAGGTGCAGAGTGGCCACGGTTCTAGAATGACAGGCAAACTTCCCTGAAGGTGGTGGGTTGGCAGGGAGATACTAGAGTGAATATAGAGGGAGATACTAGAGCAGCTATAATCTGTAGGTGGCAGGCAGGGAGACTGTAAAGGGGCTATAGACTGTATGAAGGTTGCAGGGGAGATGCTAGAGGTACTGCAATGGTAAAATATTTACTGGGTATATCTGTCAAAAGACACAGGTAACGTTTGCCTTTTAACTCTTATTTTATTTGGTAAAAAGTGGGATATTTCCAGTAACTGGAGTTGAAAACCCTGTAGTGCAGTCCATGGTTGAAGGTAGAACTGCCTCTTCTGCCTGTCCTTGGATTTTAATTTGAAATACCAGAAGCAAAGCCTCTGGAGGTGTTTTCTACATCCTGGGATGTCTGGGGACATTTGACTTTTATCTAATCCCTCCAATGAATAACACATCTCCGCTGTAAAGTTGTATTTCTCTATTTTATTATCTATTATTGCTTACTTTTTAAGGATCCTGTATGTGACCATATTTGTGAATTTTACTTTTGCCTTTTTTGAGAAGCTCTCATCTCTAACTGTAACATCAAAGGTACGTTACCGCAAAGCAGCCTGGGAGCCACCCTGAAGACTGAAGGAAAGTGTGGAATTTGTGAGTTTTCTTATATTTCTTGCTGACCTTTCTGTACAGGTAATAACCATTACTGTCCGGCTGACCTAGAATTTATACGTATTTTTCACCAAAAACAGGCTATTAAGGCCGGTTCTCACATGCCCACATCTGAATCACGCAGGAACGTGCTGTGCTTTCCTTTGCAATTAAACCTAGATGCAAAACATACAGCTTTTGCAATCTGCAGCGGGTGTCAATAGAAATGTAATGACATCCCAAGTGTCGGTCGCAAATGCAGTGCGTTTGCCCGCACCAGATTGCATGGTACTTTTGTACCATGTGATCTGGTTACAGTGGGGCTTATTTATTATAGCTGCGGAGTGCAAAATCAGGCTCACTTGTGCATAGAAACCAGTCTGCTTCCAGGTTTTTAGTGGGCGCACAGTTGTAGCATGGGTGCTACAAGGTTCAATCTACGTGCATGTGCAGTGTTCTGTCTCATTTTCTAGTTGCAGCAGCTGAGTTCAGGCATTAAAGTAGTTCTAAATCCTCAAGGGTTTTTAACTTAATGGATTTTATGCATTAAAGCGGAGTTCCACTCACCCTGTCCAAAAATAAGTCAGCAGCTACAAAGACTATAGCTGCTGACTTTTAAAAAACAGCCACTTACCTGTCCCTCGGTCCCACAGTGTGTCCTCCGCAGCCCATTTCACCAGCCGTCCTGTGTTCCAGGTGCCAGCATCTTCAGTGTGGGCACCCAGCTGTGATAGCCTGCGGTTTCACAGAAGGGTACCCTCTGCACATGCGCGAGTAGCACTGCGCTTCATGAATGGTCCTGTAATCTTCTGGGACCTGTCATGTGTCCCAAAAGACTACAGGGAGGGAGGACACCTTCCGCTTCCGATCGCCTAGAAGTGGGAACTGGTACCTGTGAAATTTGGGTACCGCCCCCCCCCCCCCCCAAAGGTGCCAATCCTTAATGGGGAGCAGGGGAGCAGTCATTTTGGGTGGAGCTCCGCTTTAAGGTAAAAAACCTTTTGTGTAACAGACTTTCACCTTCCCTTATACTTACTTGATCCCCGTCATGATCCAGCATTGTGCATAAGAGCTGCGGCTCTCCTTTCTTTGTCCCTCTTCACTGGGCAGATTGGTAGCAGCTGTGAAAAAGCTGAAGTTAAAGAGAGGATGGCTTCTACAAATGGATAATGATCCTAAACACACCTCGAAATCCACGGGGGATTACATCAAGAGGCGTAAACTGAAGGTTTTGCCATGGCCTTCACAATCTCCTGACCTCAACATAATTGAAAATCTATGGATAGACCTTAAAAGAGCAGTGCGTGACAGACAGCCCAGAAATCTCAAAGAACTGGAAGACTTTTGTAATGAAGAATGGGCAAAGATACCTCAAACAAGAATTGAAAGACTCTTGGCTGGCTACAAAAAGCGTTTACAAGCTGTGATACTTGCCAAAGGGGGCAGTACAAGATATTAACTCTGCAGGGTGCCCAAACTTTTGCAGACGCCATTTTTTTGTTTTCTGTTATTTTGAAAGTGTAAATGATGGAAATAAAATCTAACTTTTGTTGACATATTATAAGAATGTCTAATCTGTAATTTGATGCCTTTTGGAGATTTTTCCATCTTTCCTTGGCTTCTTTATGCACATTAATACAAATTTTTAGCTGGGGTGCCCAAACCTTCGATCCCCACTGTATATAGTGTGTGTGTATATGTATGTGTGATTTTGCATTTCCGGGTAGAGGACGTGCGCCCCTACCCTCGCCACTATTCGCAGCCTCGGCTGTCAATCACCGGGTCCCGATCAGTGATTACTTGCCAGCACCCATTGATTGTCGAGCATTACTGACTGGGGAGAGAACTGTATTGTATGTAAACAATACAGTTCTCTCCCCTGTCAGCTCCTGTACACTGCTTTGTATGGCTCTACATAGCAGAGCAATACAAAGCCGTGTGCTTACAGTGGAAAGCACACACACAGTTTACAGTGAAACAGCACACAGTTAACCCTTGATTGCCCCAGATGTTAACCCCTTCCTGCCCAGTGTCATTAGGACAGTGTCAGTGCATTTATTAGTACTGATCACTGTATTGGTGTCACTGGGAATGTCCATGACATCACGTTAGTTCCCCCCAGTGTCAGAATGTCCCCCGCAGACCCTCTATAAGTTGCTGATTGCCGCCATCACTAGTAAGAAAAAAAAAAATCTCAATGTATATATACCACCATTTGTAAACGCTATAACTTTTATGTAAACCAATTAATTTGCACTTATTGGAATTTATTTTAGCAAAGACATTTTGGCCTAAACTTATGATGAAATTTGATTTTTTTTTAAACATTTTTTTACTAGACATGTTTCATAGCAAAAAGTTTTTTTCCTCCAAATTGTCTGTGTTTTTTTTTTTTCTTTTTTTTATAGCGCAAAAAATAAAAAACGCACAGGCGATCAAATACCACAGAAAGAAAGCTCTATTAATGGGGGAAAATGTAATTTGGGTGCAGCGTTGCATGACTGTGCAATTGTCAGTTACAGTAACCCAAAAAATAGCCTGGTCAGGAAGGGGGGTAAATCCTCTGGAGGGCAAGTGGTTATGGTTTGTGTGCAGAGAGGTAATGGACATACAAACTGCAGCAACATTTCATTTTTTTTATCTTGAAAGTTTTTTTTTTTTCTGTTTTGTTTTTTTGTCCTCCAGACAAACTGCTAAAGATGATTTGTATCTGTCGGGTGCAGAAGTTTATGCAGCCCTGCCAGACAGTGGAGTTAGGTTGTGTTGACATTCATGTACTACAACATAGCCATAAAGCTTTGTCACCTCTCCACTGCAAGCCTGTGATTGGACAGAGGAAGGGCAACGGTAGGCCGATGAGTTCATCTCTTTGTTCTCGCCTTCTGTCAGCAAGATCCTTTGTCGGCACACTCCTGATTGGCCACTAATGCTACCCCTCACTTTCCCAGCCTGTGATCTACTGTACAGGGGTTTGCAGGAGGATGGTGCCAAGTAAAATGCCAGTACTTTTACTAGTATTTATAACATATTTTATTTACTTTTGATTATAACATAACTGCATTATTTGGTGTTTTTATATCTGCGTTCAAGTTTCTAGAAGAGAGATTGGAAACCTGTGAACCATAAGTTGTCCACAGATGGATCGAAGTTCAGCATGGACCAGCAGAATTTCGATCCATCTACTGTATGGGCTGGCTGGTGGTATAGAAGTCGTCACTCGATTGACTTCTGTACCACCAGCCTGTTGTGTTTTATTTGCTCGATCAGTGACACGGGCAACACTGATCATTGTATTCTGACAGTGGGAAAGTCTCCCCACTGTCAGAATAAAACTGGCTTCATGAGAGCGAATCCCCCATCAACACAAACTGTATTAACAGGGGAATCCAGTTATTTTTTTCGTTCAGCCTGCTAGTTGAACGAAAAAAAAAAGCATAATCTACGGCCATGCATAATTACCACTGCAGCGCTGTCTCCATGCTCCATAAAGAATATTTTCAGATGGAGGGTGCTGACCAATCGGATGCTGTCTAGCCCCTACTGTCATCGCTGCAAGGAGAGGAGAGGAACTCACAGAGATTTCAAATCTTCAGACCTGTGAAGCTGCTTTCTCTCCTCTCTATGCAGGGATGTCAGTATGGGCTAGACGCCATCTGATTGGTCAGCATCGTTCAGGTAACGGTGCTGACCAATCAAAATCTCTCTAGCCCGAATTGTCATACCTGCAAGGAGAGGAGAGAAAGCAGCTTCACAGGTCTGAAGATTTGAAATCTCCGCGGCTTCCTCTCCTCTCCTACCATCTGCCACCATAGTATACATCCCCACACGCCCACTCTCTAATTCTCCACTGTGGGAAATCTCCCCGCTCCAGTGTGAACTCAGGATACGACTGCCTGGGTTCACACATGAGCAGTGGGGAAACCACATGCGATTTGAACAGGAATCGCATTCCTGTTCAAATTGCATGCTATTCTTTGCAGTGCAATTTGCGTCCTTACATTTTGTATGGACGCCAATGGCATAGCAAAGTATCGGTAATTGCTAACGGCGAGTACTTGACCGACAGTATCGATATCACACTTGCATCCCTAGTTAGGATATGACAGTGCTGTATCTGGTGAATGTTAGACAATGTGGCCAGTAGATTAGATCCATCAGCATTTAGAGCCCGAAATTCAAATGTTGGAATTGTGTCCCTGGTGGTGGGTGTTTATTGGCTAGAATAGTTTTCTCACACCTTTATTTATAATGCTGACATTTTGACATTTGCTGTGTACAATGGTTGCACCATCTAAATCATTTTATGATCGTTATTTCTAGGTTCTGGGTTGCTTGCAAGATTCCAGACTGGACATCGAGTGGATGAGATATTTCCACAATCTACCTGACTCACTTACCTCACTCCTGATGCTGCTGACAACCGCCAATAATCCAGACGGTACGGCTTTATTCTTTCATGCACAAATCTGAGACCGCAGAACTGAAAGCAAATGCTGCACAAAAAATAGATGACTGGAGTGTTAACTAGTGGATGTGTATTTCTTATTTCTGAAAGATAAAGATCTCGTGTAGGGCCAGTTCACACCACAAAACGCACTCTCCATGCATTCCCCATACGTTTTTGCTTACAGTTCACACCACACTCTGTTGCGGTGCAGTTTTGATGCAGTTTGCCATGTTCCAGTATGGTTCTGTTTAGAACAAAATGCAGCATTTTCTCTTTTTTTCCTGCACCAGAAGCTGAAATAGGCTGTGGGATTTGCAGTGTGCATAGAACAGTGCGTATGATCACAACTAGTGCGCATGCTTGTTTCAAACAAACAAACAAGTGGGGGGGGGCATAGGTATGGGAGCTCATGGAGGATGTAATATGGAAGCAGAAAAACACAGTAAGAAATTATTTCATAAAAAATAGATTATTACAGGGCTATGAACTAGAGGATGTGTTTTGGATTTTTTCTGAATAATAAGGATATTGTTTGTTTAGTGTCACAAAATAAAATCCGTCTTCCTCCTTCCCTTTATAGCCGGCCAATCCTCTCCTTTTTTGTAAGATGTTAAAATTGTGATACTAAGCTTTGGAGTAAAAAAATGTGTTAACCTTAAAAATGTGTTTTTACTGCTTCAAATCTCCATTTGTTTTTTGTGATTGGGCCGTGGGCTGTGTAGTGTGTGTAGAGCAGCGTACATGGCCATAACTAATATTCACTGCTATTTTCACATGAATAGAAGTCTGGGGGATAGGAGACATTCAGGAGTTAATGGCGGATGTCACAAGAAGGCAGATACACAGTAAGAAGCAATTTAATGGAAAATAGATTATGGGAGCATTAACTAGTGGATGTTTAATCTATAAATACTTTTTTTTTGGTGCAAAATAAAGGTATCATTTAGTGTCACAAAAAAAACAGGCTCCTCCCCTCCTTATAGCCAGCCAATCACGCTCCTTCCTTGCGAGATGTTAAAGTGACACTCCTGAGATGGGCTATGGGATTTGCAGTGTGCATAGAACAATGCACATGATCGCAACTAGTGCGCATGCTTGTTTCAAAGAAACAGGTGAGGAGGAAAAGCATAGGTGTGGGAGCTCATGAAGGATTGGGGAAAACCTCCTGCGCTCAATCCTACTAAACTAAAAATAAGCTGCTACACCTGCACCTTATTACTGAAAGTGAAAAACCAAAATATAACAATCAATAAGTGTAGCGCTCTGGTGAAAACTAACTAAATCTCAACATAAACGACATGTGACATAATGGTGGAACAAACCGTGAATCTTAATGAGAATGAATGCTAAAACAGTGCAACATCACACGATATTGTGCATATGGTGGAAATGTCTAATATTAAGCCCCCTAATACAGGGATATACCCTATAAAACAAGTGCTCTGTGTATTGTTGTGGACACTGGTGGCACATTTTGTTTATATTACTTTCAGTGATGTGTTCATTTATATTCACTTGCTGTATATATATATTTTTTTTCTGATTACAGCAGTTTATTTATGGTATGAATAGAGTGTGTTGACACTGAGCACTTGTTTTATAGGGTATATCCCCTGTATTAGGGGGCTTAATATTAGTCATTTCCACCATATGCACAAAATCGTGTGATTTTGCACTGTTTTAGCATTCATTCTCATTAAGATTCACGGTTTGTTCCACCATTATGTCACATGTCGTTTATGTTGAGATTCAGTTAGTTTTCACCAGAGCGCTACACTTATTGATTGTTATAGCTCATGAAGGATGTTACAAGGAAGCAGAAAAACACAGTAAGAAATGATTTTATGAAAAATAGATTATTACATTAACTAGCTGATGTGTATTGGATTTTTTTCTGAATAAGGATATTGTTTAGTGTCACAAAAAAAATCTGGCCTCCTCCTTCCCCTTATAGCCAGCCAATCCTCTCCTTTTTTGTTAGATGTTAAAGAAGTGACACTAAACTTTGGTTTAAAAAATGTGTTGTTAACCCAAAAAGTTGTTTTTACTGCTTCAAATCCCAATTTTTGTTTTTTTTGTGAGTGGGAAGTGCAGTGTATGTAGAGCAGTGTACATGGCCATAACTAATATTCATTGCTCTTTCCAAATAAACAGAAGTGAGGGGGATAGGAGACATTTGGGAGTTAATGGCGGATATCACAATGATACACAGTAAGACACAATTTCTTGAAAAATAGATTGTTGTTTTTTTTGTTAAATCAAGATATCATTTAGTTTCCCAAAAAAAAAATCTGGCCTCCTCCTCCCCTAATAGCCAGGCTATCACATTCTTTTCTTGCAAGATGTTAAAGTGGCACTCCAGTGTGCATAGAACAGGCGTATGATCACAACTAGTGTGCTCATTTCAAACAAACAAGGGGGGAAAGCATAGGTGTGGGAGCTCATGAAGGATGTTACAAGGAAGCAGAAAAACACAGTAATAAATTGTTTAATGAAAAATAGTTTATTACAGGGCCATTAATTAGTGGATGTGTACAATTATAAACAACAAATTCTCACACAGTCACAAATGCTACTAAAAATATTCCCTTCTTGTGTCAAATACAAAACTATATATCAGAAAGCAGCTCACACTAACACATACTCATGATGTGCGTGGATTCTAATACATAAAACACACAGTGCCGCGCTCTCTTTTAGTATGTGAGAGCAAACAAATTATGTTATAAAACACTGAACATATGTGAAAAAAAGTCTCTAAGTATAAAGTTTTTCTTCAACTTGAAACAAACTTCACAATTTCTTATCTTCATGCAATATAAATCCTCCACCACAAACGCCAGATGTGCCCTCACCAGGGGTTTTTGACCTCACATATAGTTTGTTCAAAAAATGCTTGTGATCCTTGAGGTGGACATAAATGGTCAGATGTATCCTGAAAATGGAATCTTCCTCCAAAGATTAACTACTTCAGCCCCAGCCACTGCATTAGTACGTTTGCAGGGCAGCACGGCTGGGCAAAACCACGTTTTAAAACGTGGTTTTGCAAAACAGGTAGGGGGCGTGCGCGAGGCATGCGCCCGCCCTGCCTGTCCCGCGGGTGTCAGCAGCGGGTCTCCGCCGCCGGGTCACGGCCGGTCATTACTGGCCGTTTCCCCGCGATTAGCGGTGATCACTGACAGAGAGCAGGGCTGCATTGTTTATACATAGCCCTGCTATCTGTCAGTTGCCTGTCAGCTCCTGACAAGCTGAAGAGGGAGAGAAGAGTTTCTCTCTCCCGATCAGCCTGTCCCCGTCCAGCACACACCCCCGCCCCCTAGTAAAACACTCTCCTCACACAGTTAACCCTAAAAAATGTTAACCCCTTCCTCCCCAGTGCCATTAGTACAGTGTCAGTGGGTTTTTTTTTTCACTGATCACTGTATTGGTGTCACTGGGGGTCAGTGACCCCAAGTCAGTTCCCCCCCAGTGTCAAAATGTCCGCCGCAGTCCTGCCATAAGTCGCTGATCGCCGCCATATGTCGCTAATCCCCGCCATTATTAGTATAAAAAAAATTAAAAATCCCAGTATCTTTCCCGCCATTTGTAAACGCTATAACTTTCATGTAAACCAATTAATTTACACGTATTGGGATTTTTTTTTAGCAGAGACATGTCGCAGAATGCATTTTGGATGAAATTTGTGCCAAAATTTGTTTTTTTAATATTTTTTACTGGACATGTTTTATAGCAAAAAGTCCAAAATATTGGGTTTTTTTCTCAAAATTGTCAGCCTTTTTTTTTATAGTGCAAAAAATTAAAAATGCACAGGCGATCAAATACCACCGAAAGAAAGCTAAATTTGTGGGAAAAAAAGGATGTAAATTTAATTTGGGTGCAGTGTTGCATGACCGCGCAATTGTCTGTTAAAGTAACGCAGCGCCGTAACACAAACCTCTTGTGTAACCGCTTCCTGACCACCTTATAGTAGAAATACTGCTACAGGGCGGCATGGGTACGCAAAACCACATATATATATATATATATATATATATATATATATACGTGATTCGCGCTCCCGTGGTTTTCACACCTCTCCCAGATAGCGTCAGATTGCCCGTCAGTACACCAGTCATCACATTTAACCCCTTGATTGCCATGAGCACGCTCATGTACAATAAACCTCCATTGCTAGTATAGTGTCTGAACGGGTCTATATCTTTTATCAGGTCAGCACTATACCAGCGTTTACAAAAACGCAGCGTTAACGGGATCAGCCCCGGCACCTGCCAACACCTGCGTTTAGCCCCTACGCTTACCCCCCCTTCTCCCCCAGCAAGTGCAGTGTCAGTAGGTCACTGTCACTTGATACATTGCACAGAAAACCGCAGTGTTCGCAGAATCAGGCCTGATCTCTGTTAGCACTTGCCGGTAAATTTTGATGACTCTCATATGCAGCAGAGTGCCAGTACTAGTGCCGCTCTACCTTTTGGTGAACTGTCGAGTACCAGCGGTCTAGTACATCCTGGTCTTTCACATATCTCCTTGATTTTTGGAGCTGTTTTTCACGGAATATCTTTATGCATTGATTGTGGATCAAAGCAGTTTATACGCACAACAATTTATTGCCGCCAACCCAAATTCAAACCTTGCCAGACCATTCGCATGGAAAATCATTACGGTTTTCAAATTTAAATTTTTTTTGGGCCTAACCCTCAACCTGGGCATTACTAAAAGAAATGAATTGCGGTTGTATTGGTCCGCAGACCCGATTCATCATATACTGTGTTCTCTGCTGCCATGGCCAGGCATAGATATGAGAGTATAATGTGTTTTATGCATTTCAGCGACAATACACTCTGTCATCCTCGGGGTAACCCTGAATTTGACCGGCTCCACAAAATTCAGCCCCTCGCAAATCACCTTAACCTAAAATTTGCAGATGTCTATACTCCCCTGCAAAACATCTGCGTTGATGAGTCCCTTATTAATTTTTCTGGCCGCCTTGCATTCAAACAATTTCTTCCCTGCAAGCGTGCCAGATATGGGGTCAAGATGTAGAAAACCTGTGAGAGGACAACAGGCTATACTTATAAGTTTCGGATTTACGAGGGAAAAGATAGTCACGTGGAGCCTGCCCGGATGCCCAGACTACATGGGGAGCAGTGGCAAGATAGTTTGGGACTTGGTGTCATCCTTTTTCCATATGGGGTACCACTTATACGTGGACAATTTTTATTCAAGCGTGCCACTATTTAGACATTTATTAAATCTTGGAATTGGCACTTGTGGCAAAGTGTGACCTAATGTGTGCCCACCATTAGAAGTGGGTGGATGCAGGGCGGTATATTCTAATGGTGGGCATACCGCACACTTTTTCTGGCAGAGATTTCTTCTTATTTTTTCATTCAGTCCACAGGCTGCGTACAAAAAAAAAGAACATAGCATATATAACCAACAAGGACCAGCGAAGTACTGATACATCACTGGATTTGAATGGTTATACCAGGATGATGCCTACACCTGCAGGCATCATCCTGGTATGGTTTTTTTCAGCCGGTGATCGGCTTTCATGTAAAAGCAATCCTAGTGGCTAATTAGCTGCAAAATTGCTTTTACAAGCAGTGGGAGATGATGCCCCCCCCCCCTTGCTGCCTTCCACGGCCTTCTCGGGCAGTCCCGTGCCATCAGGGGAACCTGAGAATGCAGTCAGTGTTTTTGCCAGCTGACCATAGAGCTGATTGGAGACCAGAATGGTGCAAATCATCTCTATAGTCTAAGAATTCAGAAGCTACAAGCATTTCATCACTTCAGTTTCGCAGGATATAAACAGCGCCATTTGTAAATTGGGAAAACATCTGATCATACCGATTTTGGTTTGATTAGATAATGTAAGGGCAGAGGAGATATCTAGAGTCTGATAGACCCCAGATTTCTCAAAAAAGAATATGACAATGCCCATTGAAGTTATAGGGGTTATTTGCATTCCCTGTTATAGCATTAAAAGTGATAAAAAAAAAAAATGAAAGGTACAATGTAAAAATCAAAAAAAATCAAAATAACTAAAAAAAAAAAAATTGCCCCTCCCATTCCCCCACACCTGTGTGCACAAGCCTTGACCCTGTGCCGTTATGTAAACAGCAGTTGCACCATGCATGTGAGGTATTGCCGTGAACGTCAGATCAAGGGCAGTAATTCTAACACTAGACCTCCTCTGTAAATCTAAAATGGTGGCTTGTAAAGGCTTTTAAAGCGCTGCCTATGGATATTAAAAATGTTTGCAGTTTGTCGCCATTGCAGGGGCATGCGCAGTTTTAAAGCATGTCATGTTTGGTATCTATTTATTCGGCATACCGTTATCTATTATATTGGCCAATATATTGTGTTTTTGTGCATTAAAAGTAAAAAAAGTGTTTTTTTTTTTTTTAAATTGCTTTTGAAAAATCGCTGCGTGAGTACTATGTGCCATAAAAAATTGTAGTACCCACCATTTTATTTACTAGGGTGTCTGCTTTAAAAAATATATAATGTTTGGGGGTTTAAATTAATTTCCTAGCAAAAAATACTGATTTTTTTCATGTGAACAAAAAGGCTTGGTCTTCAGGTGGTTAGAAGAGTTAATGATGTGTGGCATAAACTTCTAATGCTGGGCATAAAACGCCCCCACCCCCCAAAATGACCCCTTTTTGAAAAGTAGTCACTCCAAAATATTTGCTGAGAGGAATGTTAAATCAATAGAAGAATTTATTTTTTTACCACAAGTTTTTGGAAAATGACAAAAATAAATATTTTTTTTTTTACACAAAATTGTCACTTAAATGATTTACTGCTCACACATGCCATGCGTATATGTAGAATTACTCCCCAAAATACATTCTGCTACTTCTCCCGAGTATGGGGGTACCACATGTGAGAGACTTTTTGGCAGTCTAGCCAAGTACAGGACCCCAAAATCCAATAAGCACCTTCAGGCTTTTAAAGGGCTTTATTTCCTCATTACACTTCCAGACTACCGTCACAGTTTCGGAGGCCATGAAATGCCAGGATAGCACCTAACCCCCCCCCCCCCCCAAATTACTCCTTTTTGGAAAGTAGACGCCCCAAGGAATTTGATAAAAAGCACGGTAAGTATTTTGCAGATCTCATTTGTTGCCACAAGTTTTTGGAAAACGAAGAAAAAAAACAAAAACTAATTTTTTCTCTTTTTCTTCTATTTAAAAACCTTGTGAGAAAAATGAGATCTGCAAAATACTCACCATGCTTCTTTTTAAATTCCTTGGGGTGTCTACTTTCCAGAAAGGGGTCATTTGGGGGGGGGGGGGGGTTTGGGGCTATCCTGGCATGTCAGGGTCTTCAAAACTGTGATAGGTAGGTTAGGAAGTTTAATGAGGAAGTTACACACCTTCAGGCTTTCAAAGTGGTCATTGGATATCAGGCTCCTGTATGTGGCTAGGCTCCCAAAAAGTCTCACACATGTGGTATCCCCATACTCAGTAGACATAGAAGAATGTATTTTGGGGTGTAATTCCACATATACCCATGGCTTGTGCGAGAAATAAATCATTTAAATGACAACTTTGTGTAAAAAAAAAAAAGTTTTTGTCATATTCCAGAAACTTGTGGAAAAAAAATAAATCTTCCATGGACTCAATATGCCTCTCAGCAGATAGCTTAGGGTGTCTAATTTCTGAAAAGGGGTCATTTGAGGGTGTTTGTACTATCCTGGTATTTTAGCACCTCAAGAAATGTGATGGGCAGTCAGAAAGTAAAAGCTGTGTAAATTCCATTATCTATACCATAGTTTGTAGACGCTATAACTTTCACACAAAGCAATCAATATACACTTATTGGGATTTTTTTACCAAAAACATGTAGCAGAATACATTTTGGCCTAAATTTATAACTAACTTTGAGTTTACTATATATTTTTTATAGCTGAAAGTAAAAAATATTATTTTTCTTCAAAATATTTGGTCTTTTTTTGTTTATAGCGTGAAAAATAAAAAGCGCACAGGTGATCAAATACCACCGAAAGAAAGCTCTATTTATGTGAAAAAAAGGACGCAAATTTTGTTTAGGTGCAGCATTTCATGACCGCGCAATTATCAGTTGAATTAGTGCAGCGCCGAGTAGCAAAAAGAGGCCTGGTCATTGAGGGGGGTAAATCCTCAGCGTAGGAGAATAAGATGAAGAGCCAGCAACTCGTTCTCCCGCGTTTCGGCAAATGGCTATGAAAAAAGTCTTTTTACCGAAATGCGTAAGCTGCTGTAACTTGCACACTGTAACCTTTATGAATAAAGTACTTTTATCAGGAGAACTAGTTGCCGGCTCTTCATCTTATTGTGTACTCCTAAACGTTTCTTGCAGTCCTGCTGCAACTCACAAAACATGAGAAGTAACCTTCTTCAACAAGAGTGCTAGTTGTGTGCAGTAACTCATAGCAAACCAACCAGAGTGAATCCTGCTATGACCTCAGAAAAACACATTCTTATTGGTTAAACTGAAGACTCTGCACTCTTCACTGAATTACTCTGAATGCACAAATAAACTTTACTTTTTTCTTTCTAACAGTCCTTTAAACACAATTTTTAAAGGAAACCCATACTGAGAGAGGTGCTGGGTATGCAATAGTTGTCTTCTACTTTTGTAAATTCTAGTTCCCTGGCTATCATGCTTGATCTAGTGGCTTTGATACTTTTTTAAGCCACTGACCTGGAACAAGTATGCAAATCAGGATTTTGCTGACTATAACCGGCTACACGCTCAATACTTGTTTTTATGTCAGTGACTTAGAAATGTTGAAAACAGAGACAACTAGACATACGGTAAAGCATTTATGAAAGAGTTCAGCAATGGCAGTCTCTCTTAGAACAGTATTTTTTCATGCCTAGTACTTTAACCACCTCCCGCCCCCCATATAAGGAAATGACGGGAGCAAGGTGGTTCTCTCGTTCTAGGAGGATGTCATTTGACGTCCTCGCACTCGATCGGTGGTGCGCCGTGTTCCTGGGACACAGCGGATCACCGATCAGCAGAAAGAGCCAATGACTTCGGCTCTGTCATGTGATCAGCTGTGTCCAATCACAGCTGATCGTATGTAAATAAGGAAATGCTGGTTATCTGAATTTCTCTCTTCTCGAGCTGTCACGCTGACAGCTCGAGAGGAGAGCCAGTAATCAGCATTCCTTAGAGGGGACGTCTACACTGATGATCAGTGCCCTGATGATCAGTGCAGCCCCATCAGTGCCACCTGTCAGTGTCCATCAATGCCACCTGTCAGTGCCCATTAGTGCACATCAATACCACATATCGGTGCCCATCTGAGCTGCCTTTCAGTGCCACCTATCAGTGCCAGTCAGTGCCGCCTATGAGTGCCAGTCAGTGCCGCCTATCAGTGCCATATGAGTACTGCCTTTCAGTGCCCATCAGTGATGTATGTGAATGTGCACCAGTGATGCCTATCAATGCCACCTACCAGTGCCTCCTGATCAGTGCCGCCTATCAGTGCAGCTTCCTTAGCGCACATCAGTGAAGGAGAAAAATTACTCATTTACACAATTTTATAACAGAAACTAAGAAAAAAATTTCAGTTGATTTTGGTTTGTTTATCAAAAAATAAAAAAAAACCCAGTGGTGATTAAATACCACCAAAAGAAAGCTTTATCTGTCTCCAAAAAATGATACATATTTCATATGAGTACAGTGTTACATGACCGCGCAATTGTCATTCAAAGTGTGACAGCGCTGAAAGCTGGAAATTGGCCTGTGCAGGAAGGGGGTGAAAGTGCCCGGTAGGCAAGTGGTTAAAGGATAAGTTCACCTTTCATAACATGTTACACGTTAGCCCCATAGTTAGGGTGTAACATGTAATATGTTACGATCTGACTGGCCCCCACTCCCTCCCAATCCCCGCTTTGACATCTATTGGGGGATCTTCTCACCACCGTACGGGCAAGCAGATATTCTGACAGATCTGTAGGAGACCTGCATGGAATCAGCGATCTACTGATCACCGGTGCAATGCTTTACAGGCTCCTGCAGACAAAAATGATAAATTCAATAAATGCAATACATTTTTTTACCTGTACAAAAATGTGCATTTATTATCTTTTACTAAAAAGTGAGCTTACCCTTTAAAGTGATTTTTTATGGCAGGGTAGCCAACAAACACAACACCTACAGTATTTCAATGTAGTTCAAAAAGCGTATAATTAGAGAGTTCCCAGTAGATGGCAGTACATGGCTTTGTATTTCCACTAATACATGGCAAAGTGTTTTGTAATTCTATCAGACAGCTCATTTGTGTTGAAGAGTGAAACTAAACAGAAGTCACTTTTACTTTTTAAATTCATATGTTCATGCTCAGTAATTAACGGTGGAAATAAAAGCTTCTTATGCTGTAAATTTTTAACAAAACTTTTACTCTTAAAGAACACCAGCATGGAGCGAATTCTATACTTGGCCACTGCCGACCTGCTTTAGAAAATGCTGGTTTCCTGCCTATCAGGTTGGCTTCAGTTTACTTACTGAATACATATGAGATTTGTTAACAACGGCTGCTTTCTAGTCCCATTCACTTAAACAGACCCTATTATGGAAGAAGTGTGGGGGCCGCAGTGACAATGCTTATTGCCTGGCTGTGTCTGACATCAATTCTCTTTGAGCCACATTAGTGGGAGTTGGAGTACCTATTTGTAAAGGGGATGTAACTGCAGTAACAGTCTCTCATATTATGCCCCAGTCTCTGTCTCCTGCAGCCACGCTCCAGTTTCAAATCCACACCTGTTGCATGAATGTTGTCTTTGACCATCTGCAGTATGCACCTATTTGTAATGTCAGGGTTCAGAGTTGAGACCCCCTATGCCTAGTAAGTTGACCACCGTTGGTCTACAGGCACCGGAGGACCAAAAAGGCAAGATAATATTGCATATATTTATTCAGGGATGGGGCGTCAAGGATGGAGGCAGACGATCAGAGACCTCTCATTACAAGTTCATACTTTTACCTTGTAAATTCACAGGGTAAAGAATATTTCTTCAATTTATTGCTTTGTAGATTTTGTTAAACAATTGCATGTACCTTCTATTTCAAATATTTTTATAATTTTGTATTTTCTATATTACTCACTCAGTTTGTACGGAGCCCAAGGGGTTGATGGCAATAAAGCTTGAGACACATTTTTTTCCCAGGTTTTAGAGTGGAACACTGCTGGGACAAGTTCTTTCAGTGTCCAGGGCAGAGATGCCAAACTGCACTCCGCCGGGCGGAGTAGGCGGTGGGGCTATTAGCAGTGCATTAGTGGTGTACTTAGGTTTTGTGCTGCCCTAAGCAACACAAAAATCGTGCGCGCCCCACAATGAGAGAGAGGTTGCATGGTGACAATAGCAACTAGGTGTAAAGGGTGGTGACAATGAAGGAGGGGTGTATGCAGTGTATTATGGGACGTGATGGGTATACACAGAGTAGGATGGGAGGCCTTAGCTGTAGGAAGGGTGTGATAGGTGTAAGCAGGAATAGTAGGGTGGGATATGTGGTGAGTGGTGCTGGCAGGGTATGTTGGGGTGTGATAGGTGTAATGGGGAGTGTTGGGTGGTGTCAGGTCTCTGCAGGGAGTGGATGGCTTTACATTGGTCTGTAGGGTATCAGGTGTAATGGGTGTGTGCAAGGTATGATGAGTGTATACAGGGTATGGTGGGATGTAATGAAGTGTATGTTAGTCTCCAGGGTATCAGTTGTGGCTGTACACAATAGAGGGGTGTGATGGGTGGTGAAAAATTGCAGGCTGGGTGTACACAGGGTGTGATGGGGGTTGGATGGATCTCACCAGCTCCTCTGGGGTGCAGCTCTCCCTCTTCTCACAGCAGCAGCAACAGCACTCGTCTTCCCTGTAGGCCGCCATCTTCCTGCACCTCCCCAGACAGCCGCCTGTCATGTCCAGCAGCCTTCTCTCAGTGATCCCTGTATACCAACTGAAATGTCCATCCCACCACTGGTCGCATGACTACCAATGTGTGAGGTGGGCATGTCTGAAGGATCGAGTCTGGGCAGTTAATGGTGGTGAGGGAGGTGAGATGAACTCAGTACAGCAGGTCCCATGGCCGGCTCTCTATTGTTCCACTGGACAGCACACAGCTGTCAGTGATGGAGCAGAGCTCATGCAGTGTCTCACTGGGTCCCTATCCTCACGTGTGACCCCTCTTCTCTGGGGGGGTGGCACCTCCCCCCTGAAAATGCCGCCCAAGGCAAACACCTTGTTTGTCTCGTGGTAAATACTCCCCTGCAGTGCATACAGCACCAAGCCGTAACATGTAATGCTTGTGGCATGCACTAAAATAGTGATAGTTGAACTGAAGAGTTTAATAGAGTTGCACATTCTGTTATGCAGTAAAATGTGAGCAAAGGAAGAAATACACTGGCATCATTGTGATAACAAATTCCCCTGTGTTGTTTGGGTCACCAGAAGGAAAAAGTGTCCCTGTGTTGGTAGTATTAGTGGAAGAAAAAAATGCCCCTATGTCTGTGGTGTCACTGGAAGCAAAATTTGATGCTGCGTCAGTGAGGGTAGAGAAAAATTGCTGCTGCGTGATTTTTGGTATGGAAAAAGGGATGAAGGAAGAGAGGAGAGCTGAGAGGTTGGGGAGGTGGGACTCTATGGGTGCAATTAACTAAACGATCCCATTCCTAGGCAGTCTGCCTCCATTGGCCTTGTCTGTTGGTCCAACCTTAAGCCTAGACAGCCTCCCTGCAGCATTAACCCCTCGCAGTCCTCATTTGTCTGCAGGATGCTGAGACACATGATGTTGCTTCCTCTATATTGCAACAGTCAGTAGCTGCACGGTTTATTTGTATTTCTGGATAACCCTGAGCTGCATTAGTAAAGGGTTACATGCTGTACAAGGATGTTACTCATATATCTAAATATGCTGTAAGAGAACAATTACAATATTCCTTAATGGTACACAATAAATGCTTAGTGGCCCCCACTCAGGCTAACAAGGTCCGATGAATTGGATTCCACTGACTAGTGAAGGTGCAGGCTGGGGAAAAGTTCGTCCAGACCCAAAGCATGCTGTAGAAATAAGAAAAGTTTGCCCGGAGGCCACACACCTTGCCTGGCATGAATGGTTAGCAGATAAAAGAAGCCTCAACTTGATTCATCCAAGCCATGCCCCAACATGTTTCACTCCACCCCTGGGAGGGGGATGTTACCAGCTAATTACACAGGTTGGGTCAGGTGTGCTCCCGCCGGACTATCTCTTCCTATATCTACAGAATTCTTTAATGGCATTTAAAAAAATTATTTCTATACAGCAAAAGATGAAGACACCCAGTCTATTCTCAACAAAAGCAAATTTCAGGGCAATTTCAACTGTACAGTTAGGTTCATATATATTTGCACACAATTTTATTTTTCAGGTATTTACCAAAACATATTCAAGCTATAGTTATATAATAAGAGCAGAGCCCTCGAACCCCTCATGTATTGTTTTGTTACTGTATTGTCCCATGTACTGTCCCCCACTACAATGTACAGCGCTGAGCAAACCTTTTGGCGCTATATAAATACTGTATAATAATAATCCTAATGGAAAGCCCGAAAAATAGAAAAGCCAGATTAGACTTTGCCAAAAAACATCTAAAAAAGCCAGATGGGAGCAGCGACCGGTCCTTTCATAACATGTTACACCCTGAATATGGGTGTAACATGTAGCATGTTACAAAAGGTGAATTTATTCTTCAGGCCACTTGGCGTATACAACATGCTATATGCAGTAACCGTAATGCATTTAATAAAATTACATTTTTGCAACGTATCCAAATGACTGGTTTGTGTCTTTGGAAGAGCCAATAACACTTATTGCATTGGGAGCATTTCTCCACCTTCTCTCCCTGCCAGGTCCCTCCACTCATTGTCTATTTGTGCCAGCCAAGTGTTGTTTTTTCATGGTGTCATCAGTTTTCACAAGTTGCCTTGTGTTGATGTAGGTGCTACTGCCATTGATGAAAACTGGGGACTCCACTCTTCCTTACCTCCTCCTAGAAACAACAGGAGGAGTTCTTCACTGCCAAATAATAGGATAATGTAGCATTCAACAGTGGGAACAGATCAGCATTGGCAAAACTGTAAAAGGGACCTAACTCCACTATGGAAGCTATTATTATATTAAAGAAATAAAATTTGAGTTACACTACCAGTGACACCAGTTTTGTACCTAAATTCTCAACTCTGCTTACCCACCAGAGCCATTATCAGGAGGTTCCCTGTTCACCTGTGGAATATTCCATTTATACTTTATATACCGTTGAATGCAGCAGAAGTGGTGAGACTTAGTGGAGGGGGGAAAACTGGGATCTGAAAAGAGGAGATTTTGCCCTTGCTGTCAATAAAAAATGTAATAAACCAGCAAGTTGGTTAAATTGACCTTTTATCATCATCAGCATTACCATTATCAATGTTTCTGTGATGGCCAGCTCTGCAACGATTATTCTTTCTTTTCTTTTATCTTCAGCTATTCAGTGCTATAGAAAAATATTTGTCATCTTTGGTTTCACCTGTAAGTGCTGAAGCTGCAATCACTGCATGGAAATACCAGCATCATTTCCTTCTGCCTTTGTAAAGTTCCTCTTTTTGGGTCTATAAAAGAAGATGGCTCCATGTGGCTATCAGTACTCAGCAGCTCTGCATACAGGAGAAGACAAGAGCCCTAAAGGTCAAAGATACCCCAACATCATGTGCTCCACGAAGACCATGCTGTGTATGGCACTCCTTGCAGTTGCAGTAGTCACCGTATCTGCTGGTAAGTGGCGACAGAAGAACACATAGTAAGCAGATAGATAATATGCAGGTGGAAGGATGTATGGTTACATGTGAACTGATTTATGGAACAAGTGGGTCAGTAAAGATTTTTCCTACATAAACTAGTGAGTTTTTTACTTCAGCCTCTAATATACACAAGGAACCTAAGCAAGGACAATGGGAGGAATCTGTGAGAAAATCTCCCAATTTGTATCACTTTTTATAAAATGACTTAAATGTTTGGCAGGGTTTAAGGAAAAAGAAGAGTAGAAGACAATACAGTGTTATAACTATTTATTGGGCAATATTTTCCCTGTTTGTTTCTGCATCCCATCTTTTATTAATAGATTTTTTGTAACACTGAATGTATTTAATCATGCAGCCATAAAATGACGATTTTCATATGACTGACTGGTAAAGACTACTCAGGACCTCTTCTGAAGATTTTTATATACAGATCCTTCACCATTTTATTTTAAAAGGCAATCTCGCCATTAGTAATATATTCCCTCTAAATTCTCAATTTGGACCAATTGGCAAAGCCATTATCCACTAGCTAAATTGATGTGTCATGTTATGTAGCAGATTCCTCATTTGAAAGAACAAACAAATATCTTGGGAATCTGGATGTAAGAAAGTGATACCTTTTATAGGCTTGCTGTTCTAGACTAAGGCACAAAAGCAAGCAACCAACCAACCCAAAAGCTGAATTGGTGGGGATTTCTTCATTTTGGTGGAGATATTCCTTTATGAAATATCAAATGGTATGTATATGAAATGCAGTTTGCTGTCACCTTACATTTTGTTTTAATAACATAGAATTTCACGTGATCGTTAATTCTCTACACTTGTTATTTGCAGACAGTGATAAATTTAGCACCTGCTGCACCAAGGTCTCCTCAGCTAAATCCAAAGTTCCTATAGTGGACTTCCTCCTACAGCAGCTCCTCCTTGTGTTGAAGCTGTGATGTAAGTATTAAGATTAGAATTTATTTACTATTTGTTGCAGGTACTTGTATAGGGTCCTCAATTTATGCAGCGCTTTACATTTATATTGTACATTCACATCAGTCCCTGCCCTGAAAGAGCTTACGCAGGCACAGGGAGAACATGCAAACTCTATACAGATAGTGTCATGGTTGGGATTCAAACCAACGACCCTAGTGCTGCCAGGCAGGAGTGATAATTACTTAGCCACTGAGCTAGAAGAGAATGGAAGTGGGGCAAAAATACCCATTATTGGGGATGATTGCACCCCATGTGATTGTACTAGATCCTGGTGATGGGCTGCTGAGGTCCTAAGTGCTGCATTGTGGGGAGGGTAGGTGCTGTGCTTTGTGCTATATTCACACAGTATATTTGTATAATTAACTTTTAACAAATGTTTACATTGATATGAGCAAAAACTAGCCAGTTTCTGATTATATGCATATCTGCTGTTTATATCTTAATGCTAATAAACACTTATGAAGTGTTCTCAAATACTATGTATTTCTTCCAGGTTTATCACAAAAGAAGGCAAGATTCTTTACTCCAGACCTAACTTGCCCTGGGTTATTCAGAAGGTGAAGGAGATTGGGTAAGTTAAGACGATTTAAACCTCAGATTCAAATGCTTAGATTCCAACTTAAAGTGGAACTGCACTGCATCTGAGCACCACAAACCAAAAATGCTATACAATTCATTATTAATATTCAAAACAAACTCCTCCATCCATTCATGTCTCCATGCTTTATTTTGCTAAGAAAACATTTTGAAAAACACCTCCTGGCATTTCTGGCAGTGGTCATCTTGAGTAAGGGCAGATGTTTCACATAGCAGTTACTTCCTGGAATCCATCTGTCCTTCGCTCAGGCATTGGCTGAGCTCCTTCCCCTCCTGAAGACTCCTGGGATGCATGACATCATTTCCTTAGGCACGTAAACCAGGAAGTTAATGAAGGAATACAAAAAAAGAAAAGGTTAAAACAAGTAAATATGATATACTTTACTAATGCTAGCAGCATAAGGATTAGAAATAGTCCATGCTGATTGAGAGAGTGAAGTTTTGTTTTAAGTATTTAAAAAGCCTCTTGTATGTGCAGATGATCACAGGGAAAGCTCATTTTAGGCCCTCTGTCTTTAACTGGTCTATTTGTAGGCTAATGACTGCTTTTCCAGGGCAAGAGCTTGCCAAGCAGATACAGAACTGTCTGAATAAATTATTTATGGTTATAGGGCATCCAGAAACATCTGAACAAATGTAGACTCTTGGTAGCCTCCTGGCTTGTCTACATCTACCTAACTTGGCCATTGCCATGAATGGCCAGATTTGTTACACACCGAGTACCTGTAGCCTAGATGAAAATCAAGTGGTTCAATATGTATGCTAACCAAAGTGTTGCCCTAATTCATGTCTTACACCAATGCCAAGGCTTCTGTAGTGAGAGAAAATAGAATAGAACAGGGGTGTCTAACCGCATCAGCATGTCTAGCTGCACCAGCATTATGGTTGCCCTCAAAGGGCCAGTTGTACCTGTAAGACTAGATGTGCAGAGCTCCCCACCCTCCCTTACATCAGATGTCAAGAGCCCCCCACCATCAGAAGTCAAGAGTCCCCCACTCTCCATTGCATTACAGTGCAACCCCTTACTGCTGCTGCAGGGAATAAACTTGGGGCAGAGCTTGGAAGCAGAAAGGGTAGGGTCTGGAGAAGGACTGGAGTCTGCTGAATGCTGAGACAGGAGAGGAGGGGATGGAGATGAGCCTGTCCGTAGCTGCACAGAGTGACGGAGGATCTGGCTGAGGGGTTTTGTCTCCCTTCCAGTTGCTGACTGCTCAGGCAAGGTGGGGGCAAAGACTAGGGGGGTGCTGCAGCTGACGGCCACATGAAATGACCTGGAGGGATGGATTCGGCACATGTGGAATAGAAGTTGGGGCTTATTTAGACTGTGTCAAACGCACTACAATTATAAATATGATTCAAACATGGCCTTTACAAACAAGTCTCCCAAGATGCATTATGTCATATTTATATTTTAACCTTTGGTTTTTTTTTGTTTTTTTTTTAAAGGTAAAGAAAAGAAGCACAACAAAATAAAGAAAATGATGACCATACCAGAAACACTGGGTATTCCCATGCTAATTAGTATGAACAAAACTAAGGAGAACCTCAATGACAAAAGCGATGTCTCTAGTTGAACTATGTGGCGTTCAATTAATAGGTATTTAACTTTAATTCTAGTAATTTATTTGTGTGATTTAAATTAGTGCAAAATTAATTGTATGTACGTGTAGTTAGAGTTGTGATTTATGAATGTGTATTATTTTTACAGTATCATGTACTGTAAAATAGTTTAGCTCTGAAACCACTTATAATGGTCTTCGTGTATAAAAATGTGTATGTCACCCAGAGCAATTTGACATATTTTTCTTTCAGCGGCACTAAAATATAAAAATATTTTTTTTTACCATAATTCAGACCCTTGTACTTTCATTTTTTTTTTACTTTTTCTCCTGGTTTAATGTAATTTTTCCTGAGTATTTTGCTCATCATAATTTGCAAATGAATCTGTTAATTTAATTGTGAAATGTATTTAGTTGCAGCAAGATATGAATAGTGCTATGCCTTCCTGAGCATGTCACTTATTAGGGTAATATCCCAACAACCAGACTGCTGTAGTGATGGTAAGAGGATGCCAATACTTTGTAAGCATTGCCGTCCTAGCTCATGGTATGCTGTCCTGCCCTCTGTGCCTCTAGCAGTTAGTAATGTTTCCAATGTAATTGTGAGGGGCCAAAGCGTAATAATTGATTTATCACCTAGCACTTTGCACATTCCCCTCGCCATCATAGCTAAGTTAGTTCAGCATTCTTTAATCACTTCATATGACAGATCACTTCATATGACACTTTAATGAAGTTGTTTTACAACATTTTACCATTTTGTGTACTGAAACATCTTTATTTTTATTGAAACTACCATTTTGTCTGTTTTAAGACATGAAAAATCAACTGGAGAATCAGCACACAGGAAGTTGATATTGTTACAACCAATTATGATTTTTGTTAATTTGTTATTCTCTCTATTTAACTCCACCATTGATTTTACCCAGCTTAATTACAACTCAAAACAGGTTCAAAGTATCTCTTGACAATAGCCTCTGTATGGCAGTTGTCAGAAATTCCCCTTGCATTTTTTGTTTAATTCCCCTTGCCTGAATAGTTTCATTGTCAATCTATTGTGATGGGCTGTTTTATAATCCTAGTAAAAATTACAAGGCAGTTGAGAAAGCCAATCGCAATTTAGTAAGCAAGATATACACGTGTTGGCAGTCAACATGTATGAATCAATTTGCTGCAAGGTAGATGCATTCATTTTTTTGCATTGTGGTAAAAAAAAGGTATTGTCATTTGAATGCATGCTGGGATTGTATCTGTACTGCAATGCAAATGTAATTCCTTACTCGATTTTTTGAGTTTGTTTTTGGTAATGAATGTATGTATTTTGTCATATTTATAAAGACAATACCTTATTCACTGGTTCAAGGTAAAACTGGATGATTTATTAATACTTTACTTAATACTTCAGTACTTTAATGGAAAGTACAGAGAAAAAAATGATGTTTTGTTATTTCAGTATTTCATTCTATAAGATGAACTGTTATATGCAGTGATGTACTTTGGTTTTGTGTTGCCCTAGGCAAGACTAAAATTGGGCGTCCCCTCCTTCCCCAGAAAGACTAAAATTGGGCAACCCCCACCATCTGAATTTGTCCCACTCCAGCCATAGTATACCATTTGGTGCCAAATTATGGTACCTAAAAATCTCCATAGGCAAAATTTAAAAGCCTTTACAAGTTACCTGTTTAGAGTTACACAGGAGGTCTGGTGCTAGAACTCTCACTCTGACTTTCATGGCAGTACCTCACATGTGTGGTGCGAACTCCATTTACATATGCGTGAGGGACCTATGTGCCTGTGAGCATGGGGGAACGGGGGTGCTTTCATTTTTTTTTTTAATTTTATTTTTTCTTTATTTACATTTTTTTTTTACACTGTACCTTTTTAACTTTTTTTTGATCAACTTTATTTCTATTACAAGGGATGAACAACATCCCTTGTGATAGCATACGCCATGACAGTTCCTGTTTATGGAGAGATCTATGGTCTATTAGACCCCAAATCTCTCCTCTGGCCTCCCAATGCATGCGATCAGACACAGATCAGTCTGACCGTTTGCATTGGGACTGCATGGTAGAGCCTGGTAAAGGCGTCGGTGGCAGGAGGGGGAGGGACACCCTTCCGCCGCCTGTAAAAGTAATCCAGAGGCTTGTTAGCCCCCAGACTACTTTTATCTTGTGCAAAATGAGAGAGAGAAGAGAGAGAGCGGAGAAGAGAGAGAGGGGAGAGAGAGGGGGGGTAGAGAGAGAGAGGGGGGGAGCGACAGGGAGAGAGAGGGGGAGACAGGGAGAGAGAGGGGGGAAGAGAGGGGGAGACAGGGAGAGAGAGTGGGGGAGAGAAGAGAGGGGGGGAGAACATAGAGGGGGGGAGAACAGAGAGGGGGGAGAAGAGAGAGAGAGGGGAGGAGAGAGAGAGGGGGAGACTCTCTTTGACAAGTAAAGGGGCCCTTATCTGGGGTCCGTGGTGTCTGCGGCTGCACTGATACCTGCCTTGCAGCGATGGTCTCCTCTTCTGCACCCCCTCTGCACGGTCAGCTGACCTCTAGGCTCTGCCCTCCGGCCCTATGCAGTGAATGGAATAGACAGCCGGCTGGCTGCAGAGAGGCCGGGTAAGCGGAGCATAGCTGCAATGGTCAGTCCGGCTCTGGGCTTCTTGCCGGATCTTAATGATGGCAGTGGGTACAACAGGGAATCGGAGCTCCAGGAAGGCACAGAGAGGGTAAGACAGCTGGCTTGCCATTAACTCAAGATGGCATAAGCCGAGCCCACCTTCCCCTGCTCAAAACTTGCTGAGCCCACCCCTGTCTAAACCCTGCCTTCCACCTGAGCCTGCCTCCCGCCCGAACCCTGCCAAGCTCTCCTAACCTGCCAAGCCCTGGTCCCTTGTCCCTTCTGCCTGGGGGCAGGGCCGCCCCCCTGAAAACTGCCGCCCTAGGCAAACGCCTTGTTTGCCTTGCGGCAGATACTCCCCTGGTTATCTGCAGTAAAACAACACAAGCTTTTGAGGTTTCTGTCCTAACATCCTGCTAGACTAACCTTTTTATTCAATAAACCAACGCAAGAAGCAAAGAAATAAATACAATTGCCAACTGATAACCGATCAGAATCTAGCTTATGTTGGCCCTACTTTAGTCATTTTAATGATTTGAGTTGTTATAGGTTGCTGTGTTTTGTAGTTTATTTCTTGAACTCTTTATTTCTTTTTTTAGACTGTTGGCCTTTATTATAAAACTTTTTAAAGAAATCTTAAGGCTTGCTTTACTCATACAATAAAATACAGAGGGAAGAAATATTCCAGATGTGGTTTTCTGGGCTGGTTGGTACATTCAGAGAGGATCTGTTTTTGCATTCTGAAGCAGAAACACTTACTACTTAGTCACTGGTTATCAGACTTACACACCTGTATAATGACACAGTACAGCTAGCTGCTCTGAGTGTTCTAATATACAGGTCTTAAAACCTCAAAAGATCTTAAATCACTCTCTGCTTTATTTAGGTACAGTAGCTGGTATAAGCAAAATCCCCCTCCACTAAAGCTAGCAATACACATTTAGATTTTTCTCATTCATTCCATAGATTGAATGAGAGAAAAGCAATAGATTTCTACTTCCACACTACATGCCAAGCATAGTATTCAGACAGCAACAGCAACCGCGGCTGTCTGAATACCTGAATAGTGCATGCATCTGATAGGATGCAGTCACTCTTTGATGGAATATTTTCCACCTAGCTCAGTTGATTTGATCAACCTGGGTGGTGTTGTCAGGGCCACTCACAGCCTAAATGTAGACTGATTCAGCCCATCCATGTATGCCTACCTTAATAATAATAGTCAGCATTTACAGCACTCTTCAGTCTGCACCAAATCAGCACCTCTTTGTTTCCCATTAGAATCAATAGTCCCTGAGTTTTCAAAAGAAGCTCCTCAGGTGCTAGTAATGGTTGTAATAGTAATAAAGTCCAATCATGGGCACTAAGACACTCTATGCGGCTTTTTACTAACAGTTTCTGGAAACTGGAACTTAAACGGTGGCTATAAAATTAAAAATTAATAATCATCTTTTCTTCTCCTTAAAATGATTCTAGAGGCTGAAGGTCTTTTTTTAACCTAATGCCTTTACTGCATAAAGGTAAAAAAAACCTTCCGAGTGCAGCCCCCCCCAACATGCTTACCTAAGTCCAATCTCGATCCAGCACTGAGGCTCTCTCCCTCAGAGACAGTAGCAGGAGCCATTGGCAACTGTCAATCGCAGCCAGTGCGGAGAGAGCAGGGGGCAGAGCCGAGCAACACTCTAATCTGTGTGTCAATGGACTCACAGATGTGTCTTAGGAGTGAGCCTGCATGAGTGCCCCCATAGCATTCGGCTTGCTATGGGGGGCACTTGGCAGAGGGGACCCCAGAAAAGTAGGATTGGGGCTACTCTGTGCAAAATGATTGCACAGAGCAGGTAAGTTGGTGCCATGTTTTTATTAAAAAAAATATAGGTTTCCAGTCACTTTTAAGTGATCACTTTAATTGTTGGCTGGACCTGGGTATACAGCGGGGAATACAATTATTTGATCCCCTGCAGATTTTGTAAGTTTTCCCACTTACAAAGAAATGAAGGGTCTATCATTTTTTATCATAGGTATATTTTAAATGATAGAGACAGAATATCAACCAAAAATCCAGAAAAAAAATATATGTTATAAATTGAGTTGCAGTTCAGTGAGTAAAATAAGTGTTTGATTCCCTACCAACTAACAATAATTCTGGCTCCTACAGACTGGCTTTGTGCTCATGTGGGCCACAGATTAGTCCTGTCAATATAAGAAGGTGCTCCTAAAAACACCTGTGCACAGAATCTCTTTCTTCCATTCAAACCTCACCATCATTATGGGCAAATGACCAAAGAGCTGTCAAAGGACATCAGGGACAAGATTGTAGACCTGCACATGGCTGAAATTGGCTATAAGACCATCAGCAAGAAGCTTGGTGAGAAGGAGACAACTGTTGGAGTGATTATTCGCAAATGGAAGAAATACAAAATAACCATCAATTGCCCTCGGTCTAGAGATCCAAGCAAGATTTCGCCTCACGGGGTAAGGATGATGAGACAAATGAGGGATCAACCCAGAATTACTTGGGAGTAGTTTGTGAATGAGCTCAAGGCAGTTGGGACCACAGTCACCAAATAAACCATTGGTAACACAATATGCCTCCATGGATTGAAATCCTGCAGCGCCCGCAAGGTCCCCCTCCTCAAGAAGGCACATGTAAATGTGAAAGTCTGACATTTGCCAGTAAACATCTAAATGATTCAGAGAAGGAGTGGGAGAAAGTGTTGTGGTTAGATGGGCACCTGAAAAAGTGTACTTACACGAAACGCGTCAGAAGGTGCCCCCACACAGTGACCTTAGCCCGCACGGTCCTTATGAACGACCGGTGGCCATCTTGATATTTTATGTAAGTTGTTTACCTGTTTTTATATTACATCCTTTAATAAAAATGCTACACTATCGGATACCTCTCTTCTGGGCTTGTTTGTCCTGCGAGCCCCCCCTAAGGTGATTCCTGACATATGAGAGCGGGTAACATTCCTCTGGTGACTGATGACGGAATACCTGGTGATGAGCTTTCTACCTTCAGACGCATAGTACCTGAATGCTGGTGACCTGGTGACGATCCACGTTGCAGTGCTCCAGATCCAGATGACCAGAAGTAGGTCCCATTTACTCCAATGCGCAATAATTGCGCTATATGGTTAGTGCAATCAACATTCACTTTCTAAGCCACAGATGTCACGGATTGTTTTTATCATTTTGCAATACCACCGAATAGACTGACTTTGGCACTAGTGTCACTATATGCACCTTTTTCCTTCAGGATATTTGATATTGCTTTACATCATCGGTTTCAGCACTAAGTTATGTTGCTCATTTGCACACGTATATCATGTACATTTTATTATCTATTTTATTATCCAATTTTTAGTGCTGCATATTTTATGTTCATGTATTACTGGAGAGGACTTAGGGAGTAATCCTACACCCCCTGGGCCTGATAAGGGGAGAGAGCATTCTGGTGGGAAACCTGACTAGCTCCTCATCTGGGACTGCTTTCATCTAAAGTGGCAGCTTCTTGTATTCTTGCCCAGGGATTCCCTCAGGCAGCTGGGTGAAGAAAATAATTAATCTTGGGTCTGGGGTGATACACCAGGAGAACTCTCCAAGAAGAGATTTTGCTGTATAGAGACTTGTACATAGTTGCTAAGGAGTTTGTCCTCAAGTTGTAGTTCCTTGGGCATCCCATACACCTCTCAACTCCATCGAAGTTCAAACCCCTTAATAAAACCTAAAAACCAAGCTCAAAGACTGTTTATTAACTCCAGTGTGCAAGGTCTGAAGAAAATGCGTGTTGCCTGACTGTGCAGGACTATAGGGGGACCCAAATCTTTAGCAACTCCTAAGAGGGTAGTGCTACATTCTATTACATCACTTCTGAAGTTTTATTCAAGAATTTTCGTAACTTTAGTAACCTCTTCACTTTCGATATGATACTAGCATGCAAAAAAAAACGGACGATCATTCGTCCGATATTTTCAACGTGTATACAGGGCTTTACTTAGCTCGAAACTAAGATCTAGTGACCTATACAATAAGCAGTCATTCTCCCTAGTCCAAGCGCTTAAAAGTACAGGGAATGATTAGCCATCATTAAATGCTTGGGGAGTGTCACATTCAGTGCTTTTCCAATATGTCCCTAAGAGCTCATTCACACCATTGAGGTGTCACAGTGCACATGTCTTAATGTGTGGTGCATTAAGGCAGTCCATGCATTGAAATGGGTGGCCTAACACACCAAACCAAAAAAGGTGCTTGACAGACAGGCACTGCCCTTTGACAAGGTGCATCGGGGTGCCATTCAGAATGAATGACTACCTAACACACAATGTGACATTCAGTGAGAATTTACAGGTGGTTAATTATTCCATGTAAAATAGGATACTATTCAGACTAAATAACTTTCTTTTGCATAATGTGACATGCACCATGCACTTATAAAATTTAATGTAGAACTATAGGCACAACTTTTTTTTCATACTGGATAGAGCAAGGGAGGAATAACCTCTGCCAGATTTTTTTTTTTGACATCTGTGTCCCATTGCAAAGATTTACCTTCACTTCCTGTCCCATAGCTAAACAGGAAGTAAAAGGAAATCCATGCAAATTAAGGGAATTCCTTTGGGACCCCCAGGTAACCAGAACTAGTGTCCCTATTGGAAGATTTCCCATCTTCTACTTTTCTGGGGACAACCCAAAATTTGGGATTTTCTTTTATTTTCACTTTCAATGATAATGATAAACAGCAAAAATAAAGAGGGTGAATCTCTTTAACGGGGGCACAGGCAGCAATAGAAAGTGATAAGTGTTCTAATCCATCTCCACTCTATCTAAAACTAAAGAAAACATTTTGCCTTTAGTTATACTTTAATTAGTCCATATATTTTAAAACACATGCACTAGGAAGATTGACTGCTTTATTCAGAATGAATGGCACCACATTGCACCAACACAGATAATTGTGCATTACTGAGCGTTAACCCAACGCACTAATGTGAATGGGCTCTGAGTGTTGACAAAGAGGTTGCTCTATGAATTTGCACAGTGATACCTGTAACAATTGTGCGCAATAAAGACATGGAAGTTGTACTCAAAAGCCATCGTGTGAAAGTCTCATGAGCAGTGTTCCTACTGCCTCCCCCCCTTTGCAAACTATGGAATTTGTAGCTTAAACTTTTAACAAACTTCAAAAGAACCTCTTATCTTAATTAAAACACAAAAAGATGCAGTGTCCAGACCTGACCAGAGCTGTAAACAGCTAATTAGTCTTGGCAGGATGTCTATTTCCACAAACCATGAAAAACACTTTCCACTGCCCTATCGTAAAACAATAATAACTCAGTCAAGCCGTCACATGTGACCTTTAAGGCTCTAGGAATACAGAGCATGCCATAAAACGTCTATCCCACAACGTAACAATTCCACATACAATTAATAGAATTCAACAGGAACAGGGCACATTAATTTTGGGTATATATTTGAATGGGGAATATCATACTGAACAAATCAAGGTCATACATAACTATGGTATTACATAGGGAAGGGGAGAAAGCAGTCTCCTCCCTCCTGGGTGCCAAAGGTACGCTGTGCTGTGTTTGGTATCCCTGGGATCTAAATATAATTCTGAATAATAATCTGCCAGTTGCTAGAATACCACCTGCACGTATTGGAAGTTGTTAATATTAGTATGAAACTGTAGTTGGAACTTGGTAATAAATTTGGTGACCTCCTAGCACCCATCCCCTAAACCGGATGATTGGTCAGTTGTTCTCAGGCAACACCTCTTTGATATAATAGAAAAGGGACTGACCAGATCTAGTAGGGGAGCTCTCATTTACCATCAACCAAGAAACACCCAAGAGAGCCAAGGCAACGTTATTTTCTTAGACAATTGGACTCTGCTAAAACCAAGGACTTTGCAAGTATTCTGCTTTCTTACCTCCTTTCCTTTTTCTCTGTTACTTTATTGTACTCTTTATTTCTTTGTAACATCTTTTTATGTAAATAATTTAATTGCACCATTTGACTTTTTCATTAATAAACTCTATTTTTAAAAGTGTTAAAATTATCTCTAAGACTTTTAATGCAAACTAAAGAATCCCTGTCTCTTGAAAAGTGCTACTGTATATAATAATCCTCTTAATATACCTGTCTCTGGTGACAGTGTGTGTTACAGACATTTATTGTTCATATTTGTTCTTGCTAACATTGTGAAGGGTTGATAGTCCCAAAGCTATCTGGTGGCAGTTTGGAGTTTGAAGGGTTAATTGCATAATTAAATTAACCCAGTGGCCATCGCTCTGAGGCTGCTGGCACCTAGGTTGTGGTCAGGGGCGGACTGACCATTTGGAAACTCGGGCACTGCTCGAGGGTCCGGGGTCAGTAGGGGGCCCCATGAGATGCCCCTGGTACCTTTTTCATAGGCTTTTTTGAGTTTGGGCAAGGACACAGGAGCCCCATGATCCCCTATTGCCCAGGGGCCCCATGAGATGTCAGTCCGCCCCTGGTTGTGGTCCTGCGAGCTGGAAAATCTTTGTGCAGGGTGCAGCTGAGAGTGGCATTGTTACGCAAGTGACAGCGCGGTGTGAGATCGGCTGGTGCTTTGTCACAAGTTGGTGAGAAGGGCAGGGGTCGGGCACCGCGTTCGTCACAATAGTCACTGAATGAGAAGATGATTTTCAGCAGCCTAATACACATACAAAATGGGTGAAAAGCCTTGGCGAAACATATTGCACTGTATAAAGTAGTTCAGAAAATCAGTGCTGGCATTGATGAAAAAAGGAAAGATCGCAATAATTATCAGCCAAACATTTTTACTGTTTTTGTGGGTTATGAATTTCAAATAATGCCATGGATTATAAAGTTGTGGGCACCAATGGTATAACAATAGCCATGTTAGCCCATGCTGCTGATATGGGGCCTGGGAGTAAAAGGGGACCTATTAGGGGGGTCCTTAAGTCAAATTCAACATTAAAAATTGGTGTATATGTGAAGATACCACAAACCCAGTACTTTATTATTAAGGATTGCAGAGGTTTCTGTTGACACCGACTCTGTATCCCCTGTGATGTCTCCAGTTAAAAGAGCTGACATCAGACACACAGGAGGAGATTTAAGCATTATTGTTGCTAGTAACAAATCCCCCTTTGCAGGCTGTGCAGTAAGGAGAAACCGGGTCAGCAGGGGCGTCCTAGGGTTGGTGTCACCCGGTGCGATAACACTTGGTGAGACCCCCTCCGACGATCTCCACAGAATGGATCGGGACGGGTCTGCGGATTGAGCATAATGGTTCAGACTCCAATCCATTATGCTCCCCAATCCACAGATCCGATCCATCCTGCGGGGATCGTCGGCTTTCTTTACAACTTACCTTTTCGTGGAGCGGGTCTGGTGTCACCCCGTATAAGTTGCATGCCGACGTTCCCCGCAGCATGGTTTGGATCTGCGGATTGAGCATAATGGATCGGAGTCCTATCCATTATGCTCCCCAATCCTCAGATCTGATCTATCCTGTGGGGATTGTCGACTTGCTTTACAACTTACCTTTTCATGGAGCGGGTCTGGTGTCACCCTATGCGGTAGGTGTCACCTGGTGTGGCGTGCACCCCCCGCACCTGCCTCGGGACACCACTGCGGGTCAGCACTGTAATTAACTCCTTATTTCTAAAGCAAGCATTCCAGAGTGTCTCCTCAGGAAAAAACTGGCAAGATGTGCAGATGAATGACAACCATCCCAATCTATAACTAGCCTTTACAGTAAGGAGCACATGGAAGGTGCTTTGCACATTACAAACAGAAAATTTCCAGCACACTTACCAGCTAGCCTGCAACAAAACCAATTTAGCCCTGTCTAACAGTTTGCACGGAAAGAGAAGCTTTTTTTGCACACACTTGCAAATGTATGTGAAAGCCGCAGTGCCAAACCTCTTCTGAGGTGGTTGCCATTTATCTGCACAATTGAATTTAATGCCGGGACACATTGAATGCTTTCAGCTGCCATTGTGCGCTTGCTGGGTGTCTGATGTGTTCCTGTACCTTTAAGGAGTTGGCTCCCTCCAGGCAAACCTACCCTTCATTCTTTCATTGCTATATTTGTTCCAACTCGGAACCTCAAAATGGTGAGTTAAGACCACAGTATACAGAGGAGCCTTGGCAAGGCACTGTGGCTTTCACATATACAGTATTTGCAAATGTGTGTAGTGTGATTTAATGCCAACAATTATTCCATAATATAGAATATTATAATGGTCATTAGTGTTGCTACTACAAATCTTGTGTTTTAGATTTTTTTTTTTTACTTACTAGTAGGCCTTCTCTTTCAGCACTTGCTTGTTGTGGTGGTGGAAGGGTTACAAGGGCTTAAAATTTACACTGAGGCCCTGAGATCTGAGATACTGAAAAAGACTAGTGAGCTGCTGCATTCAGGATAGTTGGCTGAAAAATGAAAGTTAAAAGTTAAAGCAGAACTCCTAAAAAGAAGTTCCACTTTTATGCCTCCTCCTGCCCTCCTCACCTTTCAGACACTTTCCTTTTTTTAGGGGCTGTGGGGACTTGGTTTTAACACTTCCCGCTTCAGCTTCCCACCCTCTCTGCATGCAACCTTTTGGAATACATCACAGGTCCCAAAAGGCTGCAGGACCATCTCTAGGGCATAGCATGGCACAAGCATGTGTAGTGGGGAGCTGCCTGCAAAGCTGCAGAGTCACACCCGGCTTCCCACAGTTAACATGGAGGTGCCTGGGGCCCAAAGACTGGTGAAGAACCAGCCAGGGTTAATAAGCCAGGGACTTACTTAAAGTCAGCAGCTACAGTATTTGTAATTAATGACGTTTATTTTTTTTGGTCTGGGACTGAAGGACCTCTTTAATTTTATGTACTGATACCCCTCTTACCTGACAACTTCTGTCCACAGAACTGGTCCCTAGTCCTACTACCTCCCTTCAATATAGACATGCTTTATTTTAAAGTGAAACTAAAGGTTTGTTTTTTTTGTACATACAGTATATATTTAATAAAATACTTACATGCTCTACTCAGTGGTTTTGCACAGAGCAGCTCTGATCCTCCTCTTCCTGGGTTCCCTGTCGGCACTTCTGGCTCTCCCCACCTGAGAAGTGCCACCACAGCAAGCTGTTTGCTATAGGGGCTCTGGTACAAGCTCGCTCCCCAGTCCCACTCTCTGCGTTCATGAGTGTAGCACTACATCCTCAGGGGATGCTGAGTTTTGGGTCCCGTAAGCTTTGCACGGTCAGGCAACATGCATTTTTCCCACATCTTCACATGCACAGAGTTAGTAATTCAGTCTTTGAGCTTGTTTTTAATTGTTTTTATTAAAGACTTAACAACTTGGATGGGGTCTAGGGGTATATTGGATGCCCAAGGAACTGCAAACTTGAGGACAAATGTCTTAACAACGTATACACTGTACAAAAGCTGTGCATCCAAAAATAGCACTGTCTCTGTTAAGGAGCACTGAAGTCCCCTTGGTGTACCTCCTCAGACCCCAGATGAGTCCCCCTCTTGACCCAGCTCCACTGAGGGTATCCCTGGGCAAGATTCCAAGATCTAGCAGCACAGTGGGTAAATGGTTAGTACTTCCGCCTGGCAGTATTAGGGTCGTTGGGGCCAAATCCCAACCACGGCACCACCTGCCT
The DNA here is from genome assembly GCF_062004578.1 of Staurois parvus. NCBI lineage: Eukaryota > Metazoa > Chordata > Amphibia > Anura > Ranidae > Staurois > Staurois parvus. The sequence goes on from NW_028317912.1 coordinate 5,661,547, forward strand.
GGAGTTTGCATGTTCTCCCTGTGCCTGCGTGGGTTTCCTCTGGGTACTCCAGTTTCCTGCCACACTCCAAAGACATGCTGGTAGGTTAATTGGCTCCTGTCTAAATTGGCCTTAGTATGTGTATGTATGAATCTCAGGGATTTTAGATTGTACACTCCTTGAGGGTTAGAGACTGATGTGAGTGTACAATATATATATATATATGTAAAGCGCTGCGTAAATTGATGGTGCTATATAAGTACTTGCAATAAATAAATAAACTGACTAACTAGTTGGGTCTTGCACCTGACCACTCTCTCCCTTTATCTAGCCCAGGGGGTGTAAAAGTACTCACACTGTCCTGTCAGTTTGATGAGTTAAAGCTGCTTTCAGGCCTTACCCTGGGCTGGCGGCTTCCCAGCTGACAGGTTGTCCTCCCTCGGAGATGGTGGAGTGGAGATACTTTTGTCCAGCAAACAACCTGTAGGTAGGCTCCCCTCCCTGGGGCTCCCTCCCAGGATTCACACTCCCACCTTCCTCTCCATCCATCAAACACACTACTGCTGCACAAACTCTGCCACATTTAAGGGTTGTCCATGGTCACTTTGCCTGGCCTTCTGCCAAGGGATTAGCCAAGTTCCCCTAAACTTGCTGACCTAGGCCTCCTCCACCCCTCTTCCAGAAAATTCTATAAGTTTCTGGAATGGTGGGAGGGCTCCAGAAGCCCTGACCTGTAATACCTCCCAGCCTGTCCTGAGGTGAACTCACTACCTCACTCCCAGGCTGACTCATCCCAGGCTGCTACCCAGCCTCTGTCTTACAGAAATAACAACCTAGCTACTTAGAGGGCGCTACATCAGACACAGCAGAGCGGGACTCAGCTGAACCCCCCGCTCCCTCCTCACAAGCTGTGATTGACAATGGCTCCCACTGCTGTGTCTCAGCCAATGAGGATGGAGAGGCCCAGGAAAGCTGAGTCTCCTATGCACATTGCTATACAGAGATCGGGCTCAGGTGAATGTTAGGGGAGCTGGGAGGCTGCTGCACACTGAAGGGTTTTTAGCTTCATGCATACAACACAAGAAGGTAAAAAACCTTAAGCCTTTAGAACAACTTTAAGATCAACAATAGCAGGGAGGCCACCAGGGTGCTGCATCAAAATTCTGCATTGGGGCACCATGATCTGCAGTTACACACCTGATAGATACCATTAAAGTCCCGTTTTTCAAAAACTGAGTGAAGTAATATGACATTTAGGTAAATGTGTCATCAAAATATACAGAGAACTTTTGGAGAAAGTGGTGAGCAAAAGTAAAATGTAGTAACTTGTTTATTTCCAGTGTAACCTTTGAAGAAATCAAATTAACTATTTTAAAAGAGAAGTATGGACTTTGTAAAAAAAAATATACACCCCTCACATTTTGTAAATGTTTTTTATATCTTTTTCATGTGACAACACTGAAGAAGTGACACTTTGCTACAATGTAAGTGTACAGCTTGTATAACAGTGTAAATTTGCCCTCCCCTCAAAATAACTCAGCACATAGCCATTAATGTCTAAACTGCTGGCAACAAAAGTGAGTACACCCCTAAGTGAAAATGTCCAAATTGGGCCCAAAGTGTCAATATTTTGTGTGGCCACCATTATTTCACAGCACTGCCTTAACCCTTTTGGATAAGGAATTAAGCAGAGCTTCACAGGTTGCCACTGGAGTCCTCTTCCACTCCTCCATGACGACATCACCAAGCTGGTGGATGTTAGAGACCTTGCACTCCTCCACCTTCCATGTGAGGATGCCCCACAGATGCTCAATAGGGTGACGTCCTCCCACTCTACTTGCGCATGCACGCCCTCGGGATGGACACAGTGGATCACCGATCACTGTAAAGAGCAGATAACGTCGGCTCTGTCATGTGATCAGCTGTGTTACACTACGCTAACCTACTCAATGCTAGTCATCGTAATTTTAGTGCTGGATGCCTGTTTGTAATAAGCCTCAACCTAGAACCTGCAAAAAAAAGGAGAAGAAAAAAGGCTGCACACCTAAAAAACTAACCTCAAAAGAAATTTATTATGCACCATAAACAGTAATAGGCCATCGGAGACATGATAATCCTGCATGACAGAGGACTCTACCCCCCGAGATATCAAGAGGGAACCATCAGGGATGGACAAAGGATGGAGTCGGTCCACTGGGACTAACCTGACCCAACCCTCCAACACCCAATCCCTGACCCAAACCACCCCACCAATCCTAACCAACCCCCAAATACCCCCACAAGGAACTCCTCCCCTAGATAGAGGACCCTCACATCCCACCATCCCACTCACAAAAGAGAGAGGAGAAGCTGAGGGAGATAGTACCAGCCCACTGACACCCCCAACCCCCCAAAACCCACTAGATGGAGAGTAAGCCTACTGCACACACCGGGGGTTCCTGGAAGTGCCAACCATATAGATATATTCCACAGCTAAACAACAAACATCAATGCATAAACATATAGCATTAGAATATATAGCAATATGCAAAGGCCAGTGTGGACATGGCCGTTGGCCAAAGAGGATCACAAGGTATAAAGTCACTGTACAGGGCAAAAGCCTCAAAGTCCATGCAATACATGGTATAAATAAACTCTTGTGTGACCAGAACCAGATGGATGGAGGCCGTAATGAAGGTAAGGCAATGGAAGGTATTGCATGAGAAAAATGGATGAAACTGGTGCAGCCTGCTGAAATCAATCAGCTAATAGCCAGAGAAGCAATGACAGCCATGGAGTGAGGATGGTCAGCTTGTAACTGGGAGTTCAGTACTATAGTACACAGTAGCCAGCCTATGTGATAGAGGATATTGTAGGAGTAAATAAGCAACATGAACTCGTATGACCAGTCCAGCCCGTGATCTGTACAACTGATATGATTAAAGTAGCATCACAAATCGCTATAACTCACAGTCTGATAGGACCCCTGGGTCCTGTGATGATAAAGGCTGAAATAACAATGGAACGTCCAAGTCCAGCAAAAAATCTGCCTGCACTCCCATGGATGGTGGTCAGTCCTCAAGTTCAAGCCTAGCAAACGGCTCAAGAATAGATGTATGGCTGTGAAAGGTCTACATATGAACCACAGCATGTGGAGATGGCATGTGGATGTCAGAGAGAGTGGGTAGGCACGTGTCAGCTTACGCATTTTGTCCCGCCCACTTCGGGGACTTCTTCAGAACTATAGCTGTCTGTATCTTTTTTTCTAGAAATATAGACATATAACTATTTTTTTCTGGTCTGTTCTGGTCTGGTCTTAACCAAAAGATGACAAGCCTGCCCACCACAACAAGGTAGACTCTTTTAGGGCAGGACCTACACTAAACTACACTACTCTAACCTACTCCATGCTAGTCATCGTATTTTTAGTGTTAGATGCCTGTATGTAATATGCCTCATCCTAGAACCTGCCATCTTCCTTTCCAGACTTGTTTACCAAGATCTACAAAAGAACAATCCTTTTCATTCACAAAACGGAGAACAAATTTAAAATGGCTGTTGCTGGTATTATATGACGGGTGATGCAGTGGTCAGCAATGGTCACCTGTAATGGCACATTTCCCTTCTTTGATCAATTCTGAGCTCTCTTCCACATACATACATCCACATTAGCCTGCAATAAGGCAGGTGAAGTGTACAAGATGGGAGACTCCCCAAGATGTGTCTATTACCTGATTAGACTTGGAAAGACACTAGGGGTATTGTCCCCAATCTCCCACACATATTCATATCTCTAGCATACTGAAATAGAATAAAACAAAGAGTCCACTTTTTCCTTCACGTTTTAATGTACACACCATTGTGTAATGAACCACACTTCACTCTCTGACCAAGCATCAATGTCTGTACAAAACACTAATTGAAAATAATTGACCTTCAGTCTGAAAGGTCTAAAGCAGTTAAACCGCTTGCCGACCCCCCGCAGTGTTTTTACTGTGGCAGGGCGGCACCTGTACGCACAGCGCCATCTTTTAACGTCGCTGTGCAAAACAGGTAGGGGTAGCGCGCGAGGCACGTGCCCGCCCTACCCGTCCCACCGATCGTGGCAGCGGGTGTCCATCACCGGCTCCCGACGAGTCATTTCCCGCCAGGTGCCGGCGATTACAAGTAATCACTTACAGATAGCACGGCTGCAGTGTTTACACTGCAGCTCTGCTATCTGTCAGTTCCCAGCACCTCAACCTGAGAGAAGACTTTATCTCTCGGGATCAGCGTGTTCCTGTGAAGTACACACCCCCGCCCCCTAGTAAAACACTCCCCTCACACATTTAACCCTTTCTTTACCTAATAAAGGTTAACCCCTTCCTCCCCAGTGCCATTAATACAGTGTCAGTGTTTTTTTTTTTTGGTGTCACTGGGGATGTCAGTGACCCTAGTCAGTTCCCCCCCCCAGTGTCAAAATGTCCACCGCAGTCCCGCCATAAGTCGCTGATTACTGTCATATATCGCTGATCACCACCATAAGTCGCTGATGGCCGCCATTATTCGTATAATAAAAAAAAAATCCCAGTATCTTTCCCGCCATTTGTAGACGCTATAACTTTCACGTAAACCAATTCATTTACACGTATTGGGATTTTTTTTAAGCAAAGACATGTCGCAGAATACATTTTGGCAGAAATTTATGACTAAATTTGGTTTTTACATTTTTTTTACTGGACATGTTTTATAGCAAAAAGTCCAAAATATTGTTTTTTTTTTTGTCAAAATAGTCAGCCTTTTTTTTTTTATAGCGCAAAAAATAAAAAACGTACAGGGGATAAAATACCAACGAAAGAAAGCTCAATTTGTGGGAAAAAAAAGATGTAAATTTCATTTATATACCGTATTGCATGACCGTGCAATTGTCCATTAAACTAGCACAGTGCTGTATAGCAAAAAATGGCGTTAATTGCAGTATCTATACCATAGTTTGTAGACGCTATAACTTTCACACAAAGCAATCAATATACTGGGATTTTTTTACCAAAAACATGAAGCAGAATACATTTTGGCCTAAATTTATAACTAACTTTGAGTTTACTATATATCTTTTATAGCTGAAAGTAAAAAACATTGTTTTTCTTCAAAATTTTTGGTCTATTTTTGTTTATAGCGTGAAAAATAAAAAGCGCACAGGTGATCAAATACCACCAAAAGAAAGCTCTATTTGTGTGGAAAAAAAGGACGCAAATTTCGTTTGGGAGCAGCATTGCATGACCGCGCAATTATCAGTTGAATTAGTGCAGCGCCGAGTAGCAAAAAGAGGCCTGCTGACCGGAAGGGGGGTAAATCCTCAGGAGGGCAAGTGGTTAATTATAGTGAAGTTTGTTCACAGAGAACTGCCTTTGTCGCCCTCCTCATCCTACCAGTCCCCAGTTTTACTGACATAGAAAAATGCTCACAATAGTGTATTACAATAAATAATTGGATGTTAAATTAAAAAAAGGTTTTTTTAGAAATAAAATTCCAAAACATCTGAACAGAGCCCATGGCAGCAACAGGGGAAATGACAACCCTCAGGGTACTGTGGTCACCCCCTGAAGGAGGACACCCCACCCATATTCCACCTATCAGGCCATGCACAACACCCCAGTTATCCCACCAGACCGCACCCAACTGGGAGGAGGTGCAATCAACCCTGAACTTCGTGAACCCAACAGGAAGGCCGAGACTTCCTCAGAGTTATGCGCCACCAACATTCCTGTCTTGCCGCAGTTTCAGAGCTCCCCAAGAATTAGCCTCACTCCATTCCTCCAGATGAAGAGTGTCTACTCTCCGCTTAAAAAACCTGTGCTAATACACTATTACAAGCATTATTTCTATGTTGGTAACACTGAGGACTGATCAGAGGAGAAGAATGACCAAGGCAGTCCTATGACAGCAGACCAAACAGCATGAGGACCCAAAGAGAAAGCCGCCACCCTACCTGGACACCTGATCAACATCCGTGGGTCAGCAGAGAAATCTCCAGAGTCGTGTCGTGGCCAGAGAGTATACCCCTGTAAACATTAGATCAGAGAAATGTTGCCGGCATGAAATAGAAGGAATAAACGTGTGACATTAAAAATGCTGATAACATCAAAGCCACTTTAAAATAGTTTGTACAGATTACTGTCTGCATCTTTTTTTCTATATAGACATATAACTATTTTTTTCTGGTCTGCCTATATGAAATCTTAGGAGTCTTTTAGTTGAATCCCATGGTCAAAAATGAAACTGCCCAGAGACAATACATTCTTTCTCCAGTTTTGACATTTGTAACCAAAAGATGACAAGCCTGCCCACCACGACAAGGTAGACTCTTTCAGGGCAGGACCTACACTGAACTACACTACGCTAACCTACTCCATGCTAGTCATCGTATTCTTAGTGTTAGATGCCTGATTGTAATAAGCCTCATCCTAGAACCTTCCATCTTCCTCTCCAGACTTGTTTACTAAGATCTACATAAGAACAACCCTTTTCATTCACAAAACAGAGAACAGACTTGACATGGTTGTTGCTGTTCTCTTATGGTGGGTGATGCAGTGGTCAGCAATGATCACCTGTAATGTCTCTATATATCTCCTTTTCTTTGATCAATGTTTCTTCTCTAAAATACAACGTGAAGGAGAAGAACTGAACAAAACATGGACACTTTGGGGTTGATTTACTAAAGTTAAATAGCATGTGCACTTTGCAAGTTCTATTGCTCCAGAGCTTAGTAAATGAAATAAAGCTGCAGCTGGTAAAGAATACCCAATCACATGCATGAACATGAAAAAGAACAACATTTGTTCTCGCACTCAATGGGGTGATGGATGTCAGCAGTGCTTCCCCGTATTTAGTAAGCTGTGGAGCAACTGCAATTGCAAACTGGACAGTCTATTGATGTATAATAGAGTCACCCCTCGGTTTTATTTTGTTGTATTACATTTTATGATGCTACAGATTTCCTTATGAATTCACCGAGACACTTTCACTAATGTGTTGATAATGATTTCGGTGGAGTCGTTTGGATTATAATCTGAAGAATCGTGGCCAGAAAGTTCCCTCTTCACATATCGGATACTTAGTTCCAACATCTTCCAGACATCAGCCTTCTGATAAGAAAACAATGTTATAGGGGGACACAGATTTATACATTGATATTACGGGGGGCTGTGGTAATGTTGGTGACAGGCTGTATCATATAGTTATGTATGATATGTACCATTTCTGTAGATAATAAAAGATTAAAAAAAGTCAGAGGGGCCATGATGTCACCATTGTGTGTGAGTGACTGACAGCTGTTCACACTGTGCGCTAGAGACACAGAGAACCAGTATTCCCTCTTCACACTTCTGTCCCACCAGACATGACCCGGGATCCACTAGTCTGTATTAGACTGTCATTAGGATGAATAAACAGAACCAGCACCCCTTATATCAGGTCTCCCCATCACTGTGCCCCTTTATATCAGGTCTCCCCATCACTGCGCCCCATTATATCAGGTCTCCCCATCACTGCGCCCCATTATATCAGGTCTCCCCATCACTACGCCCCATTATATCAGGTCTCCCCATCACTGTGCCCCATTATATCAGGTCTCCCCATCACTGTGCCCCCTTATATCAGGTCTCCCCATTAGTGTGCCCCATTATATCAGGTCTCCCCATCACTGTGCCCCATTATATCAGGTCTCCTCATCTCTGCGCCCCATTATATCAGGTCTCCCCATCACTGCGCCCCATTATATCAGGTCTACCCATCACTGTGCCCCATTATATCAGGTCTCCCCATCACTGTGCCCCCTTATATCAGGTCTCCCCATTAGTGTGCCCCATTATATCAGGTCTCCCCATCACTGTGCCCCATTATATCAGGTCTCCTCATCTCTGCGCCCCATTATATCAGGTCTCCCCATCACTGTGCCCCCTTATATCAGGTCTCCCCATCACTGTGCCCCCTTATATCAGGTCTCCCCATCACTGTGCCCCTTATATCAGGTCTCCCATCACTGTGCCCCATTATATAAGGTCTCCCCATCACTGTGCCCCGTTATATCAGGTCTCCCCATCACTGTGCCCCTTATATCAGGTCTCCCCATCACTGTGCCCCTTATATCAGGTCTCCCCATCACTGTGCTCCATTATATCAGGACTCCCCATCACTGCGCCCCATTATATCAGAAGTCCTCATTAAGGTCCCCCTTACATCAGACATCCTTATCACAGTCTCCCTTACATGCATTGTCCCCATCGGAGTTCCGTCTTTTATCAGGAGTAATCCACAAAGGCCCTCTTTATATCAGATTCTCCAAGTGTCCCCTTAAATCAGTTGTCCTCATCAGAATTCCCATTTCATGGACTGTCCTTAGTGGAGTGCCCCTTTACATGGGCTGTCTCCATCCGAGTGCCCCCTTACAAGGTCTGTTCCTTTTGGAGTGCCCCTTTACATGGACTGTCCCCATCATGGTGGTTCCTTATATCAGGAGTCCTCATCAAAGTTCCTCTTACACCAGATGTCCCTACAGAGTCTCCCTTACCTGGATTAACCCCATCAGAGTGCCCTTTTATATCAGAGTCCCCAATACAGTTCCTCCTTACATCAGTTGTCCTCATCGGAGTGCCCCCTTATATGGACTATCCTAATCTCAGTACCCACTCACATGGACTGTTCCCATCAGAGAACCCCTTTACATGGATTGTTCCCATCAGAGTGCCCCCTTACATGAACTGTTCCCATCAGAGAGCCCCCTTTAATGGACTGTTCCCATCAGAGTGCCCCTTACGTGGACTGTTCCCATCGGAGTGCCCCCTTACATGACCTGTTCCCATCAGAGTGCCCCCTTATATAGACTGTTCCCATCGGAGAGCCCCCTTACATGGACTGTTCCCATCGGAGAGCCCCCTTACATGGACTGTTCCCATCGGAGTGCCCCCTTACATGGACTGTTCCCATCGGAGTGCCCCTTTACATGGACTGTTCCCATCGGAGTGCCCCCTTACATGGACTGTTCCCATCGGAGTGCCCCCTTACATGGACTGTTCCCATCGGAGTGCCCCCTTACATAGACTGTTCCCATCGGAGTGCCCCCTTACATGAACTGTTCCCATCGGAGTGCCCCCTAACATGCAGTGTTCTCATCGGAGTGCCCCCTTACATGCAGTGTTCCCATCGGAGTCACCCCTTACATGGACTGATCCTATCGGAATGCCCCCTTACATGGACTGATACCATCAGAGTGCTCCCTTACATGGACTGATCCCATCGGAGTGCCCCCTTACAAGGACTATTCCCATCGGAGTGCCCCCTTACTTGGACTGTTCCCATCGGAGTGCCCCCTTACATGGACTGTTCCCATCAGAATGCCCCCTTACAAGGACTGTTCCCATCCCCCTTACATGGACTGTTCCCATCAGAATGCCCCCTTACAAGGACTGTTCCCATCGGAGTGCCCCCTTACTTGGACTGTTCCCATCGGAGTGCCCCCTTACATGGACTGTTCCCATCGGAGTGCCCCCTTACATGGACTGTTCCCATCGGAAAGCCCCCTTACATGCACTGTTCCCATCGGAGAGCCCCCTTACATGGAACGTTCCCATCGGAGTGCCCCCTTACATGGACTGTTCCCATCGCAGTGCCACCTTACATGGACTGTTCACATCGGAGTGCCCCCTTACATGGACTGTTCCCATCGGAGTGCCCCCTTACATGCAGTGTTCTCATCGGAGTGTCCCCTTACATGCAGTGTTCCCATCGGAGTGCCCCCTTACATGGACTGATCCCATCGGAGTGCCCCCTTACATGGACTGTTCCCATCTGGGTGCCCCCTTACATGGACTGTTCCCATCAGAATGCCCCCTTACAAGGACTGTTCCCATCGGAGTGCCCCCTTACTTGGACTGTTCCCATCAAAGTGCCCCCTTACATGGACTGTTCCCATCGGAGTGCCCCCTTACATGGACTGTTCCCATCGGAAAGCCCCCTTACATGCACTGTTCCCATCAGAATGCCCCCTTACAAGGACTGTTCCCATCGGAGTGCCCCCTTACATGGACTGTTCCCATTGGAGTGCCCCCTTACATGCAGTGTTCCCATCGGAGTGCCCCCTTACATGGACTGTTCCCATCGGAGTGCCCCCTTACATGAACTGTTCCCATCAGAGTGCCCCCTAACATGCAGTGTTCTCATCGGAGTGTCCCCTTACATGCAGTGTTCCCATCGGAGTGCCCCCTTACATGGACTGATCCCATCGGAGTGCCCCCTTACATGGACTGATCCCATTGGAGTGCCCCCTTACATGGACTGGTCCCATCGGAGTGCCCCCTCACATGGACTGTTCCCATCGGAGTGCCCCCTCACATGGACTGATCCCATCGGAGTGCCCCCTCACATGGACTGTTCCCATCGGAGTGCCCCCTCACATGGACTGATCCCATCGGAGTGCCCCCTTTACATGGACTGTTCTCATCGGAGTGCCCCATGCATGTATTGTTCTCATCGGAGTGTCCCTTTATGTCACCTGCCCCCCCTTCCCCCCCCCGGACTGAACCCATCGGAGTGCCCCCTTACATGGACTGTTCCCATTGGAGTGCCCCCTCACATGGACTGATCCCATCGGAGTGCCCCCTTACATGGACTGGTCCCATCGGAGTGCCCCCTCACATGGACTGTTCCCATCGGAGTGCCCCCTCACATGGACTGATCCCATCGGAGTGCCCCCTCACATGGACTGTTCCCATCTGGGTGCCCTCTTACGTGGACTGTTCCCATCAGAGTGCCCCCTAACATGCAGTGTTCTCATCGGAGTGTCCCCTTACATGCAGTGTTTCCATCGGAGTGCCCTCTTACAAAGACTGTTCCCATCGTAGTGCCCCCTTACATGGACTGTTCCCATCGGAGTGCCCCCTAACATGCAGTGTTCTCATCGGAGTGCCCCCTTACATGCAGTGTTCCCATCGGATTGCCCCTTTACATGCAGTGTTCCCATTGCCCCCCCCCCCGGACTGATCCCATCGGAGTGCCCCCTTACATGGACTGTTCCCATCGGAGTGCCCCCTTACAAGGACTGTTCCCATCGGAGTGCCCCCTTACATGGACTGTTCCCATCGGAGTGCCCCCTTACATGGACTGTTCCCATAGGAGTGCCCCCTTACATGCAGTGTTCCCATCGGATTGCCCCTTTACATGCAGTGTTCCCATTGGAGTGCCCCCTCACATGGACTGTTCCCATCGGAGTGCCCCCTCACATGGACTGATCCCATCGGAGTGCCCCCTCACATGGATGTTCCCATCGGAGTGCCCCCTTTACATGGACTGTTCTCATCGGAGTGCCCCCTTACATGGACTGATCCCATCGGAGTGCCCCCTTACATGGACTGTTCCCATCGGAGTGCCCCCTTACATGGACTGTTCCCATCGGAGTGCCCCCTTACATGGACTGTTCCCATCTGGGTGCCCTCTTACATGCACTGTTCCCATCGGAGTGCCCCCTAACATGCAGTGTTCCCATCGGAGTGCCCTCTTACAAAGACTGTTCCCATCGTAGTGCCCCCTTACATGGACTGTTCCCATAGGAGTGCACCCTAACATGCAGTGTTCTCATCGGAGTGCCCCCTTACATGCAGTGTTCCCATCGGATTGCCCCTTTACATGCAGTGTTCCCATTGGAGTGCCCCCTCACATGGACTGTTCCCATCGGAGTGCCCCCTCACATGGACTGATCCCATCGGAGTGCCCCCTCACATGGACTGTTCCCATCGGAGTGCCCCCTCACATGGACTGATCCCATCGGAGTGCCCCCTTTACATGGACTGTTCTCATCGGAGTGCCCTATGCATGTATTGTTCTCATCGGAGTGTCCCTTTATGTCACCTGCCCCCCCCCCCCCCCCCCAGTCTGTCCCAGAGATGATTGGACGGTCCTCTCCAGAGTGTCCTTGCTTTCTGAGCAGAGCTTCCTCACAGTCTAGACTCCTCCCCCTTTGGAAACGTCCAAAGGGGGCGCTGCGGTACGATTAGCCAGGAGGCGGGGCTGAGGAGCGCGGGTAGGATCGTAGACTACTTAGGTTGCTAGGAGACCGACGCTGTGCCTTCCAGGAGATGAGTGGAGGGGAGGGGCCTAGCAGCAAAATGGAGCTCCACTCTAGATAGGACATGTGGCCTGCACTCCATCTTTAGTTCAGGTCTCCTTTTTTTTTCTTTTTGTTTATTGAACTTTAATTCAATAAACAACCAACAATCGCAGCTCAATGAAGTGGATGTCACATATTTCCTGTGTAGATTTGTACAGAAACTGAGAAGTCTGGCTGCAGAATGGAACTCCATTTTGGAGGTCACGTTTCCTGTCAAGTGGAGCTCCACTCTGTAGCCTCTGAATATTTGTTAGTTCATTAAAGTTCATTAAAAAAGGGGCGGAGTGGAGGTCATGTGTTTCCTCTCAAATTCTGCAGCCAGACTTGTCTGAATAGAGCCCCGCCTCAGTCTAGTCTCCTCCCTCCAATGATGCAGTAAGAAAGGGGCGGAGCAACTTTGAGCAGCTATGAGGCGGAGCTGAGGAGCGTGAAAAAGAAATGTGTGTGATCTGTTCTGTAGTGTTTACATCGGTTGCTAGGAGACCGGCGCTGTGCTTGGAGCAGCTGCCTGCACGGTGCTGATGGTGATGGGAACAGTCCATGTAAGGGGGCACTCCGATGGGAACAGTCCATGTAAGGGGGCACTCCGATGGGAACAGTCCATGTAAGGGGGCACTCCGATGGCAACAGTCCATGTAAGGGGGCACTCCGATGGCAACAGTCCATGTAAGGGGGCACTCCGATGGGAACAGTGCATGTAATGGGGCACTCCGATGGGAACAGTCCATGTAAGGGGGCACTCCGATGGGAACAGTCCATGTAAGGGGGCACTCCGATGGGAACAGTCCATGTAAGGTGGCACTCCGATGGGAACAGTCCATGTAAGGGGGCACTCCGATGGGATCAGTCCATGTAAGGGGCACTTCGATGGGATCAGTGCATGTAAAGGGGGCACTCCGATGGGAACAGTCCATGTAAGGGGGCACTCCGATGGGAACAGTCCATGTAAGGGGGCACTCCGATGGGAACAGTGCATGTAATGGGGCACTCCGATGGGAACAGTCCATGTAAGGGGGCACTCCGCTGGGAACAGTTCATGTAATGGGGCACTCCGATGGGAACAGTCCATGTAAAGTGAGCACTCCGATGGGAACAGTCCATGTAAAGTGGGCACTCCGATGGGATCAGTGCATGTAAGGGGGCACTCCGATGGGATCAGTGCATGTAAGGGGACACTCCGATGGGAACAGTCCATGTAAAGGGGGCACTTCGATGGGATCAGTGAATGTAAGGGGGCACTCCGATGGGATCAGTGCATGTAAGGGGACACTACGATGGAAACAGTCCATGTAAAGGGGGCACTCCGATGTGAACAGTCCATGTAAAGGGGCACTCCGATGGGAACAGTCCATGTAAAGGGGGCACTCCGATGGGAACAGTCCATGTAAAGGGGGCACTCCGATGGGATCAGTGCATGTAAGGGGACACTTTGATGGGAACAGTCCATTTAAAGGGGCACTCCGATGGGATCAGTGCATGTAAGGGGGCACTCCGATGGGAACAGTCCATGTAAGGGGGGCACTCCAATGGGATCAGTGCATGTAAGGGGGCACTCCCATGGGAACAGTCCATGTAAGGGGGCACTCCGATGGGAACAGTCCATGTAAGGGGGCACTCCCATGGGAACAGTCCATGTAAAGTGAGCACTCCGATGGGATCAGTGCATGTAAGGGGACACTCCAATGGGAACAGTCCATGTAAAGGGGGCACTCCGATGTGAACAGTCCATGTAAAGGGGCACTCCGATGGGAACAGTCAATGTAAAGGGGCACTCCGATGGGATCAGTGCATGTAAGGGGACACTCCGATGGGAACAATCCATGTAGAAGGGCACTCCGATGGGAACAGTCCATGTAAAGGGGCACTCCGATGGGATCAATGCATGTAACGGGGCACTCCGATGGGAACAGTCCATGTAAAGGGGGCACTCCGATGGGAACAGTCCATGTAAGGGGGCTCTCCGATGAGAACAGTCCATGCAAAGGAGCAAACCGATGGGAACAATGCATGTAATGGGGCACTCCAATGGGAACAGTCCATGTAAGGGGTAGAGGCGGCTTCATATCGGTCAATCAGATAACAAATGGCTGACGGTCCGGGCAGTCTGTGTTCTTTTTCAGAGGGGTCTCCTCTATGCTGCAGATTCAAAGCAGGGAGCCGGCCTGTGCAGATTGCCAGTGACCTCTGACCCCCCAGGTCCCATTAAGGGAACCTGCCTACAATACAGCCGCCATTACTAGGTGGTCCAGGATGTAATAGAAAGGTCAAATTGTGGAGGATTGTATGAGCACAGCACACATTGTCAGATCAGATTGGTGGAGATCGCTCTTCAATCATTTCTGACTTTCACCCCACACCATGATGGTCACATGATTGCTTGGGTGGGCGCTAACGATGGCGGATCCTCATACAACTCACCGTTTATGTCTTACAGAGCCCCTCCCCTATGCTGGCAATCTGATTGGACGTGAAGTACCGTCAGCCTCATAGTGGAAGAGCCGTGAGCCGCCAACATGGACACCAAATGCGTAAAGGTGGCGGAACGATGTCGGCAAGTGAAGGGCGAGGGGACGGACATGAAGTATCAGATGATGGGTGCAGTGAGCAGCAGGCGCTGTCAGTACTTCATCCAGAAGACAGGTAGGTGGGTGAGGATGGGAGCAAAGGGGTCCTCACTGGGGGAAGGAATGGTGTGTCACCCATATACAGAGAGGGCTCCCCATACCCATGTATGAGCTGGAAGTGGCAGGAGATCAGTGCTGGTAGTATCCATCACAGACAACACTGACCCATCCTCCCATCCACCACATACTGACCCATCCCTGCAATCCCCAAATACTGACCCATCCCTGCAATCCCCACATACTGACCCATCCCTGCAATCCCCACATACTGATCCATCCCTGCAATCCCCACATACTGACCCATCCCTGCAATCCCCACATACTGACCCATCCCTGCAATCCCCACATACTGATCCATCCCTGCAATCCCCACATACTGACCCATCCTCCCATCCACCACATACTGACCCATCCCTGCAATCCCCACATACTGACCCATCCTCCCATCCACCACATACTGACCCATCCCTGCAATCCCCACATACTGACCCATCCCTGCAATCCCCACATACTGACCCATCCCTGCAATCCCCACATACTGACCCATCCTCCCATCCACCACATACTGACCCATCCCTGCAATCCCCACATACTGACCCATCCCTGCGATCCCCACATACTGACCCTTCCCTGCGATCCCCACATACTGACCCATCCCTGCGATCCCCACATACTGACCCATCCCTGCGATCCCCATATACTGACCCTTCCCTGCGATCCCCACATACTGACCCATCCCTGCGATCCCCACATACTGACCCTTCCCTGCGATCCCCACATACTGACCCATCCCTGCGATCCCCATATACTGACCCTTCCCTGCGATCCCCACATACTGACCCATCCCTGCGATCCCCACATACTGACCCATCCCTGCGATCCCCACATACTGACCCATCCCTGCGATCCCCACATACTGACCCATCCTCCCATCCACCACATACTGACCCATCCCTGCGATCCCCACATACTGACCCTTCCCTGCGATCCCCACATACTGACCCATCCCTGCGATCCCCACATACTGACCCATCCCTGCAATCCCCACATACTGACCCATCCCTGCAATCCCCACATACTGACCCATCCTCCCATCCACCACATACTGACCCATCCCTGCAATCCCCACATACTGACCCATCCTCCCATCCACCACATACTGACCCATCCCTGCGATCCCCACATACTGACCCATCCCTGCGATCCCCACATACTGACCCATCCCTGCGATCCCCACATACTGACCCATCCCTGCAATGCCCACATACTGACCCTTCCCTGCAATCCCCACATACTGACCCATCCCTGCAATCCCCACATACTGACCCATCCCTGCAATCCCCACATACTGATCCATCCCTGCAATCCCCACATACTGACCCATCCTCCCATCCACCACATACTGACCCATCCCTGCAATCCCCACATACTGACCCATCCCTGCAATCCCCACATACTGACCCATCCCTGCAATCCCCACATACTGACCCATCCTCCCATCCACCACATACTGACCCATCCCTGCAATCCCCACATACTGACCCATCCCTGCGATCCCCACATACTGACCCATCCCTGCGATCCCCACATACTGACCCATCCCTGCGATCCCCATATACTGACCCTTCCCTGCGATCCCCACATACTGACCCATCCCTGCGATCCCCACATACTGACCCATCCCTGCGATCCCCACATACTGACCCATCCCTGCGATCCCCACATACTGACCCATCCTCCCATCCACCACATACTGACCCATCCCTGCGATCCCCACATACTGACCCATCCCTGCGATCCCCACATACTGACCCTTCCCTGCGATCCCCACATACTGACGCATCCCTGCGATCCCCACATACTGACCCATCCCTGCAATCCCCACATACTGACCCATCCCTGCAATCCCCACATACTGACCCATCCTCCCATCCACCACATACTGACCCATCCCTGCAATCCCCACATACTGACCCATCCTCCCATCCACCACATACTGACCCATCCCTGCGATCCCCACATACTGACCCATCCCTGCGATCCCCACATACTGACCCATCCCTGCGATCCCCACATACTGACCCATCCCTGCAATGCCCACATACTGACCCTTCCCTGCAATCCCCACATACTGACCCATCCCTGCAATCCCCACATACTGACCCATCTCTGCAATCCCAGCACTGATCTTCCTCACCAACCCAACACTGCCTCACTCTCCCGTCCACCACATATTGACCCATCCCTGCAATCCCCACATACTGACCCATCCCTGCAATCCCCACATACTGACCCATCCCTGCAGTCCCCACATACTGACCCATCCCTGCAATCCCCACATACTGACCCATCCCTGCAATCCCCACATACTGACCCATCCCTGCAATCCCCACATACTGACCCATCCCTGCAATCCCCACATACTGACCCATCCTCCCATCCACCACATACTGACCCATCCCTGCAATCCCCACATACTGACCCATCCTCCCATCCACCACATACTGACCCATCCCTGCGATCCCCACATACTGACCCATCCCTGCGATCCCCACATACTGACCCATCCCTGCAATGCCCACATACTGACCCTTCCCTGCAATCCCCACATACTGACCCATCCCTGCAATCCCCACATACTGACCCATCCCTGCAATCCCCACATACTGACCCATCTCTGCAATCCCAGCACTGATCCTCCTCACCAACCCAACACTGCCTCACTCTCCCGTCCACCACATACTGACCCATCCCTGCAATCCCCACATACTGACCCATCCCTGCAATACCCACATACTGACCCATCCCTGCAATCCCCACATACTGACCCATCCCTGCAATCCCCACATACTGACCCATCCCTGCAGTCCCCACATACTGACCCATCCCTGCAATCCCCACATACTGACCCATCCCTGCAATCCCCACATACTGACCCATCCCTGCAGTCCCCACATACTGACCCATCCCTGCGATCCCCACATACTGACCCATCCCTGCGATCCCAACATACTGACCCATCCCTGCAGTCCCCACATACTGACCCATCCCTGCAATCCCCACATACTGACCCATCCCTGCAGTCCCCACATACTGACCCATCCCTGCAGTCTCCACATACTGACCCATCCCTGCGATCCCCACATACTGACCCATCCCTGCAGTCCCCACATACTGACCCTTCCCTGCGATCCCCACATACTGACCCTTCCCTGCGATCCCCACATACTGACCCATCCCTGCGATTCCCACATACTGACCCATCACTGCGATCCCCACATACTGACCCATCCCTGCGATCCCTACATACTGACCCATCCCTGCAATGCCCACATACTGACCCATCCCTGCAATGCCCACATACTGAACCTTCCCTGCAATCCCCACATACTGACCCATCCCTGCAATCCCCACATACTGACCCATCCCTGCAATAACCACATACTGACCCATCCCTGCAGTCCCCACATACTGACCCATCCCTGCAGTCCCAGCATCGACCCTCCGCACAGTAGTGTATTTTACTTTTTTGCTGCCCTAGGCAAGACTAAAATTGAGCACCCCCCATCTACATTTATCTCTCCCCTTGCTGTTTAAGATCCACCTCTTCAGTACAGGAGCATGATGGAGGGCAGTGTGACATGGCAGGGGGGGGGTCGTGGGACAGGAGGGGGTCAGCGTGATGGGGGGCAGCAGGACAGGAAGGGGGCAGCAGGAGAGGAGGGGGGCAGCAGGAAGGGGGAGTAGGCCATCGAGACAGGTAGGAGGGTAGCAGGACAAGAGGGAGGCATCATGACAGGGGGAGGGCAGCATGATGGGGGGTAGCATGATGGGTGGGGAGACAGGTGGGGGCAGAGGGACAGGAGAAGTGCAGTGGGACAGGAGGAGGAGCACAGAGGGACAAATGGGGGGCATGGGACAGGATCGGGGCAGCGGGATAGGAAGAGCGCAGAGGAACAGGTGAGGGGCAGCGTGACGGGGGGCATGGGACAGGATCAGGACAGGAGGAGGAGTGCAGAGGGACAGGAGGAGCGCAGAAGGAAAGGTGAGGGGTAGTGGGACAGGAGGAGCTCAAAAGGAGAGGTGGGGGCCAGCGTGATACGGGGCATGGAACAGGATCGGGGCAGCGGGACAGGAGGAGCGCAGAGGGACAGGTGAGTGGCAGTGGGACAGGAGGAGCACAGAGGGACAGGTGAGGGGCAGCATGACGGGGCATGGGACAGGATCGGGGCAGCGCGACAGGAGGAGCGCAGAGGGACAGGTGAGGGGCAGTGGGAAAGGAGGAGCGCAGAGGGAAAGGTGAGTGGCAGTGGGATAGGAGGAGCTCAGAGGGACAGGTGGGGGGCAGCGTGACAGGGGGCATGGGACAGGATCGGGGCAGCGGGACAGGAGGAGCGCAGAGGGACAGGTGGGGGGCAGCATGACAGGAGGCATGGGACAGCATCGGGGCAGTGGGACAGAAGGAGCGCAGAGGGACAGGTGAGGGGTAGTGGGACAGGAGGAGCACAGAGGGACAGGTGAGGGGCAGTGGGGACAGATGGGGGGTAGTGGGACAATGTGGGGGGACAGGAGGGGGGAAGTGGAACAGGTGTGGGAAAGGGTGACAGGAGGGGGCAGCGTGACAGGGGGCAGTGTGACAGAGAGGGGGCAATGGTACGGGGGAGGGAAGTGGTGGGGGGCTGTGTGTCGGGGGGACAGGAGTGGGGAAGCACCAGTCCTCCAAGCTCTTACCTGTCCAGCAGGGGCTCCTCCAGACAGTGTCAGGATCACTCCAGGAGGGACGCTTGTGTCCCATATCCCTCAGGATCTCCGGCGGCGGCTGCAAAAGAGCGGGGGGCTCCTACACCCTGACCTCGTTCTTTTCTTTTTCCTCCTCCGCTGGCACCTTCTGGCCATCCTGCACGTCCCAGCGCACACTGACAGTGGGCCCCCCCCTCACACGCTCCGAGCGCACACCAGGGATCCGCCCACCACTCTTCTCTCCTCTGCAGCCAGTCCCTTAGCCCGGGTGACCCTCCTTGTGTGTCGGCTTGGCTGTACACTCACCCATGGCAGCACTGTTGCTGACACACACAGTGTCCCTTCTGCCTGGGGGGCGTGCCGCCCCCCTGTAAACTGCCACCCTAGACAAACGCCTTGTTTGCCTCATGGCAGATACACCCCTGCCTCCTCACTACCCCCCAACACTAACACAGTCCCAGCCCTGCAACCAAAATCAGAACATTAACCCTCCTGGAGCCTTTGCCAGGAAATTCCCTCGTAGACATTCCTCACCAGAACACGTAACCTGTATGCATAGCCAAAACTTTTTTTTCTGTTCTTGGTTAAGTGGGAAGGATCGGCGCCCCTGTTGTGTTTTATTGGTTTTTTTTTCGCACTGGGGAGAGTCTCTATTTTTCTTGATGGCTGTTGTCACTGAAGCAGAACATTATGAGAAATGTAAAATTGTAAAAGCTGTTCCCAGAAAAGGAATAGAGAAGTCCTCCAATGCAGACATTTGTTCTACTCTATCCAAAAGTGAAAACGATTTGGCTATAGATACAGTTAACTCCATTTAATCCCTCATTATATGTCACTTACTGTTACCAGGACATAGAAGGTGAATCTCCCCAGGGGGAACACAGATCGCAATAACAATTTCATAGGGAATCTAACCCATGACTTGCTTCCATTGTGAGGATCTTTTAAGAGATCAATAGGAAGGATTTTCCCAACTCCAAAGCTTGAATGATGATCCACCAGGCCAGAGAAAACCTGGTGTTTGGTGACAGGTGCATCAGTTTGTCCCGAGATTGAATCGATTTGTCCCAGGATGAACTAACAAAAGAAAAGAGAAATCATTTTCCTAATGACACCAGTGTAATGGAAATTATTTTAAATTTTCCAATTTAAGGCTCGTTCACACTTGACTGTTTTACCAACGCTTGCCAAATGCCCCTATAGCGTTTGGCATGTGTTGGTCCGGCGTTTGCGGAGTGTTTTTTAACGCTCGGAAAATGCCGCATGCGCGGTTTAGCGGCGGTTGCTAGGTTTTTTCCGAGCATTAAAAATGCCCCACAAACGCCTATAATGAAGTTTGAATGGTATTACCGCTCCGCAAACACCCCGCAATCGCACCGCAAATGCCAGTCGCGCGTTTGCGGAGCGGCACCATAGACTAGAATAGGAGGTTTCAACGTCTGTTTTGCCTCGATGCTAATGCTCCCGTTAGAACAGCACCATGTGCTGCAATGTGCAGAATTGTCCGAGGCGTTTGGGAAGCGGTAAAAACGCTTCCCAAACGCCTCTCTTCTGCCTGCACACAACACTAGTGTGAACGTAGCCTTACTGGCAATTTTTCCACTGACATCCACGTATGTGAAAAATATTACCAAAGGGATGCTCACATAAGGGGAATTATTTTCCCACTGACACCAATGTAATTATTTTTTTTTTTGCACACTGTCACTGGTATGTTGGTGGGGAATAGTTTTCCCATTGACACCAGTATAAAGGGCATTATTTTACAATCTTTACCAATTTAAAGTAGCAGTAAACTTGTTATATACACGCACGCACACGCACACGCACACACGTTTTAAAGGGAGTTCTTCATTGCTGTGCTGTCAGTGTGTGGTGATTTCATGTGGTCTTCCTTCCAATGTGAGGTTTCCCATCCACACCAAATAAACCCCTTCCCACCGGCTGTACACTTATGTAGCAACACACTGACACCAGTGAAACAGGAATTATTTTCCCATCTACAGCAACTTGAGAGCATTATATTCCCAGTGACATCGATGTAAGTCACATGTACAAGCAGGCATTATATTTTAACCGACATCAATGTATGAGGAATTATTTTCCCACTGACATCAATGTTAGGCACATTGGGGAGATCCAGATTGCCTTTAAATCATCTGCACATAATTAAGGAAAGCCTTGCTCGTAAAGTTCCAAAACATGCAACAGACTTGGGTAGTTCCTATTTTGGGAATTTTCAAATGTAAGAATTACTGACAGTTTGTAGATAACGTATCAGGAGGTAATTAAAACCACCTCCAATTTGGTGTACAGAGACAGGCCAGACCATGTTTGCGCTGCAAAGCTGTTGTGAATGTTACGCTTCCTCCTTAGGGCTTGCTGGTTGCTAGAATGCTGGAGGCTGCTGCTATCCTAGCAACCAAGGATGCATCTCTGGCTCCATTCAGCTGACAACCAGGAGATTCTCCAGGTGACAGCTGATTGTAAATGAAGGGGCTAAGAATGCCGGCTGATGTAATAAACCAAATATGGCTATGGCACTTTTTGAACAATGACATCAGTCAGCATCCCCAGCACCCCAACCCTTTGTTTACATTCAATTGTAGGCTGGGGAACATTCCAATCATCAGCTGAATGGGGCGAGGGATGCGTAATTATTTGCTAAGGCACTGCCTACTGCACACCTAACAGCATCTTACCAACCAATGGCACTGTGCGGCTCAGGAGCTCAGTATGGACTGAGGACAGGGTGTCTGTAGTTTGTACACTGTGGCCTCATTGCTGCACCCCTCACCATGCCTCTATGTGACTCATTGTTGTGCCTGTTTCTTATGTTTACAAAAATGGCAACTGTCCCATTTTATAGCTAGTTTTAAAGGATAAGTTCACCTCTAAAAAAAAAAAAAATAAATAATACATGTACATCTTTTTGCAGGTAAGAAAATGTGCATTTATTAGAAAGCATTGCTCCTGCAATCAGCAGATCGCGGGTGCTATGCAGGACTTCTGCAGACTTGTCAGTGGATGTGTGCTTTTACTCCGTACGGGCAAGCAGATACACACTGACAGGAAGAGACAACGAACTATCACAGTGCTCAACAGTGCTGTGGTAGTTCACTGAGGACTACAAGCAGAGAGTGTAGTTTCCCATTCACAGAATTCTGTGACTGAATGACACTGCCGGGCGGGCGAGCAATAGGTATCCCGTGCCTATTATGTGGTATAGGTATCCTAATTAAGGAAGCTGCTTACACCAAAAAACGTGTATCTCCTCTCAACTGAAGGATCAACAGTTATTAAAGCTAAAATCAGTGCTACCCATAAATCAGCATAATTAACAATGTGTTTCATTAATAAAATCATACAAGTTAGGCCTCGTTCACACTATACGTGCAGAAAAACTGATGGAAAAGATTTCACTCGCAGAGCACAAGTTTACATCTGTTTTCATACGCATATCAGTGAGTTTTATACAGGGAATAGGGCACATAGAGAACTATTGTTTTCTTTGTACCCTTGCAGAACTTATGCAGAAAAACTCAGAAAGGTATACAGAAACAAATGGCATGAACAAGGCCTTAGGTTCTATGACTATTCGTAACAATGTAACATGACAATATAAATACATGCAATAAAGGAAAAAAATAAATTAAGATTAAAATGATAAAAAAAACTTTAAAATATATATATTAATAATATATTTTTTAATTATTATTTTTATTTTCATTTTTAGTAATTTTTTTTTCTTTATTGCATTTATTCACATTGTTACATTACAGTTTTACAAATAGTCACAGAACTTTATTGTTGTACGATTTTATAAATGAGACACATTGTTAATTATGTTCATTTATGGGTGGTGCTGCACTTGCTTAATTTTGGGGATTTGCTGTTTTTGCCGCCCTTCGTCAGACCCCTGGTCACACTTTTTTCTGATCTGCCTATATGAAATCTTAGGAGTCTTTTAGTTGAATCCCATGGTCAAAAATGAAACTGCCCAGAGACAATACATTCTTTCTCCAGTTTTGACATTTGTAACCAAAAGATGACAAGCCTGCCCACCACGACAAGGTAGACTCTTTCAGGGCAGGACCTACACTAAACTACACTACGCTAACCTACTCCATGCTAGTCATCGTATTTTTACTGTTAGATGCCTGATTGTAATAAGCCTCATCCTAGAACCTTCCATCTTCCTCTCCAGACTTGTTTACTAAGATCTACATAAGAACAACCCTTTTCATTCACAAAACAGAGAACAGACTTGAAATGGTTGTTGCTGTTATCTTATGGTGGGTGATGCAGTGGTCAGCAATGATCACCTGTAATGTCCCAACACATTCCCCTTCTTTAATCAATGCAGAGCTCTCTTCCACATAGATGCCTTCAGTCTGAAAGGTTAATTGTCGTGAAGTTTGTTCACAGAGAACTGCCTTTGTCGCCGTCCTCATCCTACCAGTCCTCAGTTTTACTGACATAGAAAAATGCTCACAATAGTGTGTTACAATAAATAATTGGATGTTAAATAAAAAATTAGTTTTTTTTTAGAATTACAATTCCAAAACATCTGAATAGAGCCCATGGCAGCAACAGGGGGAATGACAACCCTCAGGGTACTGTGGTCACCCCCTGAAGGAGGACACCCCACCCACATTCCACCTATCAGGCCATGCACAACACCCCAGTTATCCCACCAGACCGCACCCAACTGGGAGGAGGTGCAATCAATCCTGAACTTCGTGAACCCAACAGGAAGGCCGAACTTCCTCAGAGCTATGCGCCACCAACATTCCTGTCCTGCCGCAGTTTCAGAGCTTCCCCGAGAGGTAGCCTCACTCCATTCCTTCAGGCACAGAGTGTCTACACTCCGCCTAAAAAAAAACCTGTGCTAATACACTATTATGAGCATTATTTCTCTGTTTTTTAAGGGTTTATTTGCATTTTTAATTATATTAATAAAAGGTAATTTTATTTTGGTTTATTCACATATATTATGGATTGGCAATATGAGATTATTAGTATACAGTATTTGATTAAGGGTTTTGTATATTAAAATATTTTTTATATACATGTACTTATTTTTTATATACATATAAATCTGTATACTAATTTTTATATTAATGGCATCGGGTTGGTATCACCCGTTTTTTTTTGAGGATTAGGGGGTGAGTTTTTTTATTTTTTTATCTAGTGTATTTTTATCAAATTTATAATTATTTAGATTATTAAAGGTTTTTTGATGCTGTCCAATTTATACTGTCCAATAATGATGTTGGGAGCCATTAAGGGATATATACTATATAGTGCCATTAAGAAGTACTGCCCTGTGATCTATAGGGTCTGTGGAAAACAGGCTTCTTTTCACTGCGAGTCCGACGGTAGGGTTGCCTAGTTACCGTTCGGACTACGCTAGTATGGCAGTGGTTGTCCCGCCCAGCGGTCTGATTGGCAGATCTTCAGCCTATAAAATGGAGTTCTGTCTAACAATCACGCAGTCCTGAAGAAGTCAATTGCATTCCTGTTCAAAATGCATGCTATTCTTTGCGATGCAATTTGCGTCCATACATTTTGTATGAACACCAATGGCATAGCAAAGTATCGGTAATTGGTAACGGCGAGTACTTGAGCGACAGTATCGATATCACACTTGCATCCCTAGTTAGGATATGACAGTGTTGTATCTGATGAATGTTAGACAATGTGGCCAGTAGATTAGATCCATCAGCATTTAGAGCCCGGAATTCAAATGTTGGAATTGTGTCCCTGGTGGTGGGTGTTTATTGGCTAGAATAGTTTTCTCACACCTTTATTTATAATGCTGACATATTGACATTTGCTGTGTACAATGGTTGCACCATCTAAATCATTTTATGATCGTTATTTCTAGGTTCTGGGTTGCTTGCAAGATTCCAGATTGGACATCGAGTGGATGAGATATTTTCACAATCTACCTGACTCACTTACCTCACTCCTGATGCTGCTGACAACCGCCAATAATCCAGACGGTACGGCTTTATTCTTTCATGCACAAATCTGAGACCGCAGAACTGAAAGCAAATGCTGCACAAAAAATAGATGACTGGAGTGTTAACTAGTGGATGTGTATTTCTTATTTCTGAAAGATAAAGATCTCATGTAGGGCCAGTTCACACCACAAAACGCACTCTGGATGCATTCCGGATACGTTTTTGCTTACAGTTCACACCACACTCTGTTGCGGTGCAGTTTTGATGCAGTTTGCCATGTTCCAGTATGGTTCTGTTTAGAACAAAATGCAGCATTTTCTCTTTTTTTCCTGCACCAGAAGCTGAAATAGGCTGTGGGATTTGCAGTGTGCATAGAACAGTGCGTATGATCACAACTAGTGCGCATGCTTGTTTCAAAGAAACAGGTGAGGAGGAAAAGCATAGGTGTGGGAGCTCATGAAGGATTGGGGAAAACCTCCTGCGCTCAATCCTACTAAACTAATAATAAGCTGCTACACCTGCACCTTATTACCGAAAGTGAAAAACCAAAATATAACAAACAATAAGTGTAGCGCTCTGGTGAAAACTAACTAAATCTCAACATAAACAACATGTGACATAATGGTGGAACAAACCGTGAATCTTAATGAGAATGAATGCTAAAACAGTGCAACATCACACGATATTGTGCATATGGTGGACATGACTAATATTAAGCCCCCTAATACAGGGATATACCCTATAAAACAAGTGCTCTGTGTCAACACACTTTATTCATACCATAAATAAACCGCTGAAATCAGAAAATATATATATATATATATACAGCAAGTGAATATAAATGAACACATCACTGAAAGTAATATCTCATAAACAAAACTTGCCACCAGTGTTCACAACAATAAATGCAATCATGCAGGTGAATCTTGTACGTTTGTAGGCTCTGGTGATGACTCCACACACAGCTAGATTGGCTCATCACCTCCTTGCTGCGACCCTAAAAGGGCCTAAATGCCTTATGGATCACTCCTGGATCCCCCTTGGGTTAAAGCGTATCCTCTAGGAATATCCTAAATGGCTGTTATTCAGAAAAATCATCTCCCACATGGTCCACAAAGAGAAAAGCCTCCATAGTGTTTTATCATTTATTAACACAGTAATTAAAATAATATACACAGGACACTCACATGATACATCTTCTTGTATACAGCATTTTGAACCTGATGTATGGGTGTACTTACATGGGTTCTTTAGGGAGTCCAAAGATGGCGTCCGCGCCAAAAATGACGTCACCTATGCCTTGCATCACCTCTCACGTGACTTCCTCAGGGACCCTGACACCATTATGTCACATGTTGTTTATGTTGAGATTCAGTTAGTTTTCACCAGAGCGCTACACTTATTGATTGTTATAGCTCATGAAGGATGTTACAAGGAAGCAGAAAAACACAGTAAGAAATGATTTTATGAAAAATAGATTATTACATTAACTAGCTGATGTGTATTGGATTTTTTTCTGAATAAGGATATTGTTTAGTGTCACAAAAAAAATCTGGCCTCCTCCTTCCCCTTATAGCCAGCCAATCCTCTCCTTTTTTGTTAGATGTTAAAGAAGTGACACTAAACTTTGGTTTAAAAAATGTGTTGTTAACCCAAAAAGTAGTTTTTACTGCTTCAAATCCCAATTTTTTTTTTTTTGTGAGTGGGCTGTGCAGTGTATGTAGAGCAGTGTACATGGCCATAACTTATATTCACTGCTCTTTCCAAATAAACAGAAGTGAGGGGGATAGGAGACATTTGGGAGTCAATGGCGGATATCACAATGATACACAGTAAGACACAATTTCTTGAAAAATAATTGTTTTTTTTTTTTTTGTTAAATCAAGATATCATTTAGTTTCAGAAAAAAAAATATCTGACCTCCTCCTCCCCTAATAGCCAGGCTATCACGTTCTTTTCTTGCAAGATGTTAAAGTGACACTCCAGTGTGCATAGAACAGGCGTATGATCACAACTAGTGTGCTCATTTCAAACAAACAAGTGGGGGGAAAGCATAGGTGTGGGAGCTCATGAAGGATGTTACAAGGAAGCAGAAAGACACAGTAATAAATTGTTTAATGAAAAATAGTTTATTACAGGGCCATTAATTAGTGGATGTGTACAATTATAAACAACAAATTCTCACACAGTCACAAATGCTACTAAAAATATTCCCTTCTTGTGTCAAATACAAAACTATATATCAGAAAGCAGCTCACACTAACACATACTCATGATGTGCGTGGATTCTAATACATAAAACACGCAGTGCCGCGCTCTCTTTTAGTATGTGAGAGCAAACAAATTATGTTATAAAACAGTGAACATATGTGAAAAAAGTCTCTAAGTATAAAGTTTTTCTTCAACTTGAAACAGACTTCACAATTTCATATCTTCATGCAATATAAATCCTCCACCACAAATTCCAGATGTGCCCTCACCAGGGGTTTTTGACCTCACATATAGTTTGTTCAAAAAACGCTTGTGTTCCTTGAGGTGGACATAAATGGTCAGATGTATCCTGAAAAAGGTATCTTCCTCCAAAGATTAAAGGGATCGGTGATCTTTCCTCTTCCATTTAGCATACATGTCAAAAAACGAGTAAAACACAATAGTGCGTTATCCTTTAAAACACATTACTTTACTAAAAGCATAAAAAGTGGCCAGTCACATGGTACAGGTGCTAGATCGCACCAGATATATGCGCAATTAAAACCTGTAATACTCTTGTATGAGCAATCAAAGGAAACTCCACTCCTGAAATGTAACAATGTGGTTGTAACGATGAAGGGGGGGCTTGGTGACGTCATGAAGCTCGCTGTTCATCGTTACAACCACATTGTTACATTTGAGGAGTGGAGTTTCCTTTGATTGCTCATACAAGAGTATTGCAGGTTTTAATTGCGCATATATCTGGTGTGATCTAGTACCTGTATTATGTGACTGGCCACTTTTTATGCTTTTAGTAAAGTAATGTGTTTTAAAGGATAACGCACTATTGTGTTTTACTCGTTTTTTTATCATGTATGCTGAATGGAGGAGGAAAGATTAAAGGGATCGGTGATCTTTGGAGGAAGATTCCATTTTCAGGATACATCTGACCATTTATGTCCACCTCGAGGGACACATGCGTTTTTTGACCAAACTATATGTGAGATCAAAAACCCTGTTGAGGGCACATCTGGCGTTTGTGGTGGAGGATTGATATTGCATGAAGATATGAAATTGTGAAGTTTGTTTCAAGTTGAAGAAAAACATTATACTTGGAGACTTTTATTCACATATGTTCACTGTATTATAACATAATTTGTTTGCTATCACATACTAAAAGCGCGGCACTGTGTGTTTTATGAACTAGTGGATGTGTATTGGATTTTTTCTGAATGATAAGGATATTGTTTAGTGTCACGAAAAAATCCGGCCTCCTCCTTCCCCTTACAGCCGACCAAACCTCTCCTTTTTAGTAAGATGTTAAAGAAGTGACACTAAACTCTGGTTTAAAAAATATATCCAATTCAAATATGTGTTTTTTAAGCCAAAAAAAAGTCATTGGTGCTCTCAGACCCTCCAAATCTCCATTTTTACTTTTTTTAATTTGTGATCCAACTTCCTGATATGGGCCCTGGGCGATGGGTGATGGGGCGTGCAGTGTGTATAGAGCAGTGTACATGGCTACAACTAATATTCACTGCTGTTTTCAAACAAAGAGAAGTGGGGAAAAGGAGAGGTTTGGGAGTTAATGTAGGATGTCACAAGGAGTTTTATTTTCAAAAAGAAGTTGGAGGGAAGGTGTGGAATCTCATGGAGGATGTTACAAAGAAGTAGAAAAACACAGTAAGAAATTATTTCCAGAAAAATAGATTACAGGAACAGTAACTAGCGGATGTGTTTGGGTTTTTTTTCTGAATAATAGGGATATTGTTTAGTGTCACAAAAATAAAAAAATCTGGCCTCCTCCACCCCTATAGCCAGCCAATCCTCTCCTTTTTTGTAAGATGTTAACGTTAAGATGTTTTAAAAATGTATACAATAACCCAAAAAAGTGACTTTTTCTGATCCAGATCTCCATTTTTTGTAATCCAACTGCCAGCTGTGGGTGACAGGTGGTGGGTTTTGCAGTTTGTATACATAAAATATAATATTATATATAACATTTTCTTTTTTAAACAGAAATGAGAAGAAAAGGAGAGGTTCAAGGGTTAAAGAGGATGTTACATGAAGTCAGAAACACACCATAATATCTTACATTAACTTACCACTATTTTATCTATGTTAAAAACTAAAATCTATTTTTTTTTTTTTTTGTATTTTTTTTTTTTTTTTTTGTAATTTTTTTTTTTTTCCAAACAAAGTGAGAAGAAAAGGACAGATTCAGGAGACAGGGAAGATGTCAGAATCGGAAACACACAGTATAGAGAGAGCTATGGCTAAAAAATGGACTTTTTTTCCCCTTTAAGCCAGTAATTAGGGGGAGGTAAGAGAGATGGGCTGTAAACATAAAAAACCCATAATTGCCTGATGTTACTTACCTCATTCGGCCCTTACCTGATGTTACTTACCTCATTCGGCCCTGGGTCTTTTGGCTCCTTGAGGCTTGCTGTACGCTGCCTTTCTTTTGGGCTCTTTGGCATTCAGGGCATCCAGGAGACCTTCAGCTACCAGCTCTTTGTATTTAGCCCCTTTGCTTGCTCGGGAAGAGCATCGCTGGGTGCTGGTTGTAGGCTCCTGGGATGCCAAGCTGGTGGTGATGTCCCTCCTCTTCACCTTGAGGGCCTTTCCATCTTCAGCCCTCTTCCCAGATGTCTTTGGGAACCTCACTGGATAGTGGAAGATGGGAGCCATGGTGCAGGTAGTAGCCATGTCCAGAAGCTGTCCCAGGGCCTCAGTCTTCTCAGGCTTTCCTCCCTGCAGGTAAGTGACAGCGGCCATGATGTCCTCCTCTCTGTCCTTCCCGGTGCAGTCCGAGGATGCGAATCCCAGAAGCAGAAGAGGGTCCGCTGATCCCCAGTCGAAGTCTTTGGCCATCATAAAAGCAGAAACGCTGAAAACTTGCTGAAATCCACAGAAATCCACAGAAATCCTGGAGCTACAGGTGTCTGTGTCCTCAGCAGTACAGCTATCAGCAGCGATCAACTGTCACTTTTGGTGTGAGGTTGTTTACTCAAATCTCCCCCCCCCTCCCCCCCCCCCTCCTCAACCGACCTGATGCTTAGAAATTCACCTGTTAGCCCATTTGTTTAACACATAAACCTTATTTTACCCCAAATACTACCAGAAATATTGTTCTATAGACACACACTTTAATATCACCATACATTTAGACTGGGCACGTTTAACCCTTTTTCTGCCAGAGACGTTTTTAGGGTTTTTTTTACACATATTTTAAAAATGAATTTAAGGTGATTGCTGAAGATTACAGAAAACCCCCAAACATGATATATTTTCTTGCAGCAGAGACCCTGGCAATTCAAATATCAAAAATTATATCAAAAATTAGACAATTTATGTCACATAATATGTGTGCAATGGTTTTTCAAGCTCAAATTTTTAGTAAAAAATGTCACTAGAGTTCATTTTAGGGCACACAAACACAATATATTCCCCAAATGTTTGGTAAAATATAAAAGATGAAGTTGCACCAGGTAAATAGATGCCCAATATGTGAAGCTTTAAAACTGAGCGTGCCCATAATACAAACATGTACTTCAGCACCCTATATTTTCTCCAAGGGGACACATTAAAAGCCCCTCCAGGTCATTAGGTTGGAAGTAACTCTGTATAACAGCCCTAAAATGATTGCTGTCACTCTGGCATGTGCAGCAATGCACAACACGTGTAGCACCAGCAATCTTTTCATATGTGGGTGCCATGACCGGTGTGCTCAGGTTGGTATGTACATAGGGGGGGGGGGACCTTTTGGAGGTTTAAGTGCTTGGGTGTACGTTTATTTGTTGACACTTTTTATTGATATCACAGAGAGGACACCGTCTCCTATGTGATGTAATGCCTTTGTGACAGGTGCTGCTTCTTCACACATCAGGAGTCTATTTCAGCAGCAAGCCGACAGACAACTTGTGATACATTGTTACATACAACACACTCCCAGCTCCTGGTGTGTACCCCCCCCCCCGGCAGTGAGAGGGCTAATGATGCCGTAACAGATGTTGGTGTTTCTGGGGGTTGGAGGGGCATTAGGGGCCTCTTACTATATGGCTGATTCATGATTTGGTTGCCTTGTCTTGGCAGTGTGTATTTCCCTCCTGGGATCCAGTTTGTGTTTTTCTGCTCCTGATAGTTGTCTGTGAGTATGGCTGGGGAAGACAGGAATGGAGGGCACTCACACTCTATTAGTTTCACTGCAGGCAGGTGAGATGTCGGGTCTTTTAGACCCCTGTCACCAGTTACTGTGAGCAGGGAAAGGGCCACGCTCGAAATGCGTTGTCATGGTGACAGTGGAAGCCTCCATCTTGTTTGGTCCAGCTTGCGCTCCACCTTGATCCCCGGATCCGGTTAACTTCCTTTTTTGACGTCACTTCTGGTGCACCGCATCCGAGCCCACGCAGGTTACCGAGTGACTCCCAGAATCCTAGTGGACCCATTGATGGTGGATCCTTACTAGCGGAGTCACTAGTGGTTATAAAACAGTCCTGTTTGCTGACATGGGCTCACCGCTGACACTCCTGAAGCTCTGTGAGCTTCTATCTCCCTGGAAGGCTTTCCTTTAATGTGCAATGTTGCTGTTTTTATTGAAGTTCATCCTCTCTTGTTCTGACTGGTATATTACCAT
The DNA here is from genome assembly GCF_062004578.1 of Staurois parvus. Lineage (NCBI taxonomy): Eukaryota > Metazoa > Chordata > Amphibia > Anura > Ranidae > Staurois > Staurois parvus. Next base: position 5,693,803 of record NW_028317912.1, read on the forward strand.
TGATCAAGCAAGAGAGCACGTGTTTTATCTGCCATAAATATGCTTGTGCCTTGTTATAAACGTTTAGTGCCACAGTGACCGAATTGTTGTTCTGATTTTTGATTTGACATGGGGACTCCTTTATACAAGTCACTTTCCTCGAATCGCTTTTGGGACATTTGGTTTCATGTTTGCTTTTTTCACCACTCTTGGTGATTTTCATGCGAAGCAGCTGAGGACTAGCAGCCACTTTAGACAATCATTCTATGTATACCTCACTGCCCAGCCTTAGCGCCTAAACTTCAGGATATATATCCAAATTTATTCTGCAGAAGGGCAATGACCCCAAACATACATCCAATGTCATTATAACCATCTTTACTGTAAAGAAGAACAAGGAGTCCTGGAAGTGATGGTTTGGCCCCCACAGAGCCCTGATCTCAACCTCATCAAGTCTGTTTGGGATTACATGAAGAGTCAGAAGGATAAAGGGCAGCCTACATCCACAGAAGATATGTGGTTAGTTCTCCAATCTGTTTGGAACAACCTACCTGCCGAGTTCCTTCAAAAACTGTACAAGTGTACCTAGAATTGATGCTGTTTTGAAGGCAAAGGATGGTCACACCAAATATTGATTTAATTTGGATTTCTCTTTGGTTCATTTACCTTCCATTTTGTTATTTGATAAAAATAAACTATTAACACTTCTATGCCTGAAAGAATCCATAGTATAAGTAAACCCTCATCTTGTAAAACAGCCCATTCAGTTTGAAATAGAAATGAAAGGCAAAACATTTATGTATACTGTGGGAACTCGCTTCAACGTGGTAGAGCTTTTAAACGCAAACAGCTACTCGCTTTCTTTTTCAAGGGCCTTTTTAGCCCACTTTTATTTAAATGAAAGTTCAAACATAATGCTTCCCACGCAGGGGTATCCACCAACAAAATCAGCCTCCTGGCTTACACACAGTTCAATGTCAGTCTCCTGTAGACTCTTCCCAAATTATAGCCACTAGCACACAGCTAGTCTGGCTTCCACCTGACTCCAAGGCAGAGACCTCCCATCTGACTCCTATCTGCTGGGGTGGAGCCCTGCTGACTCCTAGCTGCCGGGGTGGATCCCTGCTGACTCCTAGCTGCCGGGGTGGAGCCCAGAACCCTGGTCCTGACTCTCTCTAAAGGCCTGCACACACCTGTGCAATCAGTCTCCTGGCCTATCCCAAAACCTGGTCCCAGGATTGAAGATTTCATCCCTCCCAGATCTCTTTGAAATCTCCAGGCTCCAGATCCCAAAACAGACCTTACAAACAAAGGAGGAAAGTGAAAAGCCACTTTCCTCCGTATCAAACACTTACCCTGGAGCCCCTCAACCTGCCTAGTTGAGAATCCTGGATGACAGATCGTCACACTGACACAATACATATAGAAAAAGTGAAAATATATCTTCTGTTCTCAGCTTCATATGGAACTCAGGGAGGAGAAACAGCAGCACACTGGTCTTCCCAGTGAAAGACTGTGAAGGAAGCATGTCAGCACAGTTTAATCCATGGAGGAGAACAGGCTGAGTTGTCAGCAGAACCAGAAAACTGGCCACACTGTGCTCTCATGCCTGGTGTGGTCAGTTTTTAATAGGAAAGCACAGGAACTGGCAGGAACACCAACAATTTCACACAAAGCAAGCAATTCAAGGAGAACAGGATACTTTTTTTTTTTTGGTACAAGCACGTGGTACAACAGTTGTATGTCAGGAGTATGCAATGTTGGGCTTACATATTTAATTTACAGCATTTTTTACACCGGCCTAAAATGTTTGCACAGCAGTGTGTGTAAATAAGTGTATGTGTACGTGTGTGTGTTTATAAAAATATATTTTAAAAAATTGTACTATCCCCGAAATAAAATTTGCAACAATGTTTTTAATGGTAGTTGGATGTTTTGGATATGTTCTATTGGTGTAAGACTTGTGAATGTTACCCCTCCCTATCCTAAAACAGGACATTCAGAATAAAGGCAGTCGCTTACTTTGGAATTGAATGCATGAATGGATTTCCTTCTCTGAAAACTTTCAGCCAGAGTCTGGAGTGGTTGGGACATTGATATAGATGTAAAGCTGGGTTGGGTGAAGATCTGCTGACTATTTGTGCCTCTAATGATTTTCTCCTTGTTTTTTTTTTCACTTTTTTGATCATTCATTTTATCTTGGAGATCCACATCTGTAATAACACATTCACCTGCTATTTATCTTGTTTTTCTAGCTCACCACTTTAGCACCTAAACAGAGAAAGGGAAATCAACATGGGGGATGAAAGTGAATGGTTGAAACGTCCTGTTGGCCAGAAGAGTGAGCACAAGGTAAATTGTGATTTCTGATGTTTAAATATGATCCACGTCATCATGCATGCCTAAAGGAGAACTTGAACTCCCTTACCCACTTCCAGTCCGGACACTTTTTTACCCTCGTCCTGTCCAGGCCAATTTTCAGCTTTCAGTGCTATCACAGTTTGAATGACAATTGCGCAGTCATGCAACACTGTACCCATATGAATTTTTTAGCATTTTTTTTTAGACAGATAAAGCTTTATTTTGGTGGTATTTATTCACCACTGGGATTTTTATTTTTTTTGCTATGTAAATGAAAAAGTCCAAAAATTTAGAAAAAAAGTGTTTTTCTTATAAAAGTTTGGAAATAAATAGTATTTCAGTATAAATCTTGGCCAAAATGTATTCTGTTATCTTTTTAGTAAAATAAAATAACCCAAATTAGTTTATAACCAAAAATTATAAGTTTTAAACATTTTTTTTTTTTTACATATTGTCACCCTAGCAGTACAGTGTCACCATGGTGACACTGTACTACATGTGAGGGGTGATGAAGATTTTTTTTTTTTTTTTACACTGATTGCTTTTACACCCGTAAAGACTGTAAAAGCAATGATTTCTCCTTCTCACTAGCTGCATTCTTGCAGCCATTGAGAACTACTGTGTGAGCTGTGATTGGTCACAGCTTGTCACAGGGTACAAGGCTGTTGTGAATAGCCTTGTACCATGTGATCTCTGTGATCATTAACAGATTTCACAGGTAGTAAGCAATGTCAAAAGTGACATCTTGCTTACTACTCTGCATGTGATCACTGATTGGCCAATCAGTGATCACATGATCGGGACGTCACACAGAGGTCCTGTCCGACGATCGGTGTTTCACTGTGTCCGGAGGCGGATTGCGGTGCTGCGTGCTCCCAGGGAGCGCGCACAAGCAGGGTGCAGGAAGGCTGTTTATAAATGGCCACCCGACCCTGCACTGCCACTGTCCGGCCGTTTATATACAACAGCCGGATGGGAGGTGGTTAATGGCACTTTTTGGTTAATGGCTGGGAGGTGGCACAGCTTCACTATCATGAGCCCACTAAAGTTGGTTGTCACAGTGGATACATGATTGGGAACCCATCCCACAGGCTGCTTGTCAAAAGCTGTGACTGAGAGCTGTCTTTGACGGCTCAGTTAATGTGCAGTGAGCTTGCTAATTGCTGTTGTGGGTGTATATGTGCCGACGCGGGGTGCTGAGGCCTACTTTTTCTTGCTATTGCAGATATGGGCTACATGGTTGGCAAAAGGTTACGTGAAGGGAGGATGATTTATGGTACATGCTCAGTTTTGCTACCAATGTGAACCTCCTTCAGCCCTACTTCGGGATCTTCACTGTGTAGCCCTACCTGGCACCGCAGAGCCTTTGCCTCAGTTTTTACTTGACTAGAAGGATAAAATGTGTCTGACGGAAATCCAATACATCTCACCATCCAAATACTACCGTTCCTACAGTAAAGCATGGAGGTGGTAATATCCTGTTCTGGGGGGCTTCTGTGCAGCAGGGATTGGAGCACTTGTCAGGATAGAAGGAAAGATGGATGGGGTGAAAAACCATCAAATTCTTGAGGAAAATGTGCTGCCTTCTGCCAGAAAGTTGTCAGTGAGAAGGTTTACCTTCCAACATGATAATGACCCAAAGCACACAGCAAAAATGGCCATACAGTGGTTGGAGGAGAAAAAGGTGAACGTCCTTGCATGGCCTAGTCAGAGCCCAGACTTAAACCCCTTTGAAACTCTGTGGAATGATTTAAGACTGCAGTCCACAAACAGTCACAATCAAATTAAAGTGAACTTGAGCAGTTCTGCAAAGAAGAGCGGGCAAATATTGCCAAGTCTAGATGTGCAAAGTTAGTGGAGACCTATCCCAACAGACTAATGGCTTTAATTACCCGCTTGCCTGCCGCCCCATAGCAGATATACTTCTCAGGGCAGCTTTGCAAAATCATGTAAATATATGTGATTTTGTAGTTCCAGGTAGGGGGTTTTCGTGTGCGGTGCCCTACCCGTTCTGCTATTTGCTCCTGAGGATGTCAATCACCAGGTCCTGGCTGGTGATTTTTGGCCAGGACTAGGTGATCATCTGCAAAGCTGAGAGGGGAGAGACCTGTGTGTAAACAACACAGATCTCTCTCCTGTCAGCATTGACATGCTGCACAGCAGAGATCTAGAAAGCAGCAGCTTTGCTTAGTAAAACACAACACAGTACACAAAAAAATCACCCCCTAACCCACAGTTAACCCTTTGATCGCCCCAGATGTTAACCCCTTCCTGCCCAGTGTCATTAGTACAGTGTCAGTGCTTTTGATTAGCCCTGATCACTGTATTAGTGTCACTGGTCAGTGGCAGTTAGTCTCCCCCAGTGTTAGATTGCCCACTGCAGTCCCACAGTTCCGCTATAAGTCGCTGATCACCGCCATTACTAGTATATATATAAAAAAAATTCATTATACGTATGTGCCGCCATTTTGTAGATGCTATAACTTTCACGTAAACCAATTAATATACACTTATTGGGATTTTTTTTTAGCAAGACATTTAGCAGAATACATTTTTGCCTAAATTTATGATGAAATGTATTTATTTTTTTGTAATTAATATGTTTTATAGCAAAAAGTCAAAAATATTGTTGTTTTGCTTTTTCAAAATTGTCGGTATTTTGTTTTCTTTATAGCATAAAATATAAAAACCACAGAGGTGATCAAATACCTATTTGTGGGGAAACAAAATGACATAAATTTCATTTATGTTCAGCGTTGCATGACTGCACAATTACTTATAAATGGGGTATGTAACGCTAGATAACAGATGACAGGCACAGTGGCTGTTACAGTATGAAGTAACCATACAGTAGTTCATATACTGATTCATATATCACTGTCAGAAGCACAACGGAGATGATCCAATGCTACTCCAGATCACATTAGGTGAGATAAAGGAAAATAGTGAGATTGTGCGCTTACCACAAGTGCACATAATATGCGCATTGTATGCAATTCAACAGCAACCGGGCATCATGGTCTGGTCAATAGCCTGGGCACCCTCTGGTCATATCCGAACATCTGGGTCACAGGTACAACGCTATCCAGGCCCTCTCAGGCTTTCAAATCCAAGAACGCCACCTTGCATAAGCATGGAGTAGCATTGGATCATCTCCGTTGTGCTTCTGACAGTGATATATGAATCAGTATATGAACTACTGTATGGTTACTTCATACTGTAACATCCACTGTGCCTGTCATCTGTTATCTAGCGCTACATACCCCATTTATAAGTCTTTATTCCAAGGTTTTGAGGTTTACCCTGTATGTTAGCTGCTCACCTGACCTGTTTGCGCTCACTTACCTACCCTTTATATTTATGACTGCACAATTGCCAGTTAAAATAACACGGCGCTGTATCGTAAAAAATGGCCTGCTTAGGAAGGGGGGTAAATCTTCCGGAAGGCAAGTGGTTAAAGCAAAGATTGATTTAACAAAACACTGACACAAGCGGGTGATCCTTTTTCCAACTCGGTGATTCTGTTTTTGACTTTGTCAATTCTTTTTCTGACCTGTTGGTGTTCTATCTTTCACTTGGATGTTGTAACAAAAAATCTTTTTACTTTCTATGCCTCGATCACATGGGTGTGCTGCAGTGTATACCTGTGAGAGGGCCATGTAGGACCACAGGGGGATGCCCAGGTGTTCAGGTGGGTGCCATGCAGATGCGGGGGTGCAGTCCGAAATGCAGAAGTGTGCGTTTGGGGCTGTACACCCACACAGCTGTCAGAATGAGAGCAGTGGCTGTGTCCATGCAGCTCTGTGTCCCAATTGACATGAATGGGACTGCCGGCATGGAGATGCATGAACACCTGTGGCTAAAAGCGGCAGTACGCCTGTGTGAACGAAGTCTAAAGCTTTATTTATTATTATCGATCCTATTTATTCACATGTGTTATTGAAAGATCGGTCCATCCGTAAAGTTTGGGTTTATACTAAAGAGAGATCACCTGGCGGTTCTGTGTATCTCTTAAAGTATACCTACAGGCAAAACTTTGTAGTTTTGAATTGAGTGGAGAGGGTTTAGAACACCTGTCAGGTTTTTATTGCTCTCTGTGTCCCCCATGGGCAGACTGACCATTTGGAAACTCGGGCACTGCCAGAGGGCCCGGGGTCAGTAGGGGGCCCCCTGAGATGCCTCTGGTACCTTTTTCATAGGCTTTTTTGAGTTTGGGCAAGGACACAGGGGCCCCATGATCCCCTATTGCCCGGGGACACCATGAGTTGTCAGTCCACCCCTGGTGTCCCCTTTAGGGAGATTTACCCTCTCTATTTGCCCGGTTTACTATTATCACCGAAAGTAAAAGAAAATCACAAATTTAGTTTTGTGACCAGAACAGGAATAGAGAGGAAATCTTCCAAGGGGGCACTAGTTTTGATGACAGCCAGGGATTCCTTCACTTTGGATGGGTTTCCTTTCACTTCCTTTTTTGGCCATGGGATAGGAAATGAAAGGAAATCTCCCCAATGGGACACAGATGACCAAAATAAAACTGACAAGTGTTAAACCCTCCTTTACCCTATTGGAAATTAAAAAAAAAAAGCTTTGCCTTTATTTCTACTTTAAGGGCTCTAAAGATGAGACCTCTGAAGTCCTGGGTCTATACCCCTGCAGTGCCCATTATGAGGGGTCTCCACTTTTCTATTTTATACTATGGGAAATGTAACAGAAGGAGCAGGAACACCCATAAAATAAATATACGAGGCCAGGGGCTGATTCATGCAACAAGGCTCAACCCACAACAACAATATCACCCTTGGGTGGACTGACCTTATGGGTTATGGCATCTTCAGTCATTTCTACAGGCTTTACTCATCTGTTTATGTCTCCTATATACTTAAAATTGGTCTAAAATGTGTAATTTACTTATCTGCAGCATGTTCTACATTTGCAGTCAAATTTGTGAAACCCCCACTATATGTTTACTATGGGTTCCCAATTACAAAGCAAATCTAAAACTCTTGTTTAAAAAAAAAAAGATCTTACTATTTAGATGTTTGGTCTTTGGGCAGACTGCAAGCTATTCTGAACAATTTTAGCCCTTTCACTGCCAGAACCGTTTTTGCATATTTTTGCACACGTTTACAAAATCATTTTAGGCCTGAAGATTACACAAAACCCCCAAACATTATACATTTTTTGAAAGCAGACACCCTAAAGAATGAAATAGGGGTAGTTCCAATTTGTTATGTCGCACAATATTACCACAAAGGTCTAGGAAATGCAAAATTTCATGAAGAAACTCACTAAACTGAATTTTAAGGCAAACAAATGCAACAAATTACAAACAAATTTTTTTGTAAAATATAAAAGACGAGGGTGCGCTGAGTATATAGATACCTAGCATGTCAAACATTAAATTTACATGTACCTGTGAAATGGCGACAAACGTCAGTACCTTATATTTTCTATAGGCGACACTTCAAAAGCCTCTACAGGTCATCAGTTTAGTGTTACAGAGGGGGCACTCCGATGGGATCAGTCCATGTAAGGGGGCATTCCGAAGGGATCAATCCATGTGAGGGGGCACTCCGATGGGATCAGTCCATGTGAGAGGACACTCCGATGGGATCAGTCCATGTGAGAGGACACTCCGATGGGATCAGTCCATGTGAGGGGACACTCCGATGGGATCAGTCCATGTGAGGGGACACTCCGATGGGATCAGTCCATGTGAGGGGGCACTCCGATGGGATCAGTCCATGTGGGAGGACACTCCGATGGGATCAGTCCATGTGAGGGGGCACTCCGATGGGATCAGTCCATGTGAGAGTACATTCCGATGGGATCAGTCCATGTAAGGGGGCACTCTGATGGGATCAGTTCATGTAAGGGGACACTCTGATGGGATCAGTCCATGTAAGGGGACACTCTGATGGGATCAGTCCATGTAAGGGGACACTCTGATGGGATCAGTCCATGTAAGGGGACACTCTGATGGGATCAGTCCATGTAAGGGGACACTCCGATGGGATCAGTCCATGTAAGGGGACACTCCGATGGGATCAGTCCATGTAAGGGGACACTCCGATGGGATCAGTCCATGTAAGGGGGCACTCCGAAGGGATCAGTCCATGTAAGGGGACACTCCGATGGGAACAGTCCATGTAAGGGGGCACTCCGATGGGATCGGTCCATGTGAGGGGACACGCCGATGGGATCGGTCCATGTGAGGGGACACTCCGATGGGATCGGTCCATGTGAGGGGACACTCCGATGGGATCGGTCCATGTGAGGGGACACTCTGATGGGATCAGTCCATGTGAGGGGGCACTCCGATGGGATCGGTCCATGTGAGGGGACACTCCGATGGGATCAGTCCATGTGAGGGGGCACTCTGATGGGATCAGTCCATGTGAGGGGACACTCCGATGGGATTAGTCCATGTGAGGGGACAAAATTTCATGAAGAAACTCACTAAACTGAATTTTAAGGCAAACAAATGCAACAAATTACAAACAAATTTTTTTGTAAAATATAAAAGACGAGGGTGCGCTGAGTATATAGATACCTAGCATGTCAAACATTAAATTTACATGTACCTGTGAAATGGCGACAAACGTCAGTACCTTATATTTTCTATAGGCGACACTTCAAAAGCCTCTACAGGTCATCAGTTTAGTGTTACAGAGGGGACACTCCGATGGGATCAGTCCATGTGAGGGGACACTCCGATGGGATCAGTCCATGTGAGGGGACACTCTGATGGGATCAGTCCATGTGAGAGGACATTCCGACGGGATCAGTCTATGTAAGGGGACACTCTGATGGGATCAGTCCATGTGTCAGGGATCACCACGGCGCTGGTCCCGGCGCAGGCGCATTGCGCCGCCTTGTGCAGGGACGTGGGCACTAGGTCCAGGCCGGCCGCGGCGTCCGAACTCGCACATGCGCACTAGGAGCCGCGGGCGCGCGCCTGGCACCAATGACAGTGCAGGGCGCGATATTTAAACGACCCTGAACTGTCATTGAGTGCCTTCTGGTCTTACCTGCATTCCTGAACCTGTGAACTTGTATCCTGTAAGTTGCTGACCCGGATTGTACCTGACCACGCTGTATTCTCCTACTCTTACCCTTGGCTTGCCTGACCTCTCTCCTGGATGCCCCCTATTGCATCTGATCTTCTGTTACTGACCTGGCGTGTGACCCGACTATTTTCTGCTTTGTACCGCACCGTCCCCACGGCTACTGACCCGGCTTGTCTGACCTCGCACCTGATCAGCCATCCATCCATCCATCCCATCGGGGTTGCCCGACCTCTTCATATCAGGCTCTCCCATGTGGGAGCCCCTGGCGAACACCCCTACCACTGACAGGTATACTCAGTAGTCACGACCTGGTCTCAGGGTGCTCCAAGTCCATCCCCACCATCAGGGGCCCTGGTGAACAAGTACTCTGGGGCTTAGATTCCGTGCTCTGGGGATGCCTTATCAGTGGAGTGCTAGTGGTGCCGCCAGGCGGTCCCTTACAGTACCAGAGGGCCATGACTGAGCCTAGGAGAGGGGGACGAGTGGAAGACAGTGTTCCGTACTCGTTTTGGGCACTTTGAATATCTGGTCATGCCATTTTGGCTGTGCAATGCCCCAGCCACGTTCCAGCATTTTGTGAGCTATCTATTCAGGGACTACCTTGATGTTTTTGTAATCGTCTACTTGGATGACATACTGATCTTTTCACCCTCACTTAAGGCTCACAGGATTCATGTGGCAAAGGTTTTAGGGCGGTTGCGCCTGCATGGGCTATATGCCAAAGCTGACAAGTGAAGCTTTGAGCAGCCCAGTATTACTTTTTTGGGTCTGATTATCTCCACCACGGGGGTCGCGATGGACCCTCAGAAGGCCTCAGCAATTCTGGATTGGCCAGTTCCCACAGATAAAAAGGGCATCCAACGTTTTATTGGGTTTTCGAACTTTTGCAGAAAGTTTATTAGGAACTTCTCAGGTCTGGTCTCCCCCATAACTCAGTTGACCAAACAAGGAACCCGCTTCAGATGGACACCAGAGGCCCAGGAAGCCTTTGAGGCCCTGAATAAATTGTTCACCACAGCACCCATTCTCGGCCATCCAGACGCATCCCTGCCTTACATACTGGAAGTAGATGCGTCTGAGAATGCGGTAGGATCCATCCTGTCCCAGCGAAAAGGCACCAAGGAACTCCTACACCCTGTAGCATTCTTTTCAAGGAAGCTTACTCCGGCCGAGAAGAACTATGATATTGGCGATCGAGAACTGTTGGCCATTAAAACGGCATTAGAGGAATGGAGGTACCTGCTGGAAGGAGCCACGCATCCAATCTTGATCTTCACCGATCATAAAAACCTAGAGTATCTGAGAACGGCCAAACGGTTACGCCCGTGACAGGCGAGATGGGCACTCTTTTTCTCCAGGTTCTCCTTTCATATAACATACAGACCTGGTTCCAAGAACACGAAGCCCGACGCACTGTCACGCATGTTTGAGGACCCCAAGGAAGAACCAGTACCCGATACCATTCTGTCTTCAGGGAACTTCTTGGCCCTCCAAACAGAGCTTCGGTCGAAACTCCTGGACGCATCCACGGCAATGTCAGCCCCATCTGGGGTGTCCCTGCAGAACAAGGGAGGACTCCTATGGAAGGAGGGGTTGATCGCGGTACCTGAAGAAGTCCGAACTTTAGTCTTGGTACATTGTTATAATCACCCGATGGCAAGACACTTTGTCCTAACAAAAACCCTGGATCTTCTCCAACGCTCATTTTGGTGGCCGAGCATGGCTAAGGACTGCAAACATTACGTTAAATCCTGCGCCGTCTGTCAAAGAAACAAACCTTCAAGAAACAAGGCTTGGGGACTGCTGCACCCACTGCCGATACCTGAACGACCATGGCAAAGGATCGCAATGGACTTTATAGTCGAGCTCCCTCCGTCCCAGGGCCACACCGCGATCCTTGTGGTCATCGATCGACTATCTAAGATGGCCCACTTCTTACCCTTGAAGAATACTCCGTCGGCATCCGAGACTGCACGAATCTTCATTCAGGAAATAGTAAGATTACACGGAGTTCCAGAAGACATCGTCTCGGATCGAGGAGTCCAATTCACTTCTCAATTTTGGAGGGCTGTATGCAAGGCATTGGATATCAAACTGTCCCTCTCCTCCACGTTCCACCCACAGACCAATGGGCAAACAGAGAGGACTAACCAGACCCTGGAGCAATACCTGCGATGCTACACGTCCTTCCTACAGGATAATTGGCTGACGCTCTTACCCTTGGCAGAATTTGCCTACAACAATTGAAATCATTCAGCAACGGGGCAATCCCCGTTTTTTTTCAAACTATGGATTTCACCCTGTTTTCCTTCCTGATCTGGTCCCCGAGTGTCCAGTTCCGGCCACACAAGACGCGCTTACTTTTTTCTCCACCAACAACAAATTACTTCAGGAGGCCATCTCTCGGGCCCAGGAGGATAACAAGAAGGTTTTTGATAAGAAGCGAAGGGGGGACCTGGTGCTGCAACCTTGGGATAAGGTCTGGTTGGCGACAACAAATTTGAAAATGTGTCCTTCAAGGAAATTGGGACCGAAGTTTGTAGGCCCTTTCTGTGTGAAGCGAATGATTAACAAAGTGGCATACGAGCTCATCCTCCCTGAGACGTTCAAGATCCACCCAGTATTCCACGTGTCCCTGCTGAAACCAGTGGTCCCAGATCCCTTTCCAGATCGAGAGTCCAGACCTCTGGAGGCCATAACTGTTGAAGAGCAAGAAGAATTTGAGGTAGAAGCAATCCTGAAGTGCCGAAGGAGGGGGGGTCAGACCCAGTTCCTAATTAATTGGAAGGGCTATGGTCCGGAGGACAATTCCTGGGAACCGGCCCAAAATGTTCATGCACCTAGGCTTGTCCGGGGGTTTCTTCGTGATCACCCGTGGTGGAGAGATCGGGTGGGCATCCGGAGGTTGCCCGTAGGGGGGGGCAATGTCAGGGATCACCACGGCGCTGGTCCCGGCGCAGGCACAGTGCGCCGCCTTGTGCAGGGACGCAGGCACTAGGTCCAGGCCGGCCGCGGCGTCCGAACTCGCACATGCGCACTAGGAGCCGCGGGCGCGCGCCTGGCACCAATGACAGCGCAGGGCACGATATTTAAACGGCCTTGAACTGTCATTGAGTGCCTTCTGGTCTTACCTGCATTCCTGAACCTGTGAACCTGTCTCCTGTAAGTTGCTGACCCGGATTGTACCTGACCATGCTGTATTCTCCTGCTCTGACCCTTGGCTTGCCTGACCTCTCTCCCAGATGCCCCCTATTGGATCTGATCTTCTGTTACTGACCTGGCGTGTGACCCGACTATTCTCTGCCCGCTGCTTTCTACCGCACCGTCCCCACGGCTACCGACCCGGCTTGTCTGACCTCGCACCTGCTCAGCCATCCATCCATCCAGTAGAGGTCGCCCGACCTCCTCTTATCAGGCTCTCCCCTGGGGGAGCCCCTTGCGAACACCCTTACCACTGACAGGTATACTCAGTAGTCACGACCTGGTCACAGGGTGCTCCAAGTCCATCCCCACCATCAGGGGCCCTGGTGAACAAGTACTCTGGGGCTTAGATTCCGTGCTCTGGGGACGCCTGATCAGTGGAGTGCTAGTGGTGCCGCCAGGCGGTCCCTTACACCATGTAAGGGGACACTCTGATGGGATCAGTCCATGTTACGGGACATTCCAATGGAATCAGTCCATGTGAGGGGGCACTCCGATGGGATCAGTCCGTGTGAGGGGCCACTCCGATGGGATCAGTCCATGTGAGAGGACACTCTGATGGGATCAGTCCATGTAAGGGGGCACTCTCATGGGATCAATCCATGTAAGGGGGCACTCCGATGAGAACAGTCCATGCAGAGGGGCAAACCGATAGGAACAATGCATGTAAGGGGGCGCTCTGATGGGATCAATCCATGTAAGGGGGCACTCCAAACTACAAAACAATAATAAGCTAATGCAGTTTGATACCACAACAAAAACAACTTACAGGAATCAAAACGATGAATGCGACTCTTTGGTGGTCAAGGCCACCCCTAAGGACCTCTATATCTAGTACAGTACCCACCACTGGCCTACATTTTTCTTCTGTTTGTAGACAGAAATAGAGACAATCACTTTGTTGTACACATAAGAGATATTCTTGTCTAAGTAGCCATCCACAATGGTCAAGGTCAACATAAAGAAACTGACAATACAATTCACACCATGTCCAGAGATGAATCACACAGGAATGCGTGTTGCTTTCCTGTGCGATTCACATACGGTTGTTCAGTGTAGTGCAATTTCATGCCCATTCATTCCCGCACTGTAACCTGATCACGTTACAAAAGTACCATGCAATCCAATGTGGGAAAAGCACTTCGTTTGGTGGTGTGAACCAGCACTAAATGTACATAGAAAAGGAAACTAGAACAGTCATTCTGGACTAATGAGCATTTTTGAGCCTGGGTTCACATACATGCGGTGCGGTATATTGCATGTGATTCACACAGGAACCGCACCGCATTCCTGTGCAAATCACATACGATTTGTGTGCGGTGCGATTGGAGCCATACATTTTGTATGGCTGTAATCGCACCACACCAGAAAGGTGCAGGACCCTTTTTCTGGGTCCACAATAGAATCAGATCACATGAGTATTCACACCTATGCGATCCGATTCTGCACATTGCACCGCATTTTTTCAGACCGCTTTCGGGCTGTTGTTAACATACACACATGCAGCTGTTCGCATGAACAGGGTGCGTTTCTGAAGCGGTGCGGAATTCTCACAGAAAACGCAGCAAATTCTGCACTGCATCAGTGTGAGCCAGGGTTCAGTGTCATTATTCACTGAGAAGGGAATCTGAATGTGACGTAAACAGCGGAGAATTTTCTGATTCAGTTTTTATTTTACTTTAAAGAATTTCCTTTCAGTGCTGCAACTTGTACTCCGCCTCTTAGAAGGCGGAGGGGAGAACTGGAATCCAATGTGTACTGAACTATATATGACAACGTAGCCTTGTCTACAGGTCCATGTGTCAGTGGTCAGTGCAGCAAGATGCTCCCACACAGCTCAGTGCGCAATGTATTGCTGCTTGTGGTTACCTGTCTTATCTATGGAGTGTTGTGCTCAAAGGAAACTCACATTGACTGTAAGTATCACATTGCTGTCTTTATCATTCCTGATGGAAGCGTAAAGAAAAGAACAACTCTTTTTTCTTTATTTGAGTTTTCTAGGAATCACATTGTAAGGGACAATGTGAAAAGAGCAGTGACTTTTACTCGATTTTCTAAAATTTAGTGAGGTGAAATCAACATTTGTTGTCCACTATAGCCATGAACAACTTTTTAAGGAATAAGATGGATAATTTGTCTTGAACAAACAAATTTCCACTTATGTGTAGTTTACATTTGATAAATGACATTCATTCCTAAATCAAATGATAAAGTTGTAGTAAACTCCGCTTGGTCAATTGTACCTACAGGTATGCTTATAATAGATCTTACCTGTAGGCAGGGGCGGACTGACAACTCATGGGGCCCCCGGGCAATAGGGGATCATGGGGCCCCTGTGTGCTTGCCCCAAACTCAAAAAAGCCTATGAAAGAAGGAACCAGGGGCATCTCATGGGGCCCCCTACTGACCCCGGACCCTCAGGCAGTGCCCGAGTTTCCAAATGGTCAGTCCTTCCCTGCCTGTAGGCACAATGAATTTCTCCTAAACATGCACTATTAACCACTTCCCGTCCAGCCGTTTATATACATGGGCCGGACGGGAGCAGTGTAGGGGTGAGTTGCCGTTCATAAACGCCGCCCGCCATTTTAGCCTGTGCACGCTCCCCAGGAGCGCGTGGCACCACGATACGGTGCCCGCTCTATCCGGATCGCACTGATCGCTGTACAGGACCTCTGTGTGAGGTCCAGATCATGTGATCACTGATTGGCCAATCGGCGATCACATGAATAGTAGTTAGCAAGATGTCACTTCTGACATCATTGCTTACTACGTGTGAAATATGTCAATGATCTTGGAGGTCACATGGTACAAGGCTATTCCGAACAGCCTTGTACCCTGTGACAAGCTGTGACCAATCACAGCTCACACAGTATTTCTCAATGGCTGCAACTAATTTGGGTTATTTTGTTTTTTACTAAAAAGATAACTGAATAAATTTTGGCCAAGATTTATGAAGAAAGATTATTTATTTGCAAAATTTCATAAGAAAAACACTTTTTTTCATTTATATAGCAAAAAAAAAAAAAAAATCCCAGTGGTGAATATATACCATCAAAATACAGTTTTATCTGTCTCAAAACAATACTAAAAAATTCATATGGGTACAGTGTTGCTCGACCGCGCAATTGTCATTCAAAGTGTGACAGCACTGAAAGCTGACAATTGGCCTGGACAGGAAGGAAGTGAAAGTGTCCGGACTTGACGTGGTTAAGGAGATATTCACAATTTCTGCAGCTAATGACGTCACCAGCGCATGAGCTCTGAACTGAGGGCACACTGAATGTACTGTCAATCCAGGGTGCTGTGCCGCGATGGTGACTCCTACGTGCTTTAACTAGAGCTCTGCTGAAGTCACAAGACTATTTAAATTAAGTGTATTTAAATATTTAACTTAAGCTTAAGTGTTTGCATTACCTCCCATCACTTTACACTAAAATGGACTTTAATAATGAACTAAAATGATACTTTTTAAAATACCGTAAAATGAATGACTGTAAAACTGACCATCACTCATGCAGTCTTGGTCTATTTCTTTTAATCACCCAAAGGACTCTCCATGGGTTTTCAGGAAAACTGAAAAAAAAACCAATTTGTTTAGAAGCTATTTAAATTATAACTAAAAAAGTATTTAAAACCCCCTTTTTACCCGTTATAGTGGTTAGGGATTAGAACACCTGTCAGGTTTTTACTGATATCTGTGCCTACATTAAGAGGGTTTACCCTTTCTATTTATCCTCATGTTTATGGTTATCACTGAAAGGGAAAGAGTTGTCCCCAGAACATAGTAGAGGGGCATATTTTAAAGGGGAAGCCAGTTCTGGTGGCAACCAGGGAATCCCTTAATTTTGGAGATATTTCTTTTCATTCCTGTTTTGGCTATGGGACAGGGAGTGAAGGGAAATCTCCCCAATTGGACAATGATGGCAAAACAATCTGAAAGGGATTATAACCCTCCCTTACCCTATCCAAAATGTATAAAAACAAATGTTTTGCCTTAATAACTTAGAGCCCCTCCCCCCGAAATGTAAGGTTTGTAGTATTGTGTTAATTGCGCTTGGAAACACAATCACTGGATATTTGTATCTTTGTTTTTATTTGTGCAGGTAGAAGCACCCTGTGGTTCCGGTGACGTGGGGTGCAGTTGCAGGATGGGGGGGTTGGAGAATGTGACCATGTGTTATGGTACACCTTAACAGCTTGCCGACCCGCCGCAGTGTTGTTACTGCGGCAGTGCGGCACCTGTGCGCACAGCACCGTCTTTTAACATCGCTGTGCAAAACAGGTATGGGCCGTGCGAGAGGCGTCCGTCATTTCCCGCTGGGTGTCGGCGATTACAAGTAATCACTGACAAATAGCAGAGCTGCAATGTAAACAATGCAGCCATGCTATCTGTCAGTTCAGAGCACCCTAAACCTGAGAGAAGACTTTATTCTCGGGATCAGCGTGTTCCTGTGAAGTACACACCCGGCCCCCTAGTAAAACACTCCCCTCACACAGTTAACCCTTTCTTTACCTAATAAAAGTTAACCCCTTCCTCCCCAGCGCCATTAGTACAGTGTCAGTGTTTTTTTTTTTTGCACTGATCACTGTATTGGTGTCACTGATGATGTCAGTGACCCCAAGTCAGTTTCCCCCCCAGTGTCAAAATGTCCGCCGCAGTTCCGCCATAAGTCGCTGATCACTGTCATAAATCGCTGATCACTGTCATAAATCACTGATCACCGCCATAAGTCTCTGATTGCCGCCATTATTAGTATAATAAAAAAAAAAATCCCAGTATCTTTCCTGCCATTTGTAGACGCTATAACTTTCACGTAAACCAATTAATTTACACGTATTGGGATTTTTTTTTTAGCAAAGACATGTCGCAGAATACATTTTGGCAGAAATTTATGACTAAATTTGAGTTTTATATTTTTTTTACTGGACATGTTTTATAGCAAAAAGTCCAAAATATTGTTTTTTTTTCTCAAAATTGTCAGGCTGTTCTTTTATAGCGCAAAAAATAAAAAATGCACAGGCAATCAAATACCACCGAAAGAAAGCTCAATTTGTGGGAAAAAAAGGATGTAAATTTAATTTATGTACCGTATTACTATATATTTTTTATAGCTGAAAGTAAAAAATATAGTTTTTCTTCAAAAGTTTTGGTCTTTTTTTGTTTATAGTGTGAAAAATTAAAAGCGCACAAGTGATCGAATACCACCAAAAGAAAGCTCTATTCGTGTGAAAAGAAGGATTTCGTTTGGGTGCAGCATTGCATGACCGCACATTTATCAGTTGGATTAGTGCAGCGCCGAGTAGCAAAAAGAGGCCTGGTCAGGAAGGGGGGTAAATCCTCAGGAGGGCAAGTGGTTAAATATAGTTGGAATATGAAATCTGGTCAGAAAGGTGAACGTAGCCTTTTAGGACTTTATTGAATCCTATTGCTTCCCCTGATGTATGGCATATGTCTGCAGCAGCAGAGGGTTTTACACAGTTTCCCAGGTGCTGTAGCATGTATCTTTAACAAGTCGAATTTCAGGTGGAAGCGATCTGGTGGATGTACAGCTGATGGATCACTTTCATGGGCCCCCGTTAATGCACCATCCAATTCCCCTACCACCTCCCACTATGTTTCCCGGGTTCCAGTTTTCCACCTTTGAACCTCAGACTCGCACTGCGCGATCTGCGCTTCATTGGCTTCAGTGAAGGGCAGGGGAGACATCAGGGGTCTAATTGCCAGGTGTCTTTTGCAGGTAACCATCCCTACATATTTTAAGATGATGAGAAAGATGACGGCATTGAGTGGTTATAAGAATGCGTATGAGTAACTGCTTTTGTATTGGTGGAATGGGAATGCTTTGTTAGTCTTTATTTTATGACCTGGCTGTGTTCTTTCTGTTCGCAGAATCGCTCCATAGACCATCGTGTTGATCTGTATTCTCTGCAGCTCTATTGCTGGGATTATTCTGATCTGTGCCAGTAGTAAGTAAGCTTTTATTTTTCATTTATTGCTGTATAAATACTTGCTGTGTGTTGGCTATAGGCAATACATGGTACACAATCCTTCCATGTCCACATCTTCATTATTCACTGGCATCCTCTGTGGGCTGTGGGTTCCGGCACAGTAATAAATGAGACGGATTTTCGGTGAATCTTCAAACAAAATCATTTTTTCTATTGTTTTTGCAAGTGGAAGTGTTAGGACATCTGTTGAGTTTCTATTGACATTTATCAAGGAAATTTCACTTAACCCACATAGGAAATGAGGAGAGTAAAGCAGAGTATATGCGTATTGAAATTCCTCCTGTCCAGCAGGAACTGCCCATATCTCAGTACGTGTGTATCCCTCACTTGTGTGCATGCTGGGATTTGGGAAGTTGGTTTTTGGTTTTTCTTTTGTTTTGTTTTTTCCCATTCAACCAGCTGGTTGCTTGAAAAAAGACTGTGTATACCCAGCTAACGTTTATACTATATGAAGGGCAAGAAAAAAAATCACAGAGGTTCTAACACTTCCCCTTCTATGAATAAAGTGGTTTTATTTGCTGATGCGTCCCTAGAGAGATTCCGTTCACTTCCTGTTCCTTTGAACTTGTAGAGAGGAGGAATCTCCCCTGCAGTGAGCACAGACAGAGAGCCTAACTGCATCCCACCTTCTTTGGAAAAAAGTTTTGGCAGGAATAACACTTTTTCCTAGTTTAAAATAGTTAAATAGTGAAAAAAAAGATTCTGGTAAATGCCTTTTAACCACTTCAAGTCCGGACACTTTTACCCCCTTCCTGTCCAGGCCAATTTTCAGCTTTCAGTGCTATCACACTTTGAATGACAATTGCGCGGTCATGCAACACTGTACCCATATGAATTTTTTAGCATTTTTTGAGACAAATAAAACTTTTTATTTTGGTGGTGTTTATTCACCACTGGGATTTTTATTTTTTTTGCTATATATGAAAAAGTCCAAAATTTTGAAAAAATAAATAATCTTTCTCCATAAATCTTGGCCAAAATTTATTCAGTTTTCTTTTTAGTAAAAAAAAAATAACCAAAATTAGTTTATAACCAAAAATTATTATAAATTTTCAAAACTTTTTTTTACATTTTTCTTTTTTTTTTTATATCTTTTAAATTTTTTTTTGTTTTTTTATCAACATACTGTAACCAGAACAGTAAAAAAAACATCTTCATCACCCTCCCAAGTAGTACAGTGTCACTATGGTACTACTGTACTACTTGTGGGGGGTGGTGAAGATTTTTTTTTTTTACACTGATTGCTTTTTTACCTATAAAGGCTGTAAAAGCAATAATTTCTACTTCTCTCTGGCTGCATTCTTGCAGCCATTGAGAAATACTGTGTGAGCTGTGATCGGTCACAGCTTGTCACATGGTACAAGGCTGTGGTGAATAGCCTTATGCTATGTGACCTCTGTGATCATTAACAGATTTCACACGTAGTAAGCAATGATGTCAGAAGTATACTCAGTGATCACATGATCGGCACCTCACACAGACGTCCCGTACAACTACCGCGGTGCTGTACGCACACAAGCAGGGAGCGGGGAGGACGTTTATAATCGGCCACCCACCCCTGCACTGCTCCCATCTGGCCGTTTATATACATGGGCCGCACGGGAAGTGATTAATTACCTTCCTTGTTCCTGTCCACTTCCCATATCCACACCAGTGAAAATCCCAGTACTTCCAGGTATAAAAACACATGGCTATACCCCCTGCCTTCCCACAATGCATTATTTGCTATCATGAGCGAGTCACCATTCTCAAATCCTGTTACATGGAGGCAATCCTGGCAGACCTGGATTTGCATAGGGTCTGCAGTGCAAAACACAATGGCAAACTGGATCAGAGAGCCATCCTCTGTGTGACCTCCTGTAGGTGGTGGTGGGAAGGAGGTGCAGAGTGGCCATGGTTCTAGAATGACAGGCAAACTTCCCTGAAGGTGGTGGGTTGGCAGGGAGATACTAGAGAGAATATAGAGGGTGTATGGGGCATGGAGGGAGATGCTAGAGAGTATATAGAGGGTGTAGGTGGCACGAAGGGAGATACTAGAGCAGCTATAATCTGTAGGTGGCAGGCAGGGAGACTCTAAAGGGGCTATAGACTGTATGAAGGTTGCAGGGGAGATGCTAGAGGTACTGCAATGGTAAAATATTTACTGGGTATATCTGTCAAAAGACACAGGTAACGTTTGCCTTTTAACTCTTATTTTATTTGATAAAAAGTGTGATATTTCCAGTAACTGGAGTTGAAAACCCTGTAGTGCAGTCCATGGTTGAAGGTAGAACTGCCTCTTCTGCCTGTCCTTGGATTTTAATTTGAAATACCAGAAGCAAAGCCTCTGGAGGTGTTTTCTACATCCTGGGATGTCTGGGGACATTTGACTTTTATCTAATCCCTCCAATGAATAACACATCTCCGCTGTAAAGTTGTATTTATTTTATTATCTATTATTGCTTACTTTTTAAGGATCCTGTATGTCACCATATTTGTGAATTTTGCTTTTGCCTTTTTTGAGAAGCCCTCATCTCTAACTGTAACATCAGACGTGCGTTACCGCAAAGCAGCCTGGGAGCCACCCTGAAGACTGAAGGAAAATGTGGAATTTGTGAGTTTTCTTATATTTATTACTGACCTTTCTGTACAGGTAATAACCATTACTGTCCGGCTGACCTAGAATTTATACGTATTTTACACCAAAAACAGGCTATTAAGGCCGGTTCTCACATGCCCACATCTGAATCACGCAGGAGCGTGCTGTACTTTCCTTTGCAATTAAACCTAGATGCAAAACACACAGCTTTTGCAATCTGCAGCGGGTGTCAATAGAAATGTAATGACATCCCAAGTGTCGGTCGCAAATGCAGTGCGTTTGCCCGCACCAGATTGCATGGTACTTTTGTACCATGTGATCTGGTTACAGTGGGGCTTATTTATTAAAGCTGGGGAGTGCAAAATCAGGCTGACTTCTGCATAGAAACCAGTCTGCTTCCAGGTTTTTAGTGGGCGCACAGTTGTAGCATGGGTGCTACAAGGTTCAATCTACGTGCATGTGCAGTGTTCTGTCTCATTTTCTAGTTGCAGCAGCTGAGTTCAGGCATTAAAGTACTTCTAAATCCTCAAGGGTTTTTAACTTAATGGATTGTATGCATTAAAGCGGAGTTCCACTCACCCTGTCCAAAAATAAGTCAGCAGCTACAAAGACTATAGCTGCTGACTTTTAAAAAACAGCCATTTACCTGTCCCTCGGTCCCACAGTGTGTCCTCCGCAGCCCATTTCACCAGCCGTCCTGTGTTCCAGGTGCCAGCATCTTCAGTGTGGGCACCCAGCTGTGATAGCCTGCGGTTTCACAGAAGGGTACCCTCTGCACATGCGCGAGTAGCACTGCGCTTCATGAATGGTCCTGTAATCTTCTGGGACCTGTCATGTGTCCCAAAAGACTACAGGGAGGGAGGACACCTTCCGCTTCCGATCGCCTAGAAGTGGGAACTGGTACCTGTGAAATTCGGGTACCGCCCCCCCCCCCCAAAGGTGCCAATCCTTAATGGGGAGCAGTCATTTTGGGTGGAGCTCCGCTTTAAGGTAAAAAACCTTTTGTGTAACAGACTATCACCTTCCCTTATACTTACTTGATCCCCGTCATGATCCAGCATTGTGCATAAGAGCTGCGGCTCTCCTTTCTTTGTCCCTCTTCACTGGGCAGATTGGTAGCAGCTGTGAAAAAGCTGAAGTTAAAGAGAGGATGGCTTCTACAAATGGATAATGATCCTAAACACACCTCGAAATCCACGGGGGATTACATCAAGAGGCGTAAACTGAAGGTTTTGCCATGGCCTTCACAATCTCCTGACCTCAACATAATTGAAAATCTATGGATAGACCTTAAAAGAGCAGTGCGTGACAGACAGCCCAGAAATCTCAAAGAACTGGAAGACTTTTGTAATGAAGAATGGGCAAAGATACCTCAAACAAGAATTGAAAGACTCTTGGCTGGCTACAAAAAGCGTTTACAAGCTGTGATACTTGCCAAAGGGGGCAGTACAAGATATTAACTCTGCAGGGTGCCCAAACTTTTGCAGACGCCATTTTTTTGTTTTCTGTTATTTTGAAAGTGTAAATGATAGAAATAAAATCTAACTTTTGTTGACATATTATAAGAATGTCTAATCTGTAATTTGATGCCTTTTGGAGATTTTTCCATCTTTCCTTGGCTTCTTTATGCACAATAATACAAATTTTTAGCTGGGGTGCCCAAACCTTCGATCCCCACTGTATATAGTGTGTGTGTATATGTATGTGTGATTTTGCATTTCCGGGTAGAGGACGTGCGCCCCTACCCTCGCCACTATTCGCAGCCTCGGCTGTCAATCACCGGGTCCCGATCAGTGATTACTTGCCAGCACCCATTGATTGTCGAGCATTACTGACTGGGGAGAGAACTGTATTGTATGTAAACAATACAGTTCTCTCCCCTGTCAGCTCCTGTACACTGCTTTGTATGGCTCTACATAGCAGAGCAATACAAAGCAGTGTGCTTACAGTGGAAAGCACACACACAGTTTACAGTGAAACAGCACACAGTTAACCCTTTGATTGCCCCAGATGTTAACCCCTTCCTGCCCAGTGTCATTAGGACAGTGTCAGTGCATTTATTAGTACTGATCACTGTATTGGTGTCACTGGGAATGTCCATGACATCACGTCAGTTCCCCCCAGTGTCAGAATGTCTCCCGCAGACCCTCTATAAGTTGCTGATCGCCGCCATCACTAGTAAGAAAAAAACAAATCTCAATGTATATATACCGCCATTTGTAAACGCTATAACTTTTATGTAAACCAATTAATTTGCACTTATTGGAATTTATTTTAGCAAAGACATTTTGGCCTAAACTTATGATGAAATTTGATTTTTTTTTCAAACATTTTTTTACTAGACATGTTTCATAGCAAAAAGTTTTTTTCCTCCAAATTGTCTGTGTTTTTTTTTTTTCTTTTTTTTATAGCGCAAAAAATAAAAAACGCACAGGCGATCAAATACCACCGAAAGAAAGCTCTATTAATGGGGGAAAATGTAATTTGGGTGCAGCGTTGCATGACTGCGCAATTGTCAGTTACAGTAACCCAAAAAATAGCCTGGTCAGGAAGGGGGGTAAATCCTCTGGAGGGCAAGTGGTTATGGTTTGTGTGCAGAGAGGTAATGGACATACAAACTGCAGCAACATTTCATTTTTTTTATCTTGAAAGTTTTTTTTTTTTCTGTTTTGTTTTTTTGTCCTCCAGACAAACTGCTAAAGATGATTTGTATCTGTCGGGTGCAGAAGTTTATGCAGCCCTGCCAGACAGTGGAGTTAGGTTGTGTTGACATTCATGTACTACAACATAGCCATACAGCTTTGTCACCTCTCCACTGCAAGCCTGTGATTGGACAGAGGAAGGGCAACGGTAGGCCGATGAGTTCATCTCTTTGTTCTCGCCTTCTGTCAGCAAGATCCTTTGTCGGCACACTCCTGATTGGCCACTAATGCTACCCCTCACTTTCCCAGCCTGTGATCTACTGTACAGGGGTTTGCAGGAGGATGGTGCCAAGTAAAATGCCAGTACTTTTACTAGTATTTATAACATATTTTAATTACTTTTGATTATAACATAACTGCATTATTTGGTGTTTTTATATCTGCGTTCAAGTTTCTAGAAGAGAGATTGGAAACCTGTGAACCATAAGTTGTCCACAGATGGATCGAAGTTCAGCATGGACCAGCAGAATTTTGATCCATCTACTGTATGGGCTGGCTGGTGGTATAGAAGTCGTCACTCGATTGACTTCTGTACCACCAGCCTGTTGTGTTTTATTTGCTCGATCAGTGACACGGGCAACACTGATCATTGTATTCTGACAGTGGGAAAGTCTCCCCACTGTCAGAATAAAACTGGCTTCATGAGAGCGAATCCCCCATCAACACAAACTGTATTAACAGGGGAATCCAGTTATTTTTTTCGTTCAGCCTGCTAGTTGATTGAAAAAAAAAAAGCATAATTTACGGCCATGCATAATTACCACTGCAGCGCTGTCTCCATGCTCCATAAAGAATATTTTCAGATGAATGGTTCTGACCAATCGGATGCTGTCTAGCCCCTACTGTCATCGCTGCAAGGAGAGGAGAGGAACTCACAGAGATTTCAAATCTTCAGACCTGTGAAGCTGCTTTCTCTCCTCTCTATGCAGGGATGTCAGTATGGGCTAGACGCCATCTGATTGGTCAGCATCGTTCAGGTAACGGTGCTGACCAATCAAAATCTCTCTAGCCCGAATTGTCATACCTGCAAGGAGAGGAGAGAAAGCAGCTTCACAGGTCTGAAGATTTGAAATCTCCGCGGCTTCCTCTCCTCTCCTACCATCTGCCACCATAGTATACATCCCCACACGCCCACTCTCCCATTCTCCACTGTGGGAAATCTCCCCGCTCCAGTGTGAACTCAGGATACGACTGCCTGGGTTCACACATGAGCAGTGGGGAAACCACATGCGATTTGGACAGGAATCGCATTCCTGTTCAAATTGCATGCTATTCTTTGCAGTGCAATTTGCGTCCTTACATTTTGTATGGACGCCAGTGGCATAGCAAAGTATCGGTAGCGAATCGAACCTGGCGAAGATGAGCGAATCGAACCTGGCGAAGTGGAATTTGTTTCGAATATTAGGAAAAATTAGATTCGCGCCGAATCCGAATATTAGCAAACTTCGGATGCACGAATCGAATTTTCCCCGATCGGCCGATTTTCATCCCTTCTACAGCCGGCAAAAAGTGTCCCTGCAGAGAGCTCCGCTATTTCTGACAGTTCTCTGACAGTTCCTTCACATTTACAGCGGTTGAAACATTGTATCTATTTGTTTCAATTTAGGATACAGATGTTTTTATTCGGAAACAAATAGATACAATGTTTCAACCGCTGTAAATGTGAAGGAACTGTCAGAGAACTGTCAGAAATAGCGGAGCTCTCTGCAGATACACTTTTTGCTGGACTGGAATTCTTCTTATTTTCATCCTACTTCTTCTTCTTCTTCTTCTTCATCCTCATCCTCTTCTTCTTCTTCTTCTTCTTCTTCATCCTCATCCTCTTCTTCTTCTTCTTCTTCTTCATCCTCATCCTCTTCTTCTTCATCCTCATCCTCTTCTTCATCCTCATTCTCTTCTTCTTCATCCTCATCCTCTTCTTCATCCTCTTCTTCTTCATCCTCATCCTCTTCTTCTTCTTCTTCTTCTTCTTCTTCTTCTTCGTCCTCATCCTCCTCTTCTTCTTCTTCTTCATCATCCTCATCCTCCTCTTCTTCTTCTTCTTCTTCTTCTTCCTCACCATCATCCTCTTCTTCTTCTTCTTCCTCACCATCATCCTCTTCTTCTTCTTCTTCTTCTTCATCCTCATCCTCCTCTTCTTCTTCTTCTTCATCATCCTCATCCTCCTCTTCTTCTTCTTCTTCTTCTTCCTCACCATCATCCTCTTCTTCTTCTTCTTCTTCCTCACCATCATCCTCTTCTTCTTCTTCATCCTCATCCTCTTCTTCATCCTCATTCTCTTCTTCTTCATCCTCATCCTCTTCTTCATCCTCATCCTCTTCTTCTTCTTCATCCTCTTCTTCTTCTTCTTCTTCTTCTTCTTCATCCTCATCCTTCTCTTCTTCTTCTTCTTCTTCTTCTTCTTCATCATCCTCATCCTCCTCTTCTTCCTCACCATCATCCTCTTCTTCTTCTTCTTCTTCTTCCTCACCATCATCCTCTTCTTCTTCTTCTTCTTCTTCATCCTCATCCTCTTCTTCATCCTCATCTTCTTCTTCTTTTTCTCATTCTTCTTCATACTCATCCTCATCTTCTTCTTCATCCTCATCCTCTTCTTCTTCTTCTTCTTCATCATCCTCATCTTCTTCTTCATCCTCATCCTCTTCTTCTTCTTCTTCATCCTCATCCTCTTCTTCTTCTTCTTCCTCATCCTCTTCTTCTTTTTCTTCTTCTTCTTCATCCTCATCCTCTTCTTCTTCTTCATCCTCATCATCATCTTCTTCTTCTTCATCCTCTTCTTCTTCTTCTTCTTCATCCTCATCCTCTTCTTCTTCTTCATCCTCATCCTCTTCCTCATCATCATCCTCTTCTTCTTCTTCCTCATCCTCATCCTCTTCTTCTTCATCCTCATCCTCTTCGTCTTCTTCATCCTCTTCTTCTTCTTCATCATCATCATCCTCATCCTCCTCTTCTTCTTCTTCTTCATCATCATCCTCTTCTTCTTCTTCATCATCATCCTCATCCTCACCATCATCCTCTTCTTCTTCATCATCCTCATCCTCTTCTTCATCCTCATCCTCTTCTTCTTCTTCTTCCTCATCCTCTTCTTCTTCCTCATCCTTTTCTTCTTCATCCTCATCCTCTTCTTCATCCTCTTCTTCTTCTTCTTCATCCTTATCCTCTTCTTCTTCTTCTTCATCCTCATCCTCTTCTTCTTCTTCATCCTCATCCTCTTCTTCTTCATCCTCATCCTCTTCTTCTTCTTCTTCCTCTTCTTCTTCATCCTCATCCTCTTCTTCTTCTTCATCCTCATCCTCTTCTTCTTCTTCATCCTCATCCTCTTCTTCTTCTTCCTCATCCTCTTCTTCTTCTTCTTCTTCTTCTTCATGCTCATCCTCCTCTTCTTCTTCTTCATCCTCATCCTCTTCTTCTTCATCCTCATCCTCTTCTTCTTCTTCTTCCTCTTCCTCATCCTCTTCTTTTTCATCCTCTTCTTCCTCTTCTTCTTCTTCATCCTCTTCTTCATCCTCTTCCTCTTCTTCTTTTTGTCTTCCTCTTGCAGGTCGCTGCTCATGCGCAGATTTTTTATCGGCAAAAAATCGTCCGATTTACCCACTATTGCCGCGGGTGCTGTATGGCCTCCCATTGCTGCTGCCTCCACCGCCACACTGTGGCTCCACACTCTGGTTTTGGCCCCGTGACTGCCCAAATGAGTGAAGTGTGCGGTGATTCTAAGATCGACGGCACTCATCTGCATGTCATACTGACTGTCAGTATTATTTCTCTTCCCCAGCAGACTCCAAGGGCATTTAAATTAAAGGTACAGTGTTCTGCACTAATATAAAGGCTCTCTGAAGCCTAGAAACACCCTTTTATAAGTTAAATTCGCAGCGAATAAATTCGCATCGAATCAAATTTATTCCACAAATTCGGCGAATCAGCCGAATCAAATTTTTGAATAATTCGCTCATCTCTAATTAGATCCATCAGAATTTAGAGCCCGGAATTCAAATGTTGGAATTGTGTCCCTGGTGGTGGGTGTTTATTGGCTAGAATAGTTTTCTCACACCTTTATTTATAATGCTGACATATTGACATTTGCTGTGTACAATGGTTGCACCATCTAAATCATTTTATGATCGTTATTTCTAGGTTCTGGGTTGCTTGCAAGATTCCAGATTGGACATCGAGTGGATGAGATATTTTCACAATCTACCTGACTCACTTACCTCACTCCTGATGCTGCTGACAACCGCCAATAATCCAGACGGTACGGCTTTATTCTTTCATGCACAAATCTGAGACCGCAGAACTGAAAGCAAATGCTGCACAAAAAATAGATGAGTGGAGTGTTAACTAGTGGATGTGTATTTCTTATTTCTGAAAGATAAAGATCTCGTGTAGGGCCAGTTCACACCACAAAACGCACTCTCCATGCATTCCCCATACGTTTTTGCTTACAGTTCACACCACACTCTGTTGTGGTGCAGTTTTGATGCAGTTTGCCATGTTCCAGTATGGTTCTGTGTAGAACAAAATGCAGCATTTTCTCTTTTTTTCCTGCACCAGAAGCTGAAATAGTCTGTGGGATTTGCAGTGTGCATAGAACAGTGCGTATGATCACAACTAGTGCGCATGCTTGTTTCAAACAAACAAGTGGTGGGGGGGGGGGGCATAGGTATGGGAGCTCATGGAGGATGTAACAAGGAAGCAGAAAAACACAGTAAGAAATTATTTCATAAAAAATAGATTATTACAGGGCTATGAACTAGAGGATGTGTTTTGGATTTTTTCTGAATAATAAGGATATTGTTTGTTTAGTGTCACAAAATAAAACCCGTCCTCCTCCTTCCCTTTATAGCCGGCCAATCCTCTCCTTTTTTGTTAAATGTTAAAAATGTGATACTAAGCTCTGGTGTAAAAAAATGTGTTTTTACTGCTTCAAATCTCCATTTGTTTTTTGTGATTGGGCCGTGGGCTGTGTAGTGTGTGTAGAGCAGCGTACATGGCCATAACTAATATTCACTGCTATTTTCACATGAATAGAAGTCTGGGGGATAGGAGACATTCAGGAGTTAATGGCGGATGTCACAAGAAGGCAGATACACAGTAAGAAGCAATTTAATGGAAAATAGATTATGGGAGCATTAACTAGTGAATGTTTAATCTATAAATATTTTTTTTTTGGTGCAAAATAAAGGTATCATTTAGTGTCACAAAAAAAACAGGCTCCTCCCCTCCTTATAGCCGGCCAATCACGCTCCTTCCTTGCGAGATGTTAAAGTGACACTCCTGAGATGGGCTATGGGATTTGCAGTGTGCATAGAACAATGCACATGATCGCAACTAGTGCGCATGCTTGTTTCAAAGAAACAGGTGAGGAGGAAAAGCATAGGTGTGGGAGCTCATGAAGGATTGGGGAAAACCTCCTGCGCTCAATCCTACTAAACTAATAATAAGCTGCTACACCTGCACCTTATTACCGAAAGTGAAAAACCAAAATATAACAAACAATAAGTGTAGCGCTCTGGTGAAAACAAACTAAGTCTCAACATAAACAACATGTGACATAATGGTGGAACAAACCATGAATCTTAATGAGAATGAATGCTAAAACAGTGCAACATCACACGATATTGTGCATATGGTGGAAATGTCTAATATTAAGCCCCCTAATACAGGGGATATACCCTATAAAACAAGTGCTCTGTGTATTGTTGTGGACACTGGTGGCACATTTTGTTTATATTACTTTCAGTGATGTGTTCATTTATATTCACTTGCTGTATATATATATATATTTTCTGATTACAGCAGTTTATTTATGGTATGAATAGAGTGTGTTGACACTGAGCACTTGTTTTATAGGGTATATCCCTGTATTAGGGGGCTTAATATTAGTCATTTCCACCATATGCACAATATCGTGTGATGTTGCACTGTTTTAGCATTCATTCTCATTAAGATTCACGGTTTGTTCCACCATTATGTCACATGTCGTTTATGTTGAGATTCAGTTAGTTTTCACCAGAGCGCTACACTTATTGATTGTTATAGCTCATGAAGGATGTTACAAGGAAGCAGAAAAACACAGTAAGAAATGATTTTATGAAAAATAGATTATTACATTAACTAGCTGATGTGTATTGGATTTTTTTCTGAATAAGGGTATTGTTTAGTGTCACAAAAAAATCTGGCCTCCTCCTTCCCCTTATAGCCAGCCAATCCTCTCCTTTTTTGTTAGATGTTAAAGAAGTGACACTAAACTTTGGTTTAAAAAATGTGTTGTTAACCCAAAAAGTTGTTTTTACTGCTTCAAATCCCAATTTTTGTTTTTTTTGTGAGTGGGCTGTGCAGTGTATGTAGAGCAGTGTACATGGCCATAACTTATATTCACTGCTCTTTCCAAATAAACAGACGTGAGGGGGATAGGAGACATTTGGGAGTTAATGGCGGATATCACAATGATACACAGTAAGACACAATTTCTTGAAAAATAGATTTTGTTTTTTTTGTTAAATCAAGATATCATTTAGTTTCCCAAAAACAAAATCTGGCCTCCTCCTCCCCTAATAGCCAGGCTATCACATTCTTTTCTTGCAAGATGTTAAAGTGGCACTCCAGTGTGCATAGAACAGGCGTATGATCACAACTAGTGTGCTCATTTCAAACAAACAAGTGGGGGGGAAGCATAGGTGTGGGAGCTCATGAAGGATGTTACAAGGAAGCAGAAAAACACAGTAATAAATTGTTTAATGAAAAATAGTTTATTACAGGGCCATTAATTAGTGGATGTGTACAATTATAAACAACAAATTCTCACACAGTCACAAATGCTACTAAAAATATTCCCTTCTTGTGTCAAATACAAAACTATATATCAGAAAGCAGCTCACACTAACACATACTCATGATGTGCGTGGATTCTAATACATAAAACACACAGTGCCGCGCTCTCTTTTAGTATGTGAGAGCAAACAAATTATGTTATAAAACACTGAACATATGTGAAAAAAAGTCTCTAAGTATAAAGTTTTTCTTCAACTTGAAACAAACTTCACAATTTCATATCTTCATGCAATATAAATCCTCCACTACAAACTCCAGATGTGCCCTCACCAGGGGTTTTTGACCTCACATATAGTTTGTTTAAAAAATGCTTGTGTTCCTTGAGGTGGACATAAATGGTCAGATGTATCCTGAAAATGGAATCTTCCTCCAAAGATTAACTACTTCAGCCCCAGCCACTGCATTAGTACGTTTGCAGGGCAGCACGGCTGGGCAAAACCACGTTTTAAAACGTGGTTTTGCAAAACAGGTAGGGGGCGTGCGCGAGGCATGTGCCCACCCTGCCTGTCCCACGGGTGTCAGCAGCGGGTCTCCGCCGCCGGGTCACGGCCGGTCATTACTGGCCGTTTCCCCGCGATTAGCGGTGATCGCTGACAGAGAGCAGGGCTGCATTGTTTATACACAGCCCTGCTATCTGTCAGTTGCCTGTCAGCTCCTGACAAGCTGAAGAGGGAGAGAAGAGTTTCTCTCTCCCGATCAGCCTGTCCCCGTCCAGCACACACCCCCGCCCCCTAGCAAAACACTCTCCTCACACAGTTAACCCTAAAAAATGTTAACCCCTTCCTCCCCAGTGCCATTAGTACAGTGTCAGTGGGTTTTTTTTTTCACTGGTCAGTGACCCCAAGTCAGTTCCCCCCCAGTGTCAAAATGTCCGCCGCAGTCCTGCCATAAGTCGCTGATCGCCGCCATATGTCGCTAATCCCCGCCATTATTAGTATAAAAAAAATTAAAAATCCCAGTATCTTTCCCGCCATTTGTAAACGCTATAACTTTCATGTAAACCAATTAATTTACACGTATTGGGATTTTTTTTTAGCAGAGACATGTCGCAGAATGCATTTTGGATGAAATTTGTGCCAAAATTTGTTTTTTTAATTTTTTTTACTGGACATGTTTTATAGCAAAAAGTCCAAAGTATTGGGTTTTTTTCTCAAAATTGTCAGCCTTTTTTTTTATAGTGTAAA